>NC_048231.1:39595133-39840493 GCF_002007445.2 Ailuropoda melanoleuca
AGGCCCGGCGCCCGGCTGCGAGTGCCCGGTGCGGCGCCACCTCGCCTCCGCCCCCGCCCGGGCCCGCCCGCCCCCCGAGCGCCTCAACTTCGGAAAACTTTGTCCTCGAGGCCGGGCCCCGGGCCCGGGGGCTGGGGTGCCCGCAGCTTTTCAGGAAACGGGGTGCCGAGGCCTCTGGAAAGCGTGAGTCCCGCGGGGTGGGGAGAGCCGGCATCTCCTGCGGGGCGGTGTGTTTTCGCGGTGGGAGGGCCGCTCCGGCTCGGGGGTCTGCATCCGCGGACGTGCTCCCCCTGGCCTGGCGGCGGGGGGGTTTTTTTAAGCCATTATTTAAAAGTTTATACTGAGTCATTGCTCTGCAGATGAACCTCTGACTGATTCATAATCGGGGAGCTGCAGTGGCCTCGAAGGCAGGCGGGTACTGGGCTCCAGCTTTGGGCAAAATGTACACATTCCACCTTTGATTAATAGTAAAGGTCAGGCTGGGCTCCCAGAGGTGCAAAAAATGAAAATGATCCGTGCCACAGTATTTAAAATTTCATCTCGAGGCGCCAGGCTATGGCTCACGTACGCTTTGCCACGTTTTCACACTGTCACCCCATTTGGGAACATCTATTTAATATTTGGACCTGTAGAGAGGATTCTGTGTGGAACATTCTTTACCCTTAATCTGAAAACATAGGAACAAAATGGAAATGGATGAACTGTCGTGGACGTGCTTTGAAATTTAAGAACCCTTCAGATAATGGGCCGTTGAAGGAAACAGTTTTATTTCACGTTTTTCCTATTAAGCTCTGAATCAGATTTCAGACGGAGATACAGTGTGTGTGTGTGCGTGTGTGTTCATCTGTTTTTTTGTGGAGTCATAAAGGCTGCACTGAGTAGCGTTACCTTACTGCTTCTTAATTTACATTCACAGCATACAACTGAGGAGGAGCCATAATTTTTTTTTTCCTGGCATTTGCCGTGAATACACACGGGTGAGGGTTTTGGACACGTATTCTGTAATCTTCTATATATCTATAAAAATCTTATTTAAAAAAATGACCAGGCGGACCGTCAGTTGGTGCTAAAATCTTCGCGTGTCTTTCCCATGTTTGAAAATGGCCTGTTAAAAAGACTGCATCATGTATGGGATGTCTGGCAAAATAGTGCACAGCCGTTCGATTTTCAAGTGAAAGGGCATATTGGCCTTTTTACCCCTTTGTGACTGTATAGATATATATTTAGAATTAGTCTAAAGATGCAAAATTCTTCGTCCAAGCAAAATAAGCCTTATTGGTATGGAAACTGGAAAATATGTAAGATTGGAAATCCTTGTGAGTAGATGCTCATGACAGACACCCTGACAGACCTGGGATTCCAGCATCACTAGTTAAAATCAGCCCCTGTCACGCATGAGGTTTAAGACGTTAAGGTGTCTCACCCAGACGCCATCTGTTCCAGCTGTCACAATGCAGAAGCCAGGGAAGCAGAGAGAACTGACTGGCAGGGAGCATTCCAGCAATTTTTTTTTTTTTAAGATATTCATGTGAATTTTTCTGTGAGGGGAAAGAAGACCAATTATTTTCTTTGGATTCTATTCGTGCGTTTTGGAATTAATAAGATGGCCTCACTTAGTGAGATGGGTGTAAAGACATTCCGCTGGAAACAGGCAATAGCAGTGGTCAGTTGTTTCTGTTAATACCATCAAAATATTCCTACTCTTGTTCATGCCTTGAGGAAAGTCCTTCATTTAACTGAAACATCTGGGCTGCTTCTTGCTGTTTTCCCCTGTGTTTGGGATTTTGATTTTGTAAACACCCTGGCTAGAATCCCTTTATTTTTTTTTTACTGTGCAAAACTGAGAAAGGCCTTTCTGGGGTATTGTCAGGATAGATATGCTAATGAACTGAGGATGAGAATGATTTATCACTCCCTTAAAGTCCTCTGTGATGTTAAAACTGTACTTCAAGAAAGATAAAACTGTCACTGTGGTGTTGCAAGTCTGGGCTGGCTCAAGCAAACAAAGGAAATTGCGTGAAATTTGTCCATCTCTATTTTCTCATCTTCGTATAGCAGGACTCTCCAAACAGCAAGTGATCTGAACTATCAAGTATTATGCAATAGCTGAGTTTCCTTGCCATGGTAAATTTAAGAACTATTAACTTGGTAGAGGAGACGTCTTATGACCAAGGCCCCCTGTGTTGATTCCATAGAGTCAGGACCCCTTGTGTGCTTTTTTTTTTTTTTTTTAACAAGGGTTCATAGAGGAGGAGATATTATTTGGGGAGCAGGGGGGTGAAGGGGAGAGTCATAATATTGATTTCACATGTGGACAGAAACTGGGAAGAGTACTGAGTGAGAAAGAAGGAAGTGAGGCCAGTGGATCTGGAAGGTGACCAGAGAGAGGCAGTGGAGGCCTAACTGTGGAGGTGATGCTTAGGCTTGTTCTGGGCGGGAGGAGTAGAGCCAGGGGGAGAGGACAGATGCCCGTGGGCAGGAGGGCAGTAGACAGTAGAGGTGAATGGGGGGAGGTGCTGCTTGCATCATAGCTAGAGGCTTTGGGTCCAAAGGAGCCAACGGACTAGAAGAAAATGTAATTTTAAACAGAAAGGAAAAATGTAAGAAAACTGTGTGCTTGAGTAGTATCTATGATTCATGATTAACTAAAAAATAGAAAATAACATTCTCATTTTAAAGAGCATTTATTGACTATGTTCTGCACAACACTATTCTGGAGGAGTTGGGGGTGGGGAACTGACCAACCTAGGAAGGAGCAGTGAGGTTTTCATCATTAAATAGTAAAATTTTTTTTGGCTAAAATTTTTTGTCTTGCTGTGCAGACACTTTGGACTGAGGCAGGTCATAAGATGTCATCAACATAGGTAACTGTCGGTTTCTCACAACTCCAAAAATCAGGTGGGAATCTCTTGCTGAATTCTATATTCCTTGAGATAAGTGGATCATTAACTGGGAGTTGGGATTTTTTTTTCTCATCTAACTTTATGTTCAATTAATGTGCCTTGAGTTCCCATAATGTTCTTGTTACACAGCTGGGATGAGTAAGATACAGCACCTGCTTTTAAGGGCATGGTCTCCAGAAGTCTGCCCATGTGCACTGGGAAGGGAGATGCCTGAAACCACAGGTACCGGACCAAGACAGCACCAGGACTGAGGCTTGTGGCAGGAAGAGTGAGGAAAAGTGGAAATTTACCACCCTGCCCTCTGGGAACTGGCGCTCAGCTGGAGTGGGAAGACCCAGCAGGAAAAAACTAAGTAGTCATAAAATGTAGGCTAAAGTGAATTAGTGGATTGTGTTAAAGACTGGAAGTATGGTGGGAATTCAGGAAAGGGGAAGCTTTTGGCTGGCTGGGGGTAGTTGGGGAAGGCATCTGGGAGGCGGGTGTTGAGCCCCAGCATCAGGGAGGCCATTGGGCCTCTTGCAGGACCCTTAGGATGGCAGGAAAAGGATTTCTCTCCACCCCGCTGTGTTTTGGTAAGATGAGATCCGACAAGTTGCTGTCCTGTCACTTGCCAGTCAGACATAGTGCTGGTGATTCTGCCGGTCAGTGGATTTCCAGTTGCCATGTTTCCTGTGCTATCCTCTAGCTCCTAACCAGGAGCTCAAGTGGCTCAGGCGGTATGCCGCTGCGAAGGGCCCAGCCTGCCCTGGGGAGCAGAGCAGTGGGTTGGCAGCACACTGCCGTCTCTACTGTTCTCATTGTAGGTGGAGAGTCTCAAAAAGTGGTGGTGGGGGAGGGGTGTCAATGTTAATAAAAAGCACCTATTCCTTAGGAACCTGTCCCCCCCCACCCCCTGACCTACTGCCCTGTCATCTGTGCTGAAATGGCCTAAATCTCTTTTATTCTCAAGAAACAAAAAAAAATTGGGTCCTGTTGTTTCATTTCATGATTTCCGTTTTTCTAGGGCTTGTTCTGTGCTTTTATTTATTTATTTATATTTTAAACATCTTTTTTTTTTTTTTTAAGATTTTATTTATTTATTTGACAAAGAGAGAGACAGCCAGGGAGAGAGGGAACACAACCAGGGGGAGTGGGAGAGAAAGAAGCAGGTTCCCAGCGGAGCATGGAGCCCAATGTGGGGCTCGATCTCAGGACCCTGGGATCACGCCCTGAGCCGAAGGCAGACGCTTAATGACTGAGCCACCCAGGCGCCCCTATGCTGATTTTAATTACGTTGTTTTTTTTTTAATGGAGGTTATTGGGTAACTTTTTATGAGGCCATTCTACCAAGAAAGATATCAGGCCCGCTGTTCTGATATTCTGATTCCCTTTCCAATTTAAACACAGACTGTGTAGCAGAACCCGAAAGCATATTTATTGGAAACTTGGTTCCTTAAGTGGAGAGAAAAGTTAAATTGATTAACCAAGTAGGATAATAAAATCTTTAGGACAGTAGTAGTATCAGAGTGGTGAAAGATGAGTCTCTAGGAGTCATGATAATTATAGTGAAGGTTTTCAAAGACTGGCTTTCTACTTCGGAAGGTTAATGCCCAGTAGGAGGCCTGCATACCCTAGAGGTAATGAGGAGAGGCTTCTCCTGTCAGTGTTTGTGTCCAGAACTGCAAGTTTGGGAAAGAAGAGACGTGCCAGATGCCCACACAGTAATTCCATGTGGTTTGGCTGATAATGCCTGCAGTCGGGTGTGCCTCGTAGCTGCATCCCTTGACTGTGCCCCCCTGTGCCTACCCCCCTCTCTTCCCTCAGGCTTAGCTCCCTGGTTTGTTGCACTAAGAGGCTTGAATGATGGGAGACTTTATTTGACATTGTAACTTCCCTGGGTGCTTTTAATGACTTGGAAAGGAAGAACAGGGAAACTAGCTCTTGTCTTTCCCTGCTCAGTAATGCCCTGAAGTCACAACTTTATTCTAGAAATTAAATTCTGTCCTTTTTGGATTAATACAGCTTGATATTTGAGATGTAATTATAGGGCAAATTAAGTGTTCTGATTTCAGATGGCTTTTCTGTGTGAGGAAGAGCATGGCATAACTTTAGTGTAGTATGTCTCAAGCCCTTAATGGGAGTCTAGGCCTGTTAAGTTTTAGCTTTAATTTTTTAAGAAGATTAATTTTTTATTTTTTAAGTAATCTCTACACAGAACGTGGGGCTTGAGCACACAACCCTAAGATCAAGAGTCACATGTTCTATGATTGTGCTAGCCAGCCGTCCCTTTATCTTAAATTTTAATATAGATTTTACGTTGTACTCAATAATACATCTGATTTTTTAAAAATATAAACATACTTTGTCTCCCAAATTTTTGAGTACAGTTACTTCTTCAAAAGATGCATTTTGTTTGTCTTTGGCCTCCCTAGGATCGCCAAGGGCTCCCCTGGCATCCTACTACGTGTCCCTGGAGCTGTCCATTCCCCCTGCTTGTGAAGGGGAGGATCCGAATGCCCATCCTGCCCTCCGTACTTGGGCAGGCTGTTGGTTCTCTCTGAATAGGTTTCCCCGTCTCTAAATGGGGCAGAAACCACCACGCACATCGCATCACGTGCTTGTTAGAAGTGAAATGGACAATAAAGCATTCTACTGATGTTGATTTTTTTTTTTTTTTTTTAGAGAGGGAGAGAGAGAGAATCTTCAGCAGGCTCGACGCCCAATGCAGAGCCTGATGCAGAGCTCTATCTCACGACCCTGAGATCATGAAGTGAGGCAAAATCAAGAGTCAGATGCTTAATGGACCGAGCCACCCAGGTGCCCCTGATGTTGATTTTCATAACAATAACTAATACAATAGCTAATCAAGATATAGTAGAATAAGAATGTTAAGATCTTAAAATATGAACATAATATGTCCTTGCCTATGGTAGGAACCGTGGGGACTTTGCAGTTGAATTCCGTCTTTTTATATGGGTGGCTTGGAGTGTTTGGGTTAGTAACTGTCCCAAGTCAGGTAATGGCAAAGCATGGACTGTTCACCCAGACTAGAGTTTTTTCTTTATATTCTTCACTTGTCAAGATTTGCCCCAGGGAAGCTGCTTGGCCTCTATTCCAATTTAGGATAGTTGAGAATTATTTGATCAGCACACATATTTTGAGAGCTTAGTCGGGAGCTATGCTAGCTGTCAAAGCTAAATAGTCAAGTAAGATGCTGTGTGATGGCCAGCCTCAAGGAGCTTCTGTAAGATGATGGGCCAGAAGGGCCTGTGGGTTATGGCACAGTGTGGTAGGGGCCGTGAGGGGAGACCAGAGGTGCTGAGGGAGTGTGGGGTGCCATGTAATTTGGACCGGGGGGTTAGGAGGTGTTTTCTGGGGAGGACAAGCATGAGCAAGGTCACAGAAGAGGAGGAGACGCATTGGCTGGCAGAGCCGCGTGTCAGAGGGCCCACGAGTCTGAAGCTGTTCCCCATGGCTGTGTTTCAGATAGAGGGCTCAGGAGCAGGGAACTGGCTGCCTTTGGGGCCACCTCTGTGCCAGCCTAACTTTTGAAGTAAGAATCATTCCCATTTTACAGATGAGAAAAATGAAGAGCAATAGACCCATTTGACTCTAGAGTTTGTGTTTTCATTACTGTGCTGTGCAGTCATTTTAAGCCGAATTTTAATCCAGTTTTGGATTTTGTTCGCATTCTAGACTTTTTAGTTTTGCTTTCAGATTCTAGTGTTTTAGTTTTGCTGCGATATAGTGCTTTTTAAAGAAATTGTGTATTTCTCCAGCATATGTTTTTCATATGCAGCCTTTTCTTTAACATCTGCTTTGCCTATATTGACTTATTTTTCTAGCCCGTATTCCCTCCGTTCCTTCTTTCTGTTTTGAGTTATTTTCTTTTAGCAGCAACATTGCGTTCAATATCCTTTAACAAATTCAGTTAAGACGTTCTTTACCCTTGTGGTTCGGGTGTTGCTTACGTCTTGCTGAGTAGCAGTCCCAAACCTGATTTACTAATGTGTTTTCTTTCCCCATTCTCTCTCTTAATTTACATTTAAACTGGTAGTCTAGTAATAATGATAGTATTTAGTCATTATGTCTTTATAGAGTTTTACACACATTAACTTGTTAGTGGTGAACAGGTCCCCGAGGCCTGGTCACTCTGTAGAGAGCATGAGGGTTGCAGCCCAGCACAGTCAAATTTCTACCCATTCATCTCAAATGTAATTATAACTACAGATTACTTATGGGAATATAAGTTAAAGGCAAGGAAACCTTCTCCAGATTTAGCAAGGAAGTGATGTTGACTATTCTGGAGAAGATTTTATGTGGTTCTTCTGCTAGAACTGCTGTACAGTTTTGAACACAGAACCAGGAGGGGTCAGTGATGGCTGGATTGAAGTGAGGAGGCTTGTTGCATAGCCATTGGTAGCTCCAGGAAGGGCTGTGAATACTGGCACACAGCTGGACACCGAGGCTGCAAGGTCAGGAGTGGTAGAGGGTAGATTTCTTAGTTCTTAACATAAGTTGGACTTTTTGGTTGCATGCCCTGGCATTGGATAGCAAAGACCTCATATTTCTGGACCCTGCTCTGCCTTTTTCAGGTTGAGGAATGTTCTGGTGCATCTTGGATGGGTCTCTAGTGCTGAGATGACAAGCTTCTCAAGGACACGGTCACTTCATCATATTTTCAGTCTGGCCTAAGATATGCTCAGTAAAAATGAGACAAATATGTGTGGAAGGAGTATGGGTTTGAAATGAGGCCCAATTGAATTCTGCTCCTTCCTTTAGCTAACTATGGCGGTAAGTTACTTACCCTTTCTGAACTCAGTTTTCTCATCGATGAAAAGGTAGTTGTGAGGAATAAAAGTGAGAGTATGAGTGAATGTGAGAACCTAGGATATCGTAAGTGGTAATTCCTCTCCCTCTTTCCTGAGTGATTTCCTAAAGGGAAAACATGCCTTGTTAGCAGGGTGAATGACAGGCTCTCTTGGGAGTATGGCTTGGCCCTGAAAGCTATCCTGTGAGGAAGTGTAGAAGCAGCATGTTATTGGACTATAAAGAAATTATTTGTGATAAAGAGTAAAATGATTTTTAGAAAAGGAATTTTTGCATGTGATGGTTTTTGATAAAATTTATATTTTAGTTTTAGTACATTCTTTTATTATTTAGCAGAATAATATTCTTGATTCTAGTCTTTGTTCAAATGTCACTTCTTCCAGGAGGTCTTCCCTGAACACCTTAATTAAAATAGTCCATGCTGTCACTCTCTAGTCTCTTACCTTGCTTTTTTTTTTTTTTTTAAAGATTTTATTTATTTATTTGACAGAGAGAGAGACAGCCAGCGAGAGAGGGAACACAAGCAGGGGGAGTGGGAGAGGAAGAAGCAGGCTCATAGTGGAGGAACCTGATGTGGGACTCGATCCCAGAACGCCGGGATCACGCGCTGAGCCGAAGGCAGACGCTTAAACGCTGTGCCACCCAGGCGCCCCTCTTACCTTGCTTTTTAAATTCGTAGCAGAAAATTTTTGTTGATCATCTTAACCCACGTACTAGGGAAGTGCCTGGTGTGTGGTAGGTACTCAAGTATTTGTATGGATGAATCCATATACTGTCATCTAACCACATTTTCTTTTATTGAGGCAAAATTCACATAACATGCAATTAACCATCTTAAGTGTGCAGCTCAGTCGTATTTAGCATATGCACAGTGTTGTGCAACCATCAGCTTTCTCTAGTTTCAAATCTTTTTCGTCACCCCCTAAAAAAAACCTTATACCCATTAAGTAATCGTTCCCCATTCTCTCTTCTTCCCAACCCCTGGTAACCTCTAATCTACTTTCTGTCTCTATGGATTTGCCTTTTCTGGACATTTCTTATAAAAGGGATCATACAACATGTGACCTTTTACGTCTGGCTTCTTTCACTTAGTGTAATGTTTTTGAAGTACAGCTAAATTGTAGCATGTGTAAGTATTTTTTTCCTTTTTATGGCTGAGTAATATTCCATTGTGTGTGTGTATACCACAAATTACTTATCCATTCATCCACTGATGAATGGATTGTTTTCCCCTTTTGGCTATTATGAGTAATTTCTATAAGTTTCTGTGTAGACGTGTGTTTTCATTTCTCTTCTGTGAAATACCTAGGAAATGGAATTGCTGGGTCATATAGTAATTCTCTGTTTAACTTATTCCCACAAGCAATGTGCTAGGTTCTAATTTCTGTACATTTTCACAAACATTTTTGTATGCATGCATGTATATATGTACATAAGCTGTTCTAGTGGATGTAAAGTAATATTTTTATTATAATATTGTATTTCCTTAATGGCGAGTGATATTGAACATCTTTTAATTGTATGTCTTTTTTGGAATGATGTCCATTCAAACCTTCTGCCCATGTTTTAGTTGGGTTGTTTATCTTTTTGTTGTTAAGTTGTAAGAGTTCTTTATATATTTTAAATATTAAACCCTTATTAAGTATGTGGTTAACAAATATTTTCTTCCATTCTGTAGGTGTTTTTTCCACATGCTTAATAAATGCCCTTTGAGGCACAAAAGTTCTTAATTCTGATAAAGTCTTATTTATTTATTTTTTCTTTTTGTTGCTTGTGCTTTTGGTATCAAATCTGAGGAGAATCTGTTGCCACATCTGAGGTTGTGAAGATTTATCCCTGTATTTTATAGTTTTAGCTCTTACATTTAAGTCTTTGATCCATTTTGAGTTAATTTTTGTATTTGGAGTGAGCTAGGAGTTCCACTTCATTCTTTTGTACGTGGTTATGCACTTGTCCCAGCACCATTTGTTGAAGGGACTATTCTTTCTCCATTGGATGGTCTTGGCACCCTTATTGGAAATCAGTTGGCCATAGATGTTTGAATTTATTTTTTGGACTCTCAGTTCTGTTCTCCTGCTCTTTAAGTCTGTTCTTATGCATGCCAGTGGCATACTGTTTTAATTACTGTAGTTTTGTAGGAAGTTTTGAGGTAGTAAGAGAAGTATGAGTC
Source organism: Ailuropoda melanoleuca (assembly GCF_002007445.2). Lineage (NCBI taxonomy): Eukaryota > Metazoa > Chordata > Mammalia > Carnivora > Ursidae > Ailuropoda > Ailuropoda melanoleuca. The sequence goes on from NC_048231.1 coordinate 39,605,016, forward strand.
TTTCAACTTTATTTTTCTTTTTCAATATTGCTTTGACCACTTGGGACCTCTTGCAGCTTCATATTAATTCAAGGATCAGTTTTTCTCTTTCTGCAAAAAAAAGGTCATGGGAATTTTGATCAGGATTGCATTGAATCTGCTTTGGGGAATTGCCATTTTAACAGTGCTAAGTCTTTGGATCCATGACTGTGGGGTGTCTTTCCACTTATTTACATCTTTAATTTCTTTTAGCAAGATTTTGTAGTGTCAATGTACGAATCTTTCACCTCCTTGGTTAAATTTATTCCTAGATATTTTGTTCTTTTGGATGTTTTTTACATGGAATTGTTTCCTTAGTTTTCTCCCAGAGTATTCATTGTGTATAAAAACACAACTGATTTTTGTGTGGTGATAATATACCCAGATTTCACTGAATTTGGTTATTACCTCTAGTAGTTTTTCTGGGGTTTTATGGGATTTTCTATATATACAATGATGCTATATGCAAATAGGGATAGTTTATCTCTTTCTTTCCAATTTGGATGCTTTTTTTTTCCCTTTTTCTTTTTCTTGCCTAATTGCTCTGGCTACAACTTCTAAAATGTTGAATAGCAGAAGTGAAAGCAGACATTCCTGTCTTGTTTCTGGTCTTAGAGGAAAGTTTGCAGTCTTTCACCATTGATTATGAAGTCAGGTGTGGGTTGTTTGTTTGTTTTTAATAAATGCCCTTTATCATGTTAAGGAAGTTCCCTTCAATTCCTGCTTGGCTGAGTGTTTTATCCTGAAAGGATGTTGAGTTTTGTTAAATGCTTTCTGTGTGTCTATTGATATGATCATGTGTTTTTTTCCCCCCTTATTCTATCAATATGGTATATTTATGTTAATTGATTTTGGTGTGTTGAACCATCTTTGCTTTCTGGGATAAATCTCACTTTGCCAGGGCGTACCATCCTTTTAATGTCTTGTTGGATTTGATTTGTTAATATTTTGTTGAGATTTTTACATCCAGGTTCATAAGGGTTATGGGTTTTTAGTTTTCTTGTGGTACCTTTGTCTGGCTTTTGTATTAGGGTACCAACTGCATTTTGATTGGACGTCCCGTTTCTTCAGAAAATTGAACACTGTCCTGTCCTCAGTAGTGTGTAGAAAATTCTAAGAGGGTTTTGAAGCAGACAGGATGATGGTGATCATGCCACATACCTTTCCAACATAAGACTGCCCTTCATGGACTATCACTGGGAAAATCCTGGCTGACGCTACCACGATAACTCTGTCTACCGGTGGAGAATGGAGGAGGGGACACTATTCCTGATGCCAGGATAGGAGAAAGATGTGCTTGTCATTTTCTGAAAAACCTACGGATTATCCCAGATAATGATTGCTGAATAACAAATTGTTGTAAGCATCAATGACCTAAAACAGCAGTAATCTATTACTAGAGCTCATGGTCCTGTGTGTTGATCAGGCAGGGTTCATTTGGGTGATTCTTCTGCTCTGTGTGGCATTAACCGAAGTACTCACTGGTATTCATCTGGTGTCTGGTCTGGAGGTCCAACGTGGCTGGATGGTTGGAAGGACTGGCTTAGTGGTTCTTCCTTTTCCATGTACTGTCAGGCCATCTGCAGATGGCTTCTCTGCCAGGGTGGGTGGAGTAGGATTCCTACAGTGAGTATTTTAGGAGAGGAAGCAGAGGCTGACAGATGGGTGCAGCATTATTTCTGCTATGTTCTATTGGTTAAAGAACCTGCAAGGTACTACTAGTTTTAGAGAGAGGGGACACATTGACTAGCTCTTGTTGAAAGGAGTGTCAAGGAATTTGTGGCCCTCTTTAACCTACCACATGTGTGGTGGTTCGATTCCAGTGCTGTCAGCAGTGTGTGTTGTATACGCTTTGTAAGACAGGCTTTTGTCGGCTAAAATGGAAACCCCACCTGTTGTGTGTTATCAGTTTTCTGTGAGAAAATACATTCTGTGTTCTGAACCAAGAATTCATGAATAAAATTTTGGAATACACCCATTCATAAAATGGTAATTCATAAAATGGTAATAAAATGTGTGTTTTATTTACTTAATCAGTAGGCATTCTTGATCATCTGTCAGTTTTTCAAGCACAAATTCGTGTCTATATATTTTCCTTCCTGTTAGTTCCTTTATTTTTTATTTAATATTTCTTTTCATTTTAAATAGGCTTCATGCCCAGCATGGAGCCCAGCATGGAGCTTGATCCCATGACCCTGAGATCAAGACTTGAGCTGAGATCAAGAGTTTGATGCTTAACTGACTGAGCCACCCAGGCACCCCTCCTGTTAGTTCATTTTAAAAATTATTTGAAAATTCACTTTCATTTTGAAGAGTACTGTGGAATTGAAGCTTATATTTCTATCTGTTCTTAAAAAAGCTTCATCGAGAACAAATTAGTAAGCCTATATATTCTAAATTTCCTGTGTTCACCCTAGATCATTCTAGTAAATCCCCTAGAGACTTATTAGAATTAGGTTATGGCTGTTTATATAGAAAAGTGTGGGGTAATTTGACAGCATGTGAAGAGGTGTGTATGCATTAGTTGTAACATGGAAATCGCATTTTCTGTAAACCCTGCTTTCTCGGCTTTTCTCAGCTGATTGTTGCAACACTCTTTGAGCAAGCAAATGTGATGAGGTCATAGAGGAGTGAGAGAGTGGATTTAAATAACGAAACAAGAAATCTGCATCTGTATGGGGACTGATGAGGGTGGAGAGAGGGAGGAGCTCTGTCTGTTCCCTGTGCACCCTTTGCTTGCACCCACACAGAGAGACCTGCCAGATACAGCGCTGCCATTCCAGCATCTTTGGCCAGGAGGCCAGCCACTGTGTGAGCTGCCCAGTCCTCTGCTTCCCAAGATTCTGTGCCTTTGTTCCCAAATACCCATCACTCCTGGGCGTCTAACCTCCTGTTCAAAGTAGACATAAATGAAGAGAACCACCTCTTTGATCGGGTGATACACCAGAGTGCCTGACTAGTGCATGAAATTTCAGGGAATCCTGGGAGTTCCTGAATCCTCTTCTGTCATGCCTGAGGTCAAGAGCCTGTGGTCTAGATAGTCCGAGGGCTTTTACAGCACTGAAGTTTCATGCACACACGTGCCCATTTCTCATTCTGGCTTTTTACAAATTACATAAGTGTGCTGACCTTTGGCATCAAGGAGAAAATAATTGCTCTCTGTAGGTCTTTGGGGATGCTTCCTTTGATACCACTTGCCTTTTTCACTCACCATTACCTTCAGATTCTCTACACCATAATGTGGTGACTGTGGCCTGGAGGTGACCAACATTGGGGCTGAGGAAGGGTTGTGAAACTGGAGGACTGGGGAGGGTGGTTGGATGGGGGCAGGAAGGCAATGGCATTTCACACATTTGTTAATGTTGAGGGTCTCCTCTCTGCTCTGGTTCATATTAACAGGTGTTTCCTTGTGCTAAGATGAATTAAGATAGTTACCCTTGCTTTTCTTTTTGTCTTAGGGTTCTTGGGAACTGGATCAGATTTTAGTAACTTTTGTTTGGAGTGGAATGTAGAAGGTATGGTTTAACCTGAAACAGTTGTCTGTGAGGCATCTTCATTGAGGTCCCAATTCTGCATATGATAAAAGGCTTTTAAAGCTTTGATTTTCTTTTCTTTTTTTTTTTTTTAAAGATTTTAATTATTTATTTGAGAGAGAGAGTGAGAGCACAGAGGGAGAGTGAGAGGGAGAAGCAGGCTCCCCACTGAGCACCACTGACTCAGTGCTTGCTCCATCCCAGGATCCTAGGATCATGACCTGAGCCCAAGGCAGATGCTTAACCGACTGAGCCACCCACCCCAGGTTTTGACATTCTGTTCTTCTAAGTGTAAAACTACAAATGTAAAAGTTTCTAAAATATATATCATGGTGGAAAGCATGGAACTGTATTTGTTGGTGCTCGAGAGGTTGAGTAAAGGAGCTGGTGACCTCCCTTCAGTGGAGGGACAAGATTTAAGGTGGAATTGGGGTCCCACAAGCTAGGCCCTACCAGTCATTGTGACCCTGGGCAAGTTGTTTAACCTTTGAAACCCCTGTCTGCTTTCATGGTGGATGGGGACAATGGTGCCGTGGTTGTTGTGAAAATAAAATATAAGCTTTAAAAAATTCACGAGAAAAATGAAAAATGGTATTTAAGTTTAAAGGAACTTGCATTTTTCAGCCTGGAAAAGAGAAGCTAGACAATATATCCACCAAGCATTCACTATTTCAGCATGTATTTATCTACTGTGTGTCTGGCTAAGTTTGGGTGGTCAGTATATTTCTATGTGTTTCTGTTAAGTATATAAGGAAAAACAACACTTCGATGAACACTGACCAAATTCAGTTCAATGCCATAAACTTTTATAGAGACTTCATGGATGCCAGTCATGCTAGGTGTATATACATATGGGATACTAAGTGAGATACTCTGTTGTCAAGATATTCAGACTGCTCGCTTCAATCTAGAACATTATGCTTTATGAAAGAGGCATGTGTTGACCAGCACAGGCTGTCCTAACAAAATACCAGAGGCCGGGGGCCTTACACAACAGGAATTTATTCCTCACAGTTCTGGAGGCTCAAGGTCCAACATTGAGGTGCCAGCCAGGTCAGTTTCCAGTTGAGGGCTCTCTTCCTGGCTTGCAGATGGCAACTGTGTCTTCACATGGTGGAGGGAGAGAGACAGGAAGCAAGCTCTCTTCTGTCTCTTATTAGGGCCCTTAATCACCTGCCACAGGCCTGTCTCCAGATACCATCACAGGAGAAGCTACAGTGCCACTATATAAATTTTGAGGGGCCATAATTCAGACCGTACATAGTATTCTGCTCTTGACCCCCACAAATTCATGTCCTTCTCACATGCAAAATACATTCATTCCATCCCAATAGCCCCCAAAATCTTAATATAACCTCTAAAGTCCAAAGTCTCACCTAAATATCATCTAAATCAGATGTGGGTAAGCCTCGAGGTATGATTCATTTGAGGCAGAATTCCTCTCCAGCTGTGAACCTATGAAACCAGATAAGTTAGGAGCTTCTAAAATATAGTGATGGGGCAGGCATAGGATAGCTGCTCCCATTCTAAACGGGAGAAATAGGAAAGGAGAGGGTGGCAGGTCCCAAGCACGTCCACACTTAGCCAGGCAAGTTCCATTAGATCTTAAGGCTTGAGAAGAACCTCTTTGGTTTGATTCCCTGCTTTCTGGACCCTTTGGGGTGGAGGTCCCACCTCTCCTGGGTGGGGGGGGGGGGTTGGGGCCTCAAGGCGGCTGCCATCTNCATCTGGCCTGTTGAAATCTAGATGACGGCCACCCACCTTGGAAACTGAGAAGGCAGCCCCGAGGATCTCTGCATGGCCTAAAAAGCAACAGAACAAAAAGCGGGGAGTGGAGTACAGGTTACAGGATGAGTAAGTTAGCAGGGGAACACATAGGTCAGAATAGGACTCCAGTTTCCATGAGGAATTTTACCATCTCCAGAGAACTGACGTTAGGGATTTGCTGGGCTGGAGTGCATACGTGTCGTACCAGAAATGACCCGAGACTGGGTGTGAAGACGTTGGCTAATTCAGAATTTTGGAAATTTCAGTTCAGGTGGCGTTAAGGGACAGATTTGCATTGTGGAAGTCCTGTTCCGAGTCTTTGGATGGGTGTGTTCAGTGGAAGCTGGGAGACATCTGTGGGGGGAGCTGCAGAGTTTGCAAGTGGGGGGAGCAGGTTGCACGATGACTAGTGTCCCTTTCAATCTTAGGATTCAGTGAGCATAATTTAAAATCCACAACTTGATTTGTTTGTGCAGATTCCACTCCGTTCATGATTTGAACCATAGTGTACCTACAGCCTAAGGGGTAGAACTTCTTTTGCATAGTCTTCTACTGAATGGTTGTTTCTGTCAGCTGGCAGGCAGTGGTACCTCCTGGTTCCGCACTGATGTGTGGTTGTCCTGGAGGACTTTGCCTTTAGTGTGGTACGTCTAGGATTTCAGTGGTTTCAAGGGAGGAGAAAAATGCTTAGGACCCGCAGAGCCTGGGATAGCTGGGGTATTCCGTCCCAAAGGAATTTAATAAGAGTTCCTGGTCAGGACTGGAAGCCTCCCAGACTCCTTTGATGGGATCCAGGGACTCTAGTAGAAGTCCTGATGGGCTTGCAGGCTGCCTTCTCAAGAGTCTTATTTTATCAGTGATTCCTTTTCTCCTAATGGTTTCATGTCAGCGATTCTGAATCCTGGGTGCACATTAGAATTATTAGAAAAAAACACAAAAGCTGGGAGCCCCCACTTCAGATGATTTCAATCAGTTAAGACCCCAGAAATCAGATTTAATGGCTATCATTGAAGAGTCTGGAGAAGGTGCTGACACCGAGCCAGGGCTGAGAGCCGGTGGTTAGTGGAAGGAGCACACTTCTTTCTCCCACAGGAGATGATCCCATCGCAGCACCTTTCCAGGTGCCTTGAAAATGAAGGACCGCAGCTGCGCCCTCCCGCCCACCCCCGCCTGGACCTGCTGGTTCCCAGTCTGCACCTTAGAGGAGGTTTTAGGGTTTAATGGGTATGAAGCCCCGTACAGGCTTGGGGCGGGAGAAGCAGGGTGCAAATCCTGCCTCTCCTCCTTAGCTGGCGTTAACTTGAGCAAGTGACTTGTCCTTCCTGAGCCTCGGGTCCCTGCACGTAAAATGACGACAGTAATGCAGGCACCCAGTTCCCCAGCCACAATTGTGAAGCCCCGGAGCCTCTGAAATGGAATGATACTGTTATATATTTGGTGCCAAAACCTGAGGTGAAGTGATTTGATGTTACGTATAATCTCTGTTCCACTTAGTATGAATATTCCTGTATTTTGCTGTAGACTGTTAATTACTGTGTTTTCTTATGGGCCCTGTCCTGGACTTCACTGGTGACATTATGTAAGATATGATATATACACACACAGTATTTCCTTTCTAAAACCCCAAAAATTCTAAACTCTGAAACACATCTGGCTTTGGTTTTGGGTAAGAGATTGTGGAGCTGAGGAGATTCAGCTGATAGGTGGTTGTAGAGAGTGAGTATATATCGTATTAAAGTGTCAGTATGTATATAAAACTCCTGGCAGTTAATAGCCATCCAACAAATGCAGCTATTAATGCTCTTGTAATTCCTCCGTTTATGTGTTTATACTTTCCCCCTCTGGTTTCCATGTTTTCCCAGTACCTTTATATTTGGCATACCAGTCTTTATTCTTCAGATAATTCAGTATTTTCCATAAATTGTAAGTAAGTTGAATCTGCAACTGGGTATCCATCATCCCCTCTTTGCATGTATCTGGGATGTCATGGCAAGGTGTATATGATGTGGTCCCTGCTGACCAAGAGCTTAGAAATTAGTCCTAGAAAGAGAAAATGTGGAAGGTTTTTAAAAAGAATCTATTGAATAACATTTTTTTTTTACAGGAACCAATCTTTTTTTTTTTAAATTTTATTATTATATTATGTTAGTCACCATACAGTACATCCCCGGATTCCGATGCAAAGTTCGATGATTCATTAGTTGCGTATAACACCCAGTGCACCATGCAATACGTGCCCTCCTTACTACCCATCACCAGCCTATCCCATTCCCCCACCCCCTCCCCTCTGAAGTCTTCAGTTTGCTTCTCATAGTCCATAGTCTCTCGTGTTTTATTCCCCCTTCTGATTACCCCCCCTTTCTTTATCCCTTTCTTCCCCTACCGATCATCCTAGTTCTTATGTTCCATAGATGAGAGAAATCATATGATAATTGTCTTTCTCTGCTTGACTTATTTCACTTAGCATTATCTCCTCCAGTGCCGTCCATGTTGCAGCAAATGTTGAGAATTCGTTCTTTCTGATAGCTGAGTAATATTCCATTGTATATATGGACCACAGCTTCTTAATCCAGTCATCTGTTGAAGGGCATCTCGGCTCCTTCCATGATTTGGCTATTGTGGACAATGCAGCTATGAACATTGGGGTGCATATGGCCCTTCTCTTTACTACGTCTGTATCTTTGGGGTAAACACCCAGTAGTGCAATGGCTGGGTCATAGGGTAGTTCAATTTTTAACTTTTTAAGGGACCTCCACACTGTTTTCCAGAGTGGCTGTACCAACTTGCATTCCCACCAACAATGTAGGAGGGATCCCCTTTCTCCACATCCTCTCCAACAATTGTTGTTTCTTGCCTTGTCTATCTTTGCCATTCTAACTGGCGTAAGGTGGTATCTCAGTGTGGTTTTGATTTGAATTTCCCTGATGGCTAATGATTTTGAACATTTTTTCATGTGTCTGTTAGCCATTTGTATGTCTTCATTGGAAAAGTGTCTGTTCATATCTTCTGCCCATTTTATGATTTGTTTATTTGTTTCTCGTGTATTGAGTTTGAGAAGTTCTTTGTAGATCTTGGATACCAGTCCTTTATCTGTGGTGTCCTTTGCAAATATATTCTCCCATTCCGTGGGCTGTCTCTTAGTTTTTTTGACTGTTTCCTTGGCTGTGCAGAAGCTCTTTATCCTGATAAAGTCCCATAAGTTCATTTTATCTTTTATTTCTCTTGCCTTTGGAGATGTGTCGTGAAAAAGGTTGCTCTGGCCGATGTCATAGAAGTTGTTGCCTATGTTCTCCTCTAGAATTTTGATGGATTCCTGTCTCACATTGAGGTCTTTCATCCATTTGGAGTTTATTTTTGTGTATGGTGTGAGAGAGTGGTCAAGTTTCATTCTTTTGCATGTAGCTGTCCAATTTTCCCAGCACCATTTATTGAAGAGACTGTCTTTTTTCCACCGGATGTTTTTTCCTGCTTTATCAAAGATTAGTTGCCCAAAGAGCCGAGGGTCCATTTCTGGGTTCTCTATTCTGTTCCATTGGTCGATGTGTCTGTTTTTGTGCCAGTACCATGCTGTCTTTGTGATCACAGCTTTGTAGTACAGCTCGAAATCCGGCATTGTGATGCCCCCAGCTTTGTTTTTCCTTTTCAACAGTTCCTTGGAGATTCGGGGCCTTTTCTGGTTCCATACAAATTTAAGGACTATTTGTTCCAGTTCTTTGAAAAATGTCCTCGGTATTTTGATCGGGATAGCATTGAAAGTGTAGATTGCTCTGGGTAGTATGGACATTTTAACTATGTTAATTCTTCCAATCCATGAGCATGGAATATTTTTCCATCTTTTTATGTCTTCCTCAATATCTTTCAAAAGTGATCTATAGTTTCTAGCATATAGGTCCTTTACGTCTCTGGTTAAGTTAATTCCAAGGTAACGCATGGTTTTTGGTGTTATTGTAAATGGGATGGATTCCCTAATTTCTCTTTCTTCAGTCTCGTTATTCGTGTATAGAAATGCAACTGATTTCTGGGCATTGATTTTGTATCCTGCCACCTTACTGAATTGTTCTATAACTTCTAATAGTTTGGGAGTGGATTCCTTTGGGTTTTCCATATAGAGTATCATGTCATCTGCAAAGAGAGACAGTTTGACTTCTTCTTTGCCGATTTGGATACCTTTGATCCCTTTTTGTCTTCTGATTGCTGTTGCAAGGACTTCTAGTACTATGTTGAATAATAGTGGCGAGAGTGGGCATCCTTGTCGTGTTCCTGATCTTAAGGGAAAGGCTTCCAGCTTTTCCCCATTGAGAATAATGCTTGCAGTAGGCTTTTCATAGATGGCTTTTATGAGATTGAGAAATGTACCCTCTATTCCTACACTCTGAAGGGTTTTAATCAGGAAAGGATGCTGTATTTTGTCAAATGCTTTTTCTGCATCAATTGAGAGGATCATATGGTTCTTGAGTCTTTTCTTGTTGATATGATGTATCACATTGATTGATTTGCGAGTGTTGAACCATGCTTGCATCCCAGGTATGAATCCCACTTGGTCATGATGGATAATCCTTTTAATGTACTGTTGGATTCTATTAGCAAGGATCTTGTTGAGGATTTTGGCATCCATATTCATTAGAGAAATCGGTCTGTAATTCTCCTTTTTGAGGGGGTCTTTGCCTGGTTTGGGGATCAAGGTAATATTAGCCTCATAGAATGAGTTTGGTAGCTTTCCTTCTGTTTCTATTTTTTGAAATAGCTTTAGGAGAATAGGTATTATTTCTTCTTTGAATGTTTGGTAGAATTCCCCAGGAAAACCGTCTGGGCCTGGAGTTTTATTATTTGGAAGGTTGTTTATCACTGACTCAATTTCTTCATAGTTAATTGGCCTATTTAAGAAATCTATTTCTTCCTGTTTCAGTCTTGGTAGTTTATAGGTTTCCCAGGATGGTGTGTGTGTGTGTGTGTGTGTGTGTGTGTTTGTGTGTGTGTGTGTGTATGTGTGTAAGTACCTGTTTTGCTTTCAGTTTCACTAGAGGATGTAATTTGGGCCAGTTGTTTTTAAGTGAGCATTTCAAACTTAGAATTTGCTCCTTGTTTCCTTGGTTGTGTTAATAATAGGAAAAGATCACTTGGTCTCTAGATAATTGTTCTGAATGGGGAGGGGCAATTTTGTTCTCCCAAGGGACATTTGGCAATGTCTAGAAACTTGCTTAGGTGGGTGGGTGGAGGGGGGAATGCTCCTGGTATCTAGTGAGTGCAGGCCAGGGATGCTGTAAACATCCTACAATGCTCAGGACAGCCCTCCGTGACGAAGGATTATCTGGCCCAATATGGCAGTAGGGCTGAGGTTGAGAAACCTGGTCAAAGATGTTCTTTTCTTGATTTCTAGGAGGTGTATGACTATTAAGATTTAACATTTCTACAAGGTGAGGTGCTTTCAACAAAAATTCACTCTTTAGTCATTACATGAGATCTTAAGGAGTCAAAAAAAATCTTTTTAGCATAGTGAGGTTCTACTAGAAGTATGAAAGTCAGCAGAGGGAACTGGGAGGTCACAGTGCCTTCAACAGAAGCCCAGATGTCCATCAGTCCGTTTGGATAAACTCTCCCTGAGATAACCATAATTTACATTGAAACTTTGGTTTAGCAGGATGGGAATTTTTGAGAAGGTACCATTAGAAAAATAAAAGAATTTTCCAGCTGTGGTTCCCAAGTTCCCCGGGCTTGTCTTTAACCCATAATTCTCTTTGAACTTTAGCCCCATCTATTTATTTAAAAGCTATTAATTGTCTGTGTGCCAGACACCATGCTAAATGCCAGGGATACAACAAGAAACAATGTAGGCAGCTTCCCATGATCACAAAGTATTGCAGGGCTTGAGGACAGATAGGGAAGTCCAGATGCTAGTTCCAGAATAGGGCAGGGTTGGTGGGAAGGGGGTGAGTTGAGAGTGGGGCACTTGATGTACTGGTCTTGGAGGAGCTTGCTGCTGAGAGCCTTGCAGGAAGGGGTGTTTCGTCCATGTGCCCTGAGCAGGAGTCATCAGACACAACTGATGCTACTTGTTGTTTTCACCTAGATGTCGTGTAACCTGTCTCTAGTGAACTCTGAACCCTTGATTCTTTCCACCCATATCCAGTTGCTTAAGTGAGAACACTGGGGAGCATTCCTTGATCCCTCTCCTTGCTTCCTATTCTGTCTGTGGCACTCAGTCCTGTGTCCTGCTTTTTCGTACCTCCCTGGTTCCCAGCCAGCTCCAGGCTTCTTGCCTGTGTTAGTGGCCCCTGACTGGTCTATCCACTTGTCCCAGGTTACTTCAGGCCCTTCCCCACATAGCTGCCACCGAGGTCTTTTAGCAATATAGGTTGCTTCCTGCCCTTCACCGAAAACCCTCTAGTGGCTTCCCACTGCACTCAGAAAATACAGCATCCCTCCTCACTGGGCCCTGCACAGCCCTTCCTGAATGAGCTCCAGATGCTCTAACCTCCCTGTGGGCTTCTTCTGAAAAGAACCTGCCTGCCCAGAGGTTTTGTCCATTCTCTGGACTAGGGCCTGCCCTGCCTGTGTGTTCATTCCTCTTCCTCTGTTGCGGGGGCCTGGAGCCTGTCTTCCTGCCCCTCCACTCTGGATTCCTGTTACCCTGTTTCCTGCAGGTGTCCTCAGATGTCCCTGCAGGGCTGAGTCCTTTTATGTTGGCCATCTTTAGTCGAGAAATCACTCACCTGGCTGCATTTCACGTGGAGGAGGAGTGGGTGATTCACAGGGACCCACCCTCCTTCCCGCAGAGTTGGGGTTTTTGCATAGGGGATTTTTCTGTCAGTTATTTTTTCCTCACCTTTTGGAGTATTAAAAAAGCAGAGGCAGTAGGGGGTGTGTGTGTGTGGAGGGGGCAGTGACCGCACCTCCTGGGAGTTCTCTGATCCCTATGGCTGGCTTATATTCCACCCTGTTTTCACAGAGTGCAGAAAGATAGCTGTGTACTGATTTTGTCAGTAAGCTTTTAAAGTAAAGCATGGTGAGTTGGTAGGCCATTCTTACTACAAAACAGGAAATGGACAACCAGTGCCCCAATTGGGCACAATTATTCCAGCATGCATACTGGTGTGCAAGGAAGTCAGGGACCTTTCTGCCCTTCTGGTCCTTAAGACAGGCCTGAGACAAAAAGTTTTGTTAGATATGGAAGAACACATACTCCACGTATTTATAATTGAATAATAGTGTATTTATTTGGCTCAGTTTTTTTGGATGAGCAGGATGTAGGAAGTGGGAACAAAGAATCTGTTTGGCCTTGTTCCTTATTTGCCACAGGCTGATGCTGGAGAATTCTTAAGTTTCCACAAAGAAAATGAATATGAAAGAAGGCCCACACCAGTCAGGAGTTAGAGGGGTTCCCAGGTGGCCTCTGAGAGAAGGAAATGCCTACGAAGTTATTTAAGATGATTGGTGACAGAGAAACTTCTGACTTTGTCCAGACATAGAGCCATTTTACAAGAAGTAATAAGCTGGAAATACTGAAAATACATTTTCCTATTAACAGCTGATTGATGTTTCTAGAAAAATTTGAGTCCTAGTCTCAATTTTGATTGTTTTGAGCTTTCTGGTAGGATTGGGTTTTTTTAAGCTTACATATCTCCTGGAAACTGAATGTATACCATGTGAGGATTATTTTTAGGTTCTATAATAAAATCTTTCATATCATAGAGTTTTAAAGACGGGAACAGGTTTTTGAAGGGAAACCACAGTTTGGCTTGAAAAGTTCATCTAATTGAAAATAAACCAAGGAGGTTCACCCATCTGACTCCAGACAGTCTTCATGTGTTTAGGCGGCTCATCAGAAATCTGCTTTACCAAAAACAAATTCTTAGCTACCTGTGATAGAAAATGCTTAAATAAGCAATTTAAAATGTAACACACTGTACTTATAAAGCAATCAGTTTAAACGATTCATGGACAGAGCACTTTATATGTATTAGTATTATATAGTAGGTGACATAGGGATAGAAATAGGTTTTTCTTGGGGCGCCTGGGTGGCACAGCAGTTAAGTGTCTGCCTTCGGCTCAGGGCGTGATCCTGGCGTTATGGGATCGAGCCCCACATCGGGCTCTTCTGCTATGAGCCTGCTTCTTCCTCTCCCACTCCCCCTGCTTGTGTTCCCTCTCTCGCTGGCTGTCTCTATCTCTGTCGAATAAATAAATAAAATCTTTAAAAAAAAAAAAAAAAGAAATAGGTTTTTCTTGCCAGCAGAGAACATGCAGTTTGAAGAGGGACAGGCATGTGATAGTATGAGCTGTCAGATAAGGCAGAATAGTGCAGAAGGTGTAATAGAGTAATAGTATTAGCAATCACGGTAGAAATAGAGGCAGAAGTGTCATAGAATGGGACATCAGATCACAACGTGGGAGTAATGGTTTTGAAAGCAGAGGTTGGCAAACTACAGGTCTAAGAATGTTTTTTTATGTTTTTAAAGGGTTGTAAAAATAAGCAAAAAAGAAAATGCAACAGAGACCATCTGGCCTTTATAAAAGAAGGTTGGCTGACTCTTGGCTTAAGGGGTCAGGAAGTGCTTTACAAAAACTAAAATTTGAGTTGGTATTTTATAAGATAAAAATAACATTTTGATTTTCAGGGCAGCAAGGTTGAGGGTGAGGGTGTTGCTGTGGGTGGGCCAAAGTGAGAAAAGACATGGGGGGTGGGTGAGGGGCGTGACAAAAGTACTATAAAGGGGTGGGGAGGGCTGGGAGTTAGCTGAGTATGTGAGGAGTGGGGGAAGGGAAGGAAACAATCACAGCTCATTTTTTTTNTTTTTTTTTTTTTTAAGAATTTTTTTGAGAGGGGCGCCTGGGTAACACAGTCGTTAGGCGTCTGCCTTCCGCTCAGGGCATGATCCCGGCGTTCCGGGATCGAGTCCTACGTCAGGCTCCTCCAGTGGGAGCCTGCTTCTTCCTCTCCCACTCCCCCTGCTTGTGTTCCCTCTCTCTCTGGCTGTCTATCTCTGTCAAATAAATAAATTTAAAAAAAAAATCTTAAAAAAAAAATTTATTTGAGAAAGAGTGCAAGCAGGGGGGGTGGTAGAGGGCAAGGGAGAAGCAGGCCACACAATCTGGTAGCACACTGTCTGCTGATGACACGATATTATATGTAGAAAACTCTACAGAGTCCCATCAGAAAACTATTAGGACTAATAAACGAATTCAGTAAAGTTGCAGGATACAAAATCAATACACAAATTCTGTTGTGTTTGTAGACACTAATAACAAACTCAGAGGAATAAAGAAAATGATCCCATTTGCAATTGCATCAAAAACAGTGAAACACCTGGGAATGTTTTGTTTAAGATTTATTTATTGTAAAGAGATAACGCGAGCATACGCATGTGCTTGAGAGTGGTGGGGAGGGGCAGAGGGAGAGGAGAGAATCTTAAGCAGGTTCCACACCCAGTGCAGAGCCTGACATGGGGCTTGATCTCGAGACCCTGAGATCATGACATGAGCCAAAATCAAGAGTCAGATGCTTAACTGACAGAGACATCCAGGCACCCCAATACTTAGGAATGTTTAACCAAGAAGATGGAAGACCTGTACACTGAAAACCAAAAGACATTGATGAGAGAATTGAAGACGGCATAAACAAGTGGAAAGATATTCCATGCCTTTGGATTGGAAGAATCAATATTGTTAAAATGTCCAAAATACCCAAAGCAATCTGCAGATTCAGTGCATTTCCTATCAAAATTCCAATGACATTTTTCAAAGAAATAGCAGAAATAATTCTAAAATTTGCATGGGATTACCAAAAAAAACAAAAAACAAAACAAAACCCTGAATAGCCAAAGCAATCTTGAGAAAGAACAAGGCTGGAGGCACTGTACTTCAAACTACTACAAAGCTGTAGTAACTAAAACAATATGATACCAGCATCAAAAAAAGACACAGATCATTGGAACAGAAGAAAGAGCCCAGAAATAAACCCACACATATATGGTTGGTTAATTTACCACAAAGGAGCCAAGAACATACTATCGGCAAAGGACAGTCTTCTCAGTAAATGGTGCCAGGAATACTGGACCGCTATCTCACAGCATACACAAAACTCAAAATGGTTTAAAGACTTGAACATAAGACCTGAAACCGTAAAACTAGAAGAAAACACAGGCAGTAGTAAACTCCTTGACGTTGGTCTTGGTCATGAGTTTTTAATCTGACACCAAAATCAAAAGCAAAAGTGAATAAGTGGGTCTACATCACATCAAAAAGCTTCTGCACAAGGGGTACCTTGGTTTAGTTGGTTGAGTGTCTGCCTTTGGCTCAGGTCGTGATCCCAGGGTCCTGGGATGGAGCCCCACCTCAGGCTCCCTACTCGGCGGGGAGCCTGTTCTCCCTCTCCCACTCACCCTGCTTGTGCGCTCTCTCTCTCTCAAAGAAATAAAATCTTAAAAAAAAAAAAAAAGCTTCTGCACAGCAAAGGAGAAACCATCAACAAAATGAAAAGGCAGCCTACTAATGGGAGAAATATTTGCAAGTCATGTATCTGATAAGGGACTAATACCCAAAATATATAAATAACTCCTACAACTCGGTAGCCAAAAACAAAAACAAACCCAAACAATCAGATTTAAAAATGGACAGAGGATCTGAATAGATTTTGTTTTTCCAGAGAAGACATACAGATGGCCAACAGGTACAGATTGATGTTGAACATAAGATGTTCAATCTTATTAATCATTAGGGAAATACAAATCAAAACTGCAATGAGATAAAACCTCACACTTTAGATAGAGTGGTTATTATCAAAAATAAGAAATCATAAGTGTTGGCAAGGTGTGGAGAAAAGAAAACCCTTCTCCACCGTCAGGAGGAATGTGAATTGTTACAGCCACTGTGAAAACCAGTGGAGCTGCTCCTCAGTTAGAACTAGCAGACGGTCCAGCAGTCCACATACAGTGGGGTATTTTTCAGCCATAAAAAAGAGTGAGATCTTGCCATTTGCCACAACATGGAGGGTCCTTGAGGGCATTGTGTTATGAGAAGTAAATGAGACAGAGAAAGACAAATACTGTATGATCTCTCTTACATGGAGAATCAAAAAAAAAAAAACTGATTAGAGAAAACAGATGGGTGGAAGTATAGTGCATTATTATTGTTTTTTTAATATTTTATTTATTTATTTGACACAGAGAGAGATAGCCAGTGAAAGAGGGAACACAAACTGGGGGAGTGGGAGAGGAAGAAGCAGGCTCCTGCTGAGCAGAAAGTCTGATGCGGGGCTCGATCCCAGGACTCTAGGATCACGCCCTGAGCCGAAGGCAGATGCTTAGCAACTGAGCCATCCAGGCGCCCTGGTATAGTGCATTATTGAATGATACCTGAAAATACCTTACTGTTGTCTAGTAATTTGTGACCATCTCCTGTAAAAAAAATTTAAAAAGATGAAAAATATAAATAAAATCCTGTCTATTTCGATCACTGCTGTATATGCTCTTCTAAGCCATTTTGAGGGCCTATGTATATTTTCTTTTTATAGAAGTAGATTTATTCTAAATAATACCATTTTATAATTTGCTTTTTAAAATAATAGCTTTATTGAGATGTAATTCACATATATTCACCATTTTAAAGCATACAATCCAGTCATTTTTGGTATATTAAAAAATTCTGCACTGTTCACCACTTTATAATTTTAGAAATTTTCATTATCCCAGAAAGAAACCTTGTACCCATTAGCTGTCACTTCCCATTCTTCCTCACTCCCAACCCTAGACAGTCATTATTTTCTGTTTCTATTGATTTGCCATTTCTGGAAATTCATACAAATAGAATCATATAGTATGTAGTTTTTTGCAAATGATTTCATTCACATAGCATAATGTTTTCAAGGCTCATTCATGTCGTAGCATTTATCAGTAATTTCTTTTTAGAGAAATAATATTCCATTGAATGGATAGACTGCATTTTGTTTATACATTCATCAGGTGATGGACATTGAGTTGTTTCCCCTTTTTGGATATTATAAATAATGCTATTGTAAAAATTCCTGTACAAATTTTTGTGAAAACCTTTTTTTTTTTATCTGTTGTATATATAAATGGTCATATGGTAACTGTTTAATATTTTGAGGTACTGCCAGACTATCAATGCAGCTGGGACAATTTTTCATTCCCATCAGCCATGTGTGAGAGTTCCACTTTCTTCACATCTTCACCGACACTTGTTATTGTCCATCGTTTTTATTCCAGCCATCCTAGTGGGCGTGAAGTGGTTTCTCATTGTGGTTTTGATTTGTATCTCCATAATGACTAATGATGTTAAACATCCTTTTATCTGCTTATTGACCATTTAGGTATCTTTCTTAGGAAAATGTCTGTTCATACCCTTTGCCCATTTTTATTTTTTTTTAAGATTTTATTTATTTATTTGACAGAGAGGCAGCGAGAGAGGGAACACAAGTGGGGGGAGTGGGAGAGGGAGAAGCAGGCTTCCCGCTAAGCAGGGAGCCCGATGCGGGGCTTGATCCCAGGACCCTGGGATCATGACCTGAGCCGAAGGCAGATGCTTAATGACTGAGCCACCCAGATGCCCCTGCCCATTTTTAAAGTTGGGTCTGAGTTATCAGAGTTCTTTACATATGTACAATTTCTTTATCAGTATATGACTTGTAAATATTTTCTCACATTCTTTGGGTTATCTTTTCACTTTCCTGATGGTCACCTTCGATGCAGAAAATTTTTTAACTTTGGTGAAGTCCACATTATCTATTTTTTCTTTAGTTGCTTTTGCTTTTAGTGTCTTATTTAAGAAACCACTGCCTAATCGAAGGTCGTGAAGATATGCACCTGCTTACTTCTAAGAGTTTTATAGTTTTAGCTCTTACCTTTAGCCTGTGATTAATTTTGAGTTAATCTTTGTGTGTGGTGTGTGATTTTGGTCTAGTTTCACTCTTTTGTGTGCGGATACCCAGTTGCCCATTAGCTAAAAAGACTGCTCTTCTCCCCCATTGAATGGTCTTGGTACCCTTGTCAAAAATTAATTGACCACAAATGGAAGGGTTTATTTCTGGACTCTAAATTCTATTTTGTTGATCTATATGTCTATCCTTACTATGCCAGTACTGTCTTGACTACTTAGCTTGGTGGTGAGTTTTGAAACTGGGAACTGTGAATCCTCTAAATTTGTTCTTTTGCAAGATTGTTTCATCTGTTCTGAGTCCCTTGCATTCCCTTGTGCATTTAAGGATCAGGTTGTCAATTTCTGCAAACTACAACTTTCTTTTATTATGTCATGAACATTTTCTTTTTCTTAGTCTGTAATTGTGCTGTTCAGTTCAGTTGCCATGAGCTCCGTGCACCTAGTGAGCATGTGAAATGTGGCCAGTCCAGATTGATACGTGCAGTAAGTATAAACTGACACTTGGTTTTGAAGAGTTTGTATGGAAAAAAAGAACACAAACGATCTCATAAACAATTTTTTATGTTGATTACATATTAAAATTATAACATTTTATGTTGGGTTAAATAATATACATAAGTTTACCTATTTACCTTTTTTAACATGGCTACTAGAAGATTTCAAATTATGTGATTCTCATGTTTGTGTTAAACAGAAGTATTTTTTAATAGCATGGCATAAAGTTTTGTGATTCACTTCTCTGTTGTTGGACACTGAGATTGTTTCCAGTGTTCTCTATTTTACGTGGTGCTCTAATGAGTGACCTAGTAGCCAGGTCTTTGCGCACTCCTGTGATGCTGCCAGGACAGAGTTCAGGAGGACTTGGGAAACGTGTTTGCTACTTCTAAGTCTAGGGCATGCATGCAAACTCTCCTGTTACAGAGTTGAGTAAGTGAATGAATGTTTCCATATTTTAAAAGATAATAATGTTTCAAAATAAGACTGTAAATAGACTCAACAAGTACTGATTGAGCCCCTTTCCCACTGTGTCAGGTTCTGTTCTAAGAAGTGGGAACACAACTTGAATGAGTCCAAGTTCTAGCCCTCATGCAGCCTATATTGTAATAGGCAAGAGGGGTAAGTCCATAAACCAATAACCATATCAGTTAATACTGAAGAGCTGTGTTGGGAAGGACAAGGAAACAAGCCTATGGGCTACAGTGTGGTGGGAATATGGTCCTGATAGAGTTGTCAGGAAGGCTTTCTGAGCACATCGCATTTGAGCAGGGACTGAAAGATGCAAGGAAGGGAGCCATGTTTAGATCTGGGAGAAGAGTGTTTTTAGGTAGAGGGATCAGGAAGTACAGAGACCTTAATATGGGAATATGCTTGGTGTGTTTTATTAGGAACAGCAAGGAGGCCAATGTAGCTAGAGTGTGGTGAGAAGTAGTTTGATTTGGAATACATTTTTTAAAAAGATTTTATTTATTTATTTGACCAAGGGAGAGAGCATGAGCAGGCGGAGCAGCAGGCAGAGGGAGAGGGAGAAGCAGGCTCCCCAGTGAGCAGGGAGCCCGATGTGGGGCTCAATCCCAGGACCCTGGGGTCATGACGTGAGCCGAAGGTAGATGCTTAACTGATTGAGCCACCCAGGCGCCCCTGGAATACATTTTGAAGATGCAACTGACAGTCTCTGCTGTTGGATTGGGTGTGGGGCATGTGAGGAAGGGGAGGTCTTCATGACCTGAACAATGGTGTGGTACCATTTACTGAGCCACGGATTGCCAGACTGGATTAGAGAGGGAGGGGCACCCAGAGTTCAGTGTTAGACCTGTTAAGTTTGAAATGCCTTTTGGGTGCTCAAGTGGAGATGTTGAGCTGGTAACTATGATATACCAGTCTGGAAGTCACAGGGGAGGTGGGGCTGGCGATACCTATTTGGAGTTAACAAAAGCTACTTGAACATCAAGCAGGTTGAGTGAGAACATGGAGGTTTTGGGGACTTCGATAAGAGGTGTCACTAGGCTGTGCTGGGTTGGCGGGTGAAAATTTTCAGGGGAGAATGGGATGCGTGTATTGACAACTCCTTGAAAGAGTTTGCTTTAACATGGAAAGAATGATGGAGGATGGGTGAGCTGGGGACAGATTGCCCTTTCCCTGTGCATTTGTGGGAGTGTCCTGGAGAGAGGCTGAGAGGGGAGGGGCTAGGATCATGCCCCAGAGTGGAGATGGCCTCCTCTCCTAGGATCAGGAGAGAAGGCAGAGTAGACTGGCAGGCTTTCCATTCAGCAGTGAGAGGTTGAGAAAATTTTAGATCACCTCTGTTTCCAAAGAAACAAAGAGTGACAAGGTGGAAAGGGTGTTGTAGGATTTGTTAGGGAGTTAAATGCAAAATTTGCATGAATTTTTAATATCAAACATAAGACTTCATATAAATTGAGTTACTTCAAAGTGCTCACCCTTGGGGTTCTCTCTCCTGTGCCTTTGGGGGTATTTGGTGGAAAAGTTTGAGAAGCCACTTCATTATTGTATTCTGTTGTTATGTTGTTAAATCTCACCCAAGTGAGTATTTAACCTTAAAGAGTTTGAGATTCACTTACCCATTTTGTTATCCTTAATAGAGCATTTGCAGCTGCTCCAAATATCCCTCCATTTGTGCCTCTTAATTGTTGCTTGGCAAGCCACTTCATTCTGCACCAGGGAAGGCCTGGCACAGTAGGCTGCAGGGTGTCTGGAGGTAAGAGTGCCCTCGTTCCCGCCCTTTCCACTTCTTCTGGAGGAGAGGGTGTGGAAGAAGGCAGGGCCCTCGAAGGGCCACGCCTTCCAAGAATATTTTAGCAAACCTTTCTCTGTTGTCTCAAAACACTTAACAAACACACTGCACATCTTTTAATTCTGACGGGGTGGTTCCAGTGAGCTGAGTGTAGTGCTACTAGCCAGCCTTTTATGATACTTAACAACCAGTAGTGATTAAAAGTTACTTGGCAGGGGTACCTGGGGGGCTCAGTCCCTTAAGCCTCTGCCTTGGGCTCAGGTCATATCTCAGGGTCCTGGGATAGAGCCCTGCATCAGGCTTCCTGCTCAACGGGGAGTCCACTTTTCCCTCTCCCACTCCCCCTGCTTGTGTGCTCTCTCTCTCTCTGTCAAATAAGTAAATAAAATCTTTTAAAAAAAAGTTATTCGGCTTTTTTCCTCTTTGTTGCATTTGCCTGCTTTCTTTCCAATCAATTTTAGTATGATTAATACCTACTCCCCCCCATTTAAGTTCTTCTTCAACCTTTTTTTTTAATAAAGGATGACCTTTTTATTTATTATTATTATTTTATTATTTTTTTAAGGGAGGGAAAGAGGGGGAGGGGCAGAGGGAGAGAATTCTTTTATTTTTATTTTTTTAAAGATTTTATGTATTTATTTGTCCAAGAGAGAGCATAAGCAAGGGAAGCAGCAGGCAGAGGGAGAGGGAGCCTGATGTGGGGCTCAGTGTCACGACCCCGAGATCATGACCTGAGCCAAAATCAAGAGTCAGATGCTTAACTGACTGAGCCACCCAGGTGCCCCAGTTCTTCAGCGTTCTTAGTGAGAGTGCTGTGAACTGTTTGATTACCCCACAGTTAAGTTCTTGGGATGGCAGCGTGTGAAGAATCGGAGGTCTGGCCCCTCTTATGTTGACACATGAGACGGCTGGCGCCTGGGGGGAGCTAAATCTGCAATAGGTGGTTATTGCATGACTAGGCCACATGCCTTTGGCTTCCCCAGTTCTACCACTGTGGGCCCACCTGTGTGGTGTGGCCCTGCTCCTTCCCTCATCCTGTCCTGAATCGGGAGAGCAGAGGCATACCTGCTTTTGCCTGCAGCACTCTCCATTCCTAAAGGCTGGCCTCCTCAGGTCACTAGACAGGAGGCCTTCCCTGACCATGCTCTGCATGGCCCCTCTTTGAATCCCTGCACAGGCACCCTCGTTGTCTTTATTCCTCCACCAAGTGTGACAGGAACACTCCTTTGTTACTTCTTGGTCTTCCCCTCCAGTCTATGGGCTCCACGAAGGCAAGGACCACGGTCTTGTTTTGAGCCTGCTGTGTCCAGCAGCCGGCGAGGGGTATGGCACACTCGTGCTCAGAAAGTGTGTAGAAGGAACACATCTGAATCGGGACTTGTAATCCAGCTTGCCGTTAAAGGGGCTCACGTGTCACTGTTTCAGCCAGGGCTTGTCCTGTTGTCATTCGGCAGTCCTTCACAATTCTTGGTGCCAGAGCTGTTGTGGAGTTTGGAATTTTTGAGATTTTAGAATGGAATTAGTGAATATGCCATATATTGTGGAACACCCTAAACAGCATCCTATAATCAAACCGATTTTTGCAGCAAAGTTCATGACTATTTGCCCTAAGTGGGACAGAGACTCTGGATGGCCTCACATCACATCCGGGCGTGCTGCCCAACGAGTTACGATTGTGTTTTCAGAGCTTTTGGGGTTTCCGGATCACAGATAAGGGATTGGGGACCTGTTCTAGTGAATGTCTGTCATGCATTACGCCATGTGCCGTACACGCAGAGGAAGAAAACAGTGCCTGCCCTCCTGTGTGGGGTGGGCGACTGCTGTACGTGGAGTGTCGAGCACACACACACAGAAGGCACTGCTCGGGGGCTGGGGCGTTTCTGTCACCCCCGTTTGCTTTCGAGAAGTGTGCTGTACAGGTGTTCGGTGCTTCAGGCATGCCGCACAGGGCTTGGACAGAAGAGGTGCCAGGTGTAGGAAGGGGCCATTCGTGATCACCCTCATCAGGTTCCCTTGGATCTGGCCACAGGGATTCAAGGAGTAGCGTGCAAGATGCAGGGAAGGCGCAGAGTGGGGCGCCCTTTGTTCCTTGTCTCCCCCACTGGCCGGGGAGTGGAGCCCAGAGGCAGAGGCTGAGGCAGGGGCAGGTTTGGGGTCCTCAGCACTGGGACTGACTTCTCTGCAGTCCTACACTTTGCCCTCTTGGCTGGATCAGGAGTTTTCAGCATTAGATGGATTTAATGTATGTCTCCTGACTTTTAAAATACGAGTATAACTTTATTTTAATGTTTATTTTAAGATGCATTTTTGATGTAGAGAAAAATCTTCCATTTTAAAAAAATTTACCTGCTTTCTGAAATGGTACTTGAATTTTGAAAAAAATGTTTAATTGCCAGGCTGCAGGAAAGCCAGCTCTGTTTTATTAGAAAATGAGGAGCCAATACTCAAATGTTTCAAGCGTTTAAAAGGATGTAGGGAGAAGTAGTTTGTTCCTGGAGCAGGTGTCACTTAGTATTATTTCTAGTTTTTTTGTGGTGTTTGATGAACTATGTAGAATGTATTAACTCTCATCTGAGCATGTATATTGAAGATTATTCTTTCAACTTAGAGTTATTTTTGTCCAAGGTACTTGACTTAAGATTTAATGAGCCATGACACTGAATTAGAGACACGCTTTCAGTCTTTCAACATTTATAAGAGATACTACGGTTTTCAAAAGGACTTGTGAGGATTGTCTTTGGCAATGTATTTTAAGATCATCAAGAGTAGAGTTTGTGTTGTGAAAACTTGCTCCAAGACACATTCTGGGGGTTTTATGAGTGAGTAATGGTGACAGGACAAGGCAGCGTCACCCATACAGTTGTGGTTTTTCTTTGCAGACAGTTTATTTAACAGTGTTAAAAAGAGATTCCTTCTTGTGTTTTATAATTACCGTTTCTTGGAGACCAACTTATAATGTAAAAACTATCTGGTGGTATTATTTCTTAGAGTGAGTGTGTTAGTGTAAAACGTTTGCATCTGTCTGGAATGTATAAACGTGCCAGTTTCCAGGTGTAGCCTTTAGAGTACTATAGAAGAGTGGGGTTGTCTTTGAAAGGTCGTAATAGAAAAGCTTTGTGTGTCTTAATTGCTTAAATATTTTCTTTCTCTGGGATTATTAAGAAAAACACAGAATGTAACGTGGGAAAACGTGAAATGGATGCAAACACTTTAAGATTTTCCACAGAAGTTTTTTATTCACAATGAGGCACATGGGAAGGCTCCATTAACACTTTAGATGGTATCATAATTTTGGAAAAACCATTTCACCATAGGGGTGTTTACAAAAACTGAAGCCAGCTCTGCCAGCCGGGCTTTGACATTTGCGTAGCTGTATAGGTAGCAAGTGACACAGTGTCAAAACCAGTTTAAAATTACCTGTGTTGTCAACATGCGGATTTTCTTTATTCAGTATTTAAACTACAAATTTATCAATCTGAGTAATTTGAAATACAGTAGCATAAAAAGAACTAGATATGCCAAACCGAAAATGTGTGCGTATCTAAAGCAGTTTCTTTTCTTGATTTTGGTTAACAGAAGCATCTTCACATCTGTAATTTCTGGTAACTTAATGAGAACACACTGAACTTTGGGGGCACAATAAATTTTCCCATTATGTAAAATATTTTACACACTGGTTGACTCATTGTAAATTGTGAGTAGACATGATTCTCTTCCTGCGGAAAATAGAAACACATTGTTTTAATGGCAGTGTTAGACAAAGACAAAATTGTGCCGAGAGGTACCACGTTGCTTTCTGTTGGTCGGATTGTCAAGAACCGAGGTGGACACAGTAATGGAAACAAGCTGGGAACTCTTCTGTTAGGTTTTGAGGATGTAGTCTTTCTAAAATCAGTTAGTTGTTCATTTTATACAAAGGTTTATTTTCATTTTTGTGAATTTTATAGTTGTTAATGAATGTGTTTTCCTTATATTAACTTCAAGTCTTATAAATATGTCTCAGTCTTAAAAACCCAAGTGCTTTTATTTATTTCATGGTAGAAAGAACTAAGAAAATGAGTACTTTTTGGTGGTGATGGTGGGGTTGATACTTTCCCTAGTGATACTCCTCCCTCGTGTTTAAAAGTGCCACATACTTATATATGTGTCATTTATATTTTGCATTAAAGTTAAAATCAGATTTTTTTCTTGGAAAATTGTTGAACTCTGAGATTTGGAGGAGAAAAGTTACCCAAAATAGTTAGGAATTGTTTTGAACAGTGAGAAACTTATTTAAATTATTTGAAAGGGCCACCCCCAAAATAACTTATTTTTAGGAGCATAATGAACAGATTCCTTTTGTTTGTTTCTTTAATTGAGATGGTGAGCTGTGTCTCATAAAGGGATGTTAACTATCTGATGGCATGATTATGTCAGCTTTTCAAAAAAGTAACTATGAGATTGTTGTCTAACATGATTCATCTATTGTAAGCATCTAATTCAGTGGTTTTTAGTACAGTCATAGAGTTGTGCAATCATTGCCTATTTTGGACATTTCATGTAAATGGAATCATATAATATGTGGTATTTTGTGTCTGACTTCTTTCACTTAGCATCATGTTTTTAAGATTCATCCCTGTTGTTGCATGGATCACTAAGCTGTTCCTTTTTGTTGCTGAATAAGAGTTCGTTGTATGGCTGTACCACTTTAAAAAAAATACTTTTTATTTATTTGACAGAGAAAGAGATAGCAAGAGAGAGCACAAGTGGGGGAGGGGCAGAGGGAGAAGCAGGCTCCCCGCTGAGCAAGGAGCCCAACACAGGACTCGATTCCAAGACCCTGGGATCATGACCTGAGCCGAAGGCAGCCGCTTAGCTGACTGAGCCCCCCAGGCGCCCCTGGGTGTACCAGTTTTTATGTACGCATTAGCCCATTGGTAGACGTTTGGGCTGTGTCCCCTTTTTGGCTGTTAGGAGCAGTGCTCCTTGGAGCATGCAAGTTCTCGTGTGGACCTGTGTTTTCATTTCTCTCAGGCTTATACCCAGGAGTTTGCATCAGCTCTTGATGCTTCTCTGACCTGCTGTTCAGGTTTTCATTGGTGTTTGTAAAGAGACTTTGCCAGTTGTCACTGGGCTTCTTAAGACCTTTGTTGTGACCTGGTGACTCCTGTTTCAGGCTGGACACCCCTGGGCCCCCTGTTGCCTGGAGAAACAGCCAGAATTACAGTGTCCTTGTTTTCCTAAGACCAGATTACATCTGATGGTCATCATTGGATCTTATCAGATGAGTATCCTTTTAGATTTTGGGCAGATAGTTAGGTCTGTTCTTTATCCAAGCCAACTAAATCTGTTTTTTATATTTTTCCTGTGTTCTCTCTGCTTCTTCTTGGGACACCCTTTATTCTTTGAGCCCAGCAGCACAGGGAATGACAATGAATGATTCGTGTATTTTCCCTTCAGGCTGTATGCCACTCATTCCTTTCTTTTTCTTTTCTTTTCTTTCTTTTTTTTTTTCATGGTAATTCTGGTAACTGGGTTGCCTATTGTTGAAGTAATACACACCTTAAGGTAGTAGTGATACTCTTGAGCATTTTGTTTGGTGTGCAAATGAGACCTGTAGGAATGTTTCCATAATTTGTATCAAGTTCATGCAAGTGTACGTTACCAGTATTAGCTGATTGCCCGAGTTGGACTGTGAACTTCATTACTGCTATTTAATAAAGGAGCGGGTTCTGCCGTGGTCATTCCAGTTAGTGGTGAGAACCCTTTAGGCCTCATGTCATGTATTTAAACTGAGTTAAGCTTGGAAAATTATTGAGTGGTTTGAAGATAGTGGCTATATTTTGTAACAGTTGTGCCTTACATTTTGAGAAGCTTGTACTTTGGGAAACTTTCACATGTATTATATCAATTTAAAACTAAATCCACCCTGCAAGGTTAGGTCTTATTCCTTTCCTGTAGACCAGGAATCCCAGATTCAGAAAGAGCAAGCAATTGCTGGGAGCAGTCAGTGTCGGAGGAGACAGTGCCCTTTCTGCTCTGCCTCATGCTGTGAGCCGAGAGGCAGCAGGATATGGGGAGACCACATGCCTGGGCCAGGAGGGTTATGCCAAGTCCAAAGCAACCAGACAGCTAACAGCCAAGCAGCACTATTTTAACACCTAGTGATGCACTTATAAAGATTTCTCCTGTTTTTTCCTCGCTGCCTCCTCATCTGTAAAGTGGAGACAAGAGGAGGCCATTCTACGGGCAGGTGGGGATCTCTGGTCTCTTAGTCCCTGGACCTGGTTTCCGTGCACTGACCATTAACTTGCTGCCCTTAGTTTTCAGATGGTTGGCCTGGAAAGTGGTTTGAATGGTCCTGTAGCATGCTTCTTTCATCACCCCCTTCCTCTGACCTCGACCACTGGCCCTAAAGGTCCCCCCGTGGGCCTCGCTCCACCAGTGCCCACTACCCCAAAAGTAATTCTCATTGCTGGGGGGTGGGACAAGGGTCTCAGACCTGGGCCAGCATTGGCTCCCCGTCCTAGGCATTATCTGTTCCAGGAGAAGCAAGAGGCTTGGTGTAAGACCCCTACTAGTTCCTCCAGACCTTCCTGGGACAACCCACTCAGGCCAGAACACAGAATTCCTGCTGCCAGACACGGCATCCCTGGACTGACAGATCGGTAGGGGACCAGCCCTGTTACACCACAGCGGCTGTCGGGCTGGTGCGGGTGCGCCTGCCACTGAGGACCAGCCTTGATCCCTGATTTGAAAGGCACAGTTCTACAGACCGTCTTCTGTGGGGGGTGTCCAGATTGGCACCTGAGTATGCCCAGAGGCATTTGATAAAAGTTCCTCTGAGGCTGTTACATCACTAGTCAGTCTCTACAAAGCACAATGATGGCAAAAAGAAATCTCCTCACACGCTGCCTCCTGCCTTCCCCTTAGATCATCCACCCAATGCTGTGCGATTATCCAGCCGGGCAGGAATCCACAGGGGAGGTGCGTCCGGGCAGGAATCCACAGTGAGGTGCGTCCGGGCAGGAATCCACAGTGAGGTGCGTCCGGGCGGGAATCCACAGTGAGGTGCGTCCGGGCGGGAATCCACAGGTGAGGTGCGTCCGGGCGGGAATCCACAGGTGAGGTGCGTCCGGGCGGGAATCCACAGTGAGGTGCATCTGGTTTGGTCGAAGATATTCATTGATTCCTATCACAGCTTTTTTGGAGAGATCACGGTAGGAATGGTGCAGTGTTTCTGTAAATCTGATCTCCCACTCCCATGAGGAAAGGCTGTGTTGGTGAACCTCTGCGGGGTGTCTGGAAAAGCAGCCTGTCGGGGAGTTAGTTAGGTGTGGGCTGGCAGCCTAGGTGCTGGCTTTGAATCCTGGCTCTCCCCCGTGCCCCAGGCTCCTCAGCTGCCAGATGCAGAGGATGTGGTCTCACAGAGGGACCGAGTCCTGCCCGAGGAGCGGTGGCAGCTGACTGTGGCGAGCCCTCTTGAGACTGCCGGCTGCCACGGTGATGCTCGGCCGCTACACAAGTGACTGCTTCGGCGGGGATCCTTCCGTGTAGTGTGCTGCCTGCGAGGGGTGAGGGGAGCCCAGAGGAAGGGTCCTTGCTGCCAGGGGCAGGAAGGGAGTCAGTGAAGACTACCTGGGAGAGAAGGGGTGTGAAGGGGGGTTAGGACAACAGAGGAAGGCGAAGCAGAGGTTTCTCATCGTCAGAGGAAATGGCACGTTTGCAAGGATACGACAGTTCATTTCTGTTACCAGAATGAGGGGTGACCAGTAGGTTCCTTAATCTGTGTGTTCATTCACTTGCACTGTTCAGTGCCAGGCTGGGCACTCAACTTAGGGTAGAACAGAACACATCTGAACGAGGCCACTTTGTATTTCCCATCAGAAGGTGGTCCCAGAATCTCTGGAAGCCGGCTCTTCTTTGCTAAAGGGCACTGCGGTGTGAGCGCAGTACAGAGCCGCCCCGCAGGGTTCAGATTGTTACCTCTACTAGGCTACCACATGCCTGGGGCATGCTTACACCTCGGGTACGGGACACTCAGCTCTCTGTCAGTCATGGTGGTGGCCGTGCCTGTCCAGGGCTGCCGTGAAGGCTCGATGGGCTCCAGAACACACCCTTGCTGAGGAGGCCCTAGCGCGGTGAGGAACGCGTGTGCCGTGTCAAGGATGCTTTCTCCTCATCTCTCCCTTTTTCCAGCTGAGTGCACATCCTTTAGCTCCCGGTAAATATTCCTTCCTCCTAGAGCTCGTCCTGGCTCCCCAGACCAGCTCCGGGTCTGCCCCCTCGCATGCTGGCCCCCTCTGTCATACAAGTCTTCATGCTTGGAGGGACTTGTTTGCCAACGGCCTTGCCCACTGGAGTGCCTGTAGCCACCAGGATGGTGAGCTCTGCCTCACTCATGCCGTTCCACACACAGCATGTGGTTGGTTAATGCTCGCTAAATATATTGAATGAATGAATGAAAAGTAAAGGTCACTTAGTAATCATGCTATTTTAAGTCTCTTTC
Source organism: Ailuropoda melanoleuca (assembly GCF_002007445.2). Taxonomy (NCBI): domain Eukaryota; kingdom Metazoa; phylum Chordata; class Mammalia; order Carnivora; family Ursidae; genus Ailuropoda; species Ailuropoda melanoleuca. The sequence continues at coordinate 39,634,465 of NC_048231.1, forward strand.
TGAATTTGGTTGTATGGTTAATGGTTCAATATTTCAAGGGCTCTGATCACGTAATGGTTTTTACTATACTGCGAAGGTAGCTGGGTGTTCCAGGTGATTGCTGCCCACAGAGGAACTAGAAGTTCTTACTGTACTTGCATTTTCTGGAATGAAAGTCACGGTTCATTCCCAGCAGCTTTTCGGCAGGGGCTTTGAAGCTTGTGTGAAGCGGCCGATGTGCAGGATTCTCACAGAGAGTACTTGAGCATTAAAGATGGTGTGTCATCATGCACCTCTCATTCATTTCAGCATTCTTACCTAGCACGATAAATCGTCAAAACCATCCTCCAGTAAAAACCACAAACCAGTCAGCCTTTAGGAAACAGGTTGGAAATCTAGAAATGCCACCCCCCACTGAGGTATTTGCAACATTTTTTTAAAGATCCTTATAAAATCTTTGTGATTCAGAAGGCAGCTTCCTGTGCCAGGGGAGTCTCTCTCCAGCGCTCTTGCTTCTGAGGTTTGTAGCTTTCAGAAAGACTGCAATGCAGCGGTCACCAAAGTCTCTGTTCGTATGGAAACAACTGGTGGTGAGGTCTTCTGCTGCCGTTTGTAGCCACTGACTTGGCCTGCAGTCTGAAGGAGGAGGTCATGAAGGCCGCACTCCCCCCCTGGACTTTGCCGTTCAGGAATGAGAGCGGGAGTGATTTTGCAGACGTTGAGGCTAGCGCAGGCATGTCCTGCAGCAGCTCCGTGAAGTTACTGATGCAGTGGGCTTCCTGGGATGTGAGACTCAAGATGCCTTTGCGGTTTGTGCACGGTAATTCTGTTTTCTTCTCTGTGTTCAGATGGTGGATGATGAGAAGGTAAGGACTTTAGAAATCATACATAATATGTATTTTAAATGTTGATGAATATCCCTAGTGCAGGTGAAGAATTATGATTGAGTTGATCTCTTCTGAACCAAAGAAATAAAATTTTGATTTCTTATTAAAGGACAGTTTGAACAGTCTTCTTATTTAGTGTTGACGAATGCCATCTAAATAAATTATTAAAGCTGTTCTTTAAAGAGATCTGCTTGCTCTTTGACTCACTGAACGTGGTTGAGTCTCAGAGATGTAGACACAGGTAGAATGGATTTGCTTCTTTACTTAAGCAATGACAGTGTCATTAATCTGGCATGGAACATTTTGTTTCACAAAATCTCAACCATATGGCAGTGGATGAGGAAATCTAATTTCCTTAGTTCGTATTTGCCTTCAGATGAGCGTTTTCGGACGTGCGGAGCCCTGTGCTCACCCTGGGGTGAGTTGGACACCACCCCCAGCTGCCCCTTTTTGTTTGTCTAAGAGGGAGGCTGAGAGTCACCACTCCGGTTTATTCATTTGTCTATGAATTGGTGGCCCCCAAACTGTATTAAATGCATTATGGGTGGTAATTTATATGTCCAGTGCCAAGAAATATACTGTCAGGGTTACCATGGCAACTGCATGTATTCTGAAAAGCTTATGAATGGGTACTGAACCTTCTGGCGTTTTAAATGAGATGTTCCAGCTGAGAGCCTGCATTCATGATTAGTGTAAATAAATTCAGCTTTCTGTGTGTATCACATCCTTTTTATTCATTTACCACTTATCTGTTCAGCTCAGTTTTTCCTCTGCTAACATCTGCCATGGTCTCTTGGTTCCTGGCAACAGACTATGGTTAAGAGATGGTTTTCAGCTTCAGGCTGGGGAGCAAGCCTGGCTGTGCCGTGTCCCGACACCTTAATCTGTGGGTGGTGTAGAATGGGCTGGCACGTCTGCGCCTCCTGAGGGCTGGAAATCCTCGACAACCCCAGAGCATAGCTGCAACCCCGTGTGCTGGTGTGGTTCTGGCAGAACTTTCTGTCTGTCTGGACAGCTTCTTTCCAATAACACAGCCCAGGGCTCTGAGAGAGCCTGACTTCTAGGGAGACAGCCCTGCCTAATTTGTATTTCTAGAATACCATGATGGTTGGTTTTGGAGAGGGAGGCCCAGGTTAGAAAGACCCATGCTCAAAATGCCAAACTTGGGAAACTAATGCACAAAGGCCTGTTCTCTTCATTACCAGAGGAGTGTTTGCTGTTGGTTAGAAATATGTGTAGCATAGTTTCTTTGAAAACTAGTTCCCCTTGTGCATTTAAACCATATTGGTACCTTGATTGCATGGGACTAGAATATCTGTTTGCTAATATTTTGAAGAAGGCACCCCCAAAGCTTGCCTAGGACGTCCGAGGCAGCCCTGAGGAGGCAGCCCTGGGGATGGCAGTGGCTGCTGAGGCACTTGCTCCCAGGAGGGGACCCTGTCAGGCTTGGGAGGACATTCACACTCAGGTGGAGTCCATGCTTTGTATTAAAGATCCTTCAGATGATACAGCTTGGATTTTAAACCTGTAGGTAAAGTCAGCCTTTCAGACTCCCATTGGTGGGCATTTTGTGATAGCTCGCCTGCAGGCCTTTGTTAAGAATCTTCATCTCCTTCAGTCCCTGTATTTTATAGTGGGGAAACTGAGGCTCAAGGAAGCTGTGCTGCTTGGTTAAGGTCCCACAGCAGGTCAGGATCAGATCTAGGGTCAGAGACCTGGCTCCTGGCTTTCTGTTTTCTTGAGGATAACTTTCCTGACGGGAGAGTTTTGCTCTCACTGTTTTTTTGCTTTTCTATCAAGAAAAGGCCTCCAAATTAACAGGAATAGAACTCTCTAATTTATAAAAGTTCCTACTTTCCCTTTCTTCTTTATTCCATCCTTCATCGGCTTTCTACTCAGTGTGCCCGAGACTTGAGGGGCACGTCCTCTGCCCCTCAGGCCTCATGCTGTGATGAGAGATACTGCCCTGAGCCCCAGAGCACTCAGCCTGCGTGTGGAGATGGGTCCTGGCTCTGCAGCTGCATTCTGCCTGTCTGTGGTATTCTGCAGAGAGGCGAGGTGCCCCGTGGTCCTGGGGGGTGAACTGAATCACCAGCTATTAAATCAAGGTCACAGTGCTATGTTCACTAAGGCAAAACAACATAGTAATATTAGGTCCAGCTTACACATTACACCTTAGTGATTACAAATAATAAGAGGTTCAGCTTGTACTCAGGCTACAGGCAGCTAGGGCGTTCCAGGACTTGGTGCCTGTACCGCCCCCCCCCCCCCCCCCCGACGCTGATCGCTGTGAGGGTAGGAGGCACGTTTCTCACTTTGGATCTCAGGCTCGGCACATAACAGAAACCCATTAAGTGGATAACTTTGGAGCCCCTGAAAACTGGTAGGGTTGTTGCAGATTTGGGGACGGTGGTCAAAGATGACAGAGAAGGAATAAGGCCAGGTGCAGGCCCAGCAGCATCTGTATCTTGTTGTCTCAGGAGACACACGGTAAAATACAGGACAGTCTGCGATGGTGAGAATGCAATTGAAAATGCAGGCTTTAGACATTTCCCTTTGGTGACATATAAAGAGCCCAGGATACGTGCGTTGTTACCCTCAGATGAGAGAGAATTAAATGACCTCTGTCATGAAGAGCTGCATGAAAAGAGTCGTAGATGTAACCTTTCAGGTAGAGAAAGATTTCTGCTTTCAGATCTTAGGGGATACTCATTCTTCTTGATATGAGGAATCCTGTAACCCAGATGCCCTGCCTAAGTATCTGCCTTCATCAGGTCTCTAGAGAAAGCACCCTAGCGGACGGCCTGGTGTTGCGTTCCCCAGGCAGTTGGAAACGCTAGAACCCAGGGGGGAGACTAGCGCGCTGGTCAACTGCACGCTGCCGTGTCAGTCCAGATGTGGGAGCGCACGCTCTCATTTATGGTAAGTGAATCAGGCACTGCTGTTAGAAGCCTGTGATACACTAAAAATGAATTCAACAGTGTAATTAAAATTGTTCTTTAGCTTAGAAGAATAAAAATTTATTTTAATTGAAGGAGAATAGTATCTTGACTTGTCAAAAAAGGACATTCAATTAAAAATGACAAATTTTCACACTTAGGGAAGCCCTGTATATGTTACAAAATGGCATTTCTCAGGAAGATTCATTAATTAGGATTATTTTGCAAGGGTCTTCAGACCCTCAGGTTGGAGTAAGCACCCCTTTTATGTGCAGCTTGTGCTCAGCCATAAGACATCTACGTAATCGGGTGACTTGTATTTTCTGAGTCACTCCCCTATTGCACTGAACTGTCTCTGTTGTAGCAGGTGGAGTTGAAACAGTCTGCAAAGAAAGGGTCAGGGTGGAGCTCAGGTCTGCCATCTCTTCTGTGTTCTAGACTATTGAAGATCCAAACTGTAAAATGTTAAAACCTCCAGACAGAATCTTGTTCAGTCTCTCCTCATTGCACTAGCCCCGTGTCACTGAAACCCAGCCCCAGGGCTCGGAGGGCAGTGCCAGAGCCCAGGTGGATGTGTTCCTGGCCAGCTCTGCCTTCTTCCTCCAGCCCCAGCCTGGAGTCTTGTTGCCTAGAGTAGAGGACTTTTTCTCAGCTTAGAGCCTTAACTCCCAACCCACCGTTCCTAGCACATCGTTTCCCTTTTTATTCTGCCTGGGATTTTGAAAATGTCTAATAGTGCTGGATGGCTTTATCATTCATCATTATGAGTGGTATTGTTTATTACAACTTGCAGCTACAAGTCTAGTAAAACAAATTCATTGCCTACGTTCAGATTGTGCTCATCTAAAAATTCTGTTTATAACATTAATTCAGAAGAAGGCTTCTATTATGAGTTGTTGAGAAACAGCTCTGTACCCCCTTTAATAAAGCTATTTTTAAAATGTAATTTAATGCCTGCAAGTAAATTGCTTGGAGATTTAGTTCCTTGCTTGCAAAAGAAATGTGAGAAGAAATGTATTTTTTTAACACATTTTCCGAGCTCTGGCCAGAAACCCATTCATTCAGCTCATTCATACTCACCAGTCACTAATATTTATCAATATACCATGTGATTATATTTATGTTATATATATACTTATGTCCTCGTGTCTGATGTATGTTAACGTGCATGTGTATGTATACATGCGTGTGTATGCGCTAGTTAATACTAATTAATATGAAGCAGGAGTACAGCAGAAAGACTGTTACCGTTGGATATTTAAAAATTTTTTCCTGTGTAACCTATAAAATGAGATATTGAATTGATACTCAATACCGAGCCGCTTCTTACACACTTGATTTTTCTTATTGTATTTATCTATGTTTATATTTTTTAAATCTGAGAATTACAGAAATAGTCAATTTCTGCTGATCCTTCAGATTATGGCTTAAATGTCCTCTCCCCAGGAAGGCCTTCCCTGTACCCACTTAAATGGGTGTCACTGGAGTGCTCACCATGTGCTTCCTTAGTAGTTTTCATGTCACACGCATGCGCACACACATTATGTGTGCTGTGTCCCTTTTCCCGTAGACGGTGTTCAGGGCCCCTGTCCTTCTTACCCCCTCCTGCCCGCATTGTGCCGGCCACCCTCAGTGCTGGAGTGCCTGTTGAAAGTGCACAGGACACCAGAGGCCCCTGTAAGGTGGCTGTGAGGCTCTGTGGCCTTTACAGGACTGTCTTGGAAGTTTTCAACTCTTTTCTTGATTCAACCAAGACATCTTTGTTCCATTACTAATTTAATATCTTTTCAAATTATTGAATACTTGTGTTTTCCCATCCACCGAGGAGCTGGAAACAGTCAAGAGTAGAGGACTCTTTATGTCCTGAATGGCCCTTTCCTCTTTTGCTCTCCATGTTCTTTTTCTTGTAAGTGAACAAATACATTGTGAGGCTAGCAGACTTTAATGCACCCTTTGAATTCAAGTGTAGAGATTTTTGAGAAAAATGAGGTAGTTTTGAGAAACTAGTAAAACCAGCCTCAGTGCATTTTGATATTTTAATTTATAGGAAATGCTCTTTCATTTTCCTCATGATTGTGCCAGACTGGGGAAGGGTGCTGTCATTCAGAATTATTTACTGGGCACTTGTGAGACTGAAAACGGGGACCTGGCAAGACAGGCTTTGGTCCCAACCGCTGGACCATTTGGGAGAGCGCCAGGGGCTGTGTGTAAGGCATGGTGCTGTGGGGCCACAGTGTGGCCAGGTGCTCCCTGCCCTCTGGCACTTCTGGCTAATGAGTCAGTCCTGGAGTCTGTCAGCGGCACTGATCTAACCTACAAATTTAGATTTATTTTCATATTACTCCAGTAGAAAATTTTATTAATGTGACCTTTTTTTGTATAAAATGTTGACAAGAGAATATTTTATGTTCAAAATATTGATTAATTTTGGGGGAAACCGAAGAGATTTGATGGTGCATAACAAATCTCTGTTTAAATTCACCGAGTAAATTGCAGTGAATCATAACTATATTAATTAAGCAAAAGCAAACATTGCACAATAGGGTTTATTTGAAAGACCAATCAGATGAGAATTTCTGGGTGACCTGAAAGATGTCACACTTTTGTACAACCTTACATTGAAACAGTGTGATCCGTTGGATGTCATGTAGGAAACTTCATACTGATGGGTCCAGCAATTTTAGCTAATGGATCACATTTGATTAGGAAGTCGGTTTATTTTAGAGGGTTTATGTAGCCTGAGAGTATTAGATTGAAAAAAATCCTAGAAATATTACACTAGACATCTCAGATTTTCAACATGACTCTATCTGTAAAAAATATATGTGACATTTCATATTTTAGTACTAAAGTAAGTATGCAGTGGTAATGGATATTTGACCATGATTTCAGTTGGACAAGACTTCAGAGAAACCTATCATATTGCCAAAACCAAAACCAAACTCACCACTGCATTACAGCTCCAAAACATGTTTTTTTCACACAAGTATAATTTTAACTATTACCCAGTAGCATGGGATAGTCATTTCACTCTTAACTAGCTTTTTCCCTCCTTGTTCAAATCCATTTGGATAATGCTTTTCAAAAGTAATCTGAATAGTTCTAGTCAGTTCTCATATTTAAAGTAGCTAGAAACCAAGCAAATAATTAGTTAAGTGATGCAAGAAATTTATTTTAGCCTCGCCAAGATCTCAATATTTTCCTTGAAGTCAGAAATGGCCTTGGTTCAGCCAGAGGCCCTGTCTTTGGTGCCTCTGGTTGTGAATGTCCTGTGCTAGTCCTGAGGGAATAAACAAACTTCAGGGATGTCAACGCTGAAATTCAAAACAATTTTAAAAAGGTGCTTGGTTTTCAAAAGTGACAAATGTATTAGGCATTATTGATGTTTTGGAAATTTTGAGGCATGTGTTTTGCCTCTTCACCTAGGATTTGAATTTACAGGCGTCTGAGCCGTTGAGAACGCCAGTCAAGTCACCGTGGAGGGAGCACTGGTTTTTGAGACCAGGGTTTCAGTCCTGCTGACTCTGACTTTGGGCGAGTTCCTAAGTGTCATTATCTTAGTTCCGCAATACTCCAAGAAGAGATTTGGAGCATTGGATAACCTTTTAAAGATAATTTGAGAGGTGCAAATGGCAAATCCGATTTTATAGCATTAATCTTTATTGATTCTTATGACATCATGAGTCAGTGAGTGTGCCTTTGTTGATTTAGTCACTATCTGTTAATAGATGTTACAAATGTGACTCAAGAGGCAGACCACTCTCGCTTGCTAATGGGTAATGTTGGGAGATTGCTGAGTCTTTCTGTTCCATTTTCCTCATCTCTGTGGTGGAGGGGGGGTGGGGGGTAAAGGAGAATATTTACAGAGTTGTAAAGAATAAACGAGTAATTATAGGAATGATGTAATAACTACTAATATGTATTGAATGTTTACTGTGTGGTAGATAATTTCTAAGTGCTGAGGATACAAACTTAAGAAAAGCACTTTTCTGTTTTCAGAAAGCTCACAGTCAAGGTGGGAGAGAAGGAAGCAAAGCCAGCGTAGCTTGTGTTATGACTGGTCCTTACAGTATGTATAGATCAGGGCTTGAGGAAGGTCACTTCTGCTGGGAAGGGAGGGTTCTCGGAAAGATGCTTAGAGATGTTTAACCGTGTAGGAAGTGGGTGCCTGCCAAGTGTGCCTGCCATCTTGCTAGGTGCTGGAGGTGGAGGGAGGCTACAGATACAAACTTAGCATGATCTCTGCCCTAGAGTTTCATGACAAACTGTGAGTTGAATGTAAATGGTAGGTGTCAAGATACTTGATTGGAGTCTTGAGGATGAAGTGTCTGGCAGGACATGAAGGAGTGAGAGGGAAGGAGCCACGGCATAGGGGAAACGGGACTGTGGAACACCCGTACAAGCCCACCCCTGTGATGCAGAAGCAGGGTCTTGGCGGGGGAGGGCAGGCCTGCTGCGCCGGGCTGGGTGGGGCAGACTCACACCCAAGGCCAGGTCAGAAGGAGGAGATGGAAGAGGGAATTCTGGGGGGATGCTTCATGAACTCGAACGGTGTCTGATTATTAAATTAATTAGTTTCATGAGTTTGACTATTCATAAAAATTACAGTTTTGTTTTGTTTTGTTTTGTTTTAAAGATTTTATTTATTTGACAGAGATAGAGACAGCCAGCGAGAGAGGGAACACAAGCAGGGGGAGTGGGAGAGGAAGAAGCAGGCTCATAGTGGAGGAGCCTGATGTGGGGCTCGATCCCACAACGCCGGGACCACGCCCTGAGCCGAAGGCAGACGCTCAACCGCTGTGCCACCCAGGCGCCCCAAAATTACAGTTTTTAATTTCATAGTCTGTTTCTCCACTAAACTTAATACCATAAAATTTTTAATTACAGGAAAAGCTTTTTTTGGTCATTACATTTGAAAACATTTTCCCACACTTGTGCTTTTAGAAAATGAAGTAAATGGAGAATACGTAGAAATGGGCTTATGGTGGAGTTCTTTTATTCTCGCAACTGTGAGAGTCCTTTTGCTTGTACTTGCCTAGTGCGTTCCTGCTGCATTTACTAGAGAGGAGCACCAGCAGGGTGGTGATACTGCAGAATCTGGAATGATAGTTTGTTGCTTGATTTGCTTTTAATTGAACTGATGTGTTGAGAACCTTGGCACCTACTTTCATCAGTTAGAAAATTGACTTGGTAGCAGTTGCTGCTGATGGCTATTTCTCGTATACCCCGTAATACAAATGTATCACCCCGACCTTGTATAATTGCTGTATTGTTTTACAGTTATATCTTCGCGTGCATGTATTTATTTAGTAATTATACAAAGGTTTTAATTTTTTTGATTAATTTATTTTTTAATTTTTTTTATTTTAAATAGGCTCCATACCCAACATGGGGCTTGAACTCACAACCCTGAGATTAAGAGCCTCATGTTCTACCATTTGGGCCAGCCAGGTGCTGCAATTATAAGAAAGTTTTTATATTCTTGTAGTATTTCCCTGCCTACAAAGTGGGTATGTGTGGGAATATGTACTTATAAGACCTTAGTTGCAAATTGGGATGCCTGGGTGGCTCAGTCAGTTAAGTGTCTGCCTTGGGCTCAGGTCACGGTCCCAGGGTCCTGGGATGGAGTCCTGCATCGGGCTCCTAGCTCAGCGGGGAGCCTGCTTCTCCCTCTGCAGGCTGTTCCCTGCTTGTGCTCATGCACACTCTCTCTGTCTCTCTGACAAATAAATAAAATATTAAAAAAAAAAGACTTTAGTTGCAAATAGAAGGAATTTGAACATAAGGTTTCATATCGAAGCATTTTCTGTTTTAAGATATCTCTGAGAAAGAAAACATGTAATTTTCCAGTTCTGATAAACTCTTGTAGTTATATTAGTGTGATGTGTTTAGTAAGAAAGTTACTCCTGAGTCTTTCATTTCTGCCATGATTGAATAGCAGGGACCAGACTTACTCTCCACCAGGACCAGGTGAGGCAAGTGAGGCACTTGCTTCAGGTGCAGAATTGAAGGTGGCACCAGAAGGCTCAATAATTGAGATTAATATTTTAGGGGTGCCTCGCTGGCACAGTCAGTAGAGCATGTGACTCTTGATCTCGGGGTTGTAAGTTTGAGCCCAATGTTGGGTGTAGAGATTACTTAAAAATAAAATATTTAAAAATTTTTTCTTTTACTTATTTAAAGATTTTATTTATTTTATGGGGGGAGGGGTAGAGGGAGAGAGAATCCTCAAGCAGATTCCCTGCTGAGTGCAGAGCCCAAAGTGGGGCTTGATTTCATGACCCTGATATCATGACCTGAACTGAAATCAAGAGTCAGAAGCCCAACTGAGCCACCCAGGTGCCCCCAAAATAAGCATTTTAATACAGTGCTTTGAGAAAATAAAATCTGATGCAAATAGATCCATAATGAAAAAAATCAAATTTTAAATATAGACAGGATCAGAATTAATGATTTTCCCTTTTGCCGCAGCTCCAGTATGGCTCAGTTCAGCATGGTTACTGATACTATCTTTATTTAAAATTCTAATATTTTTGTTTTTCGTGGATTTTTTTCATTAATTTTTATTTTTATCTCTGTTACTGAGTTTTTTGTTCCTCCCTAAAATTTGTACCTGAGGCAGGTGCCTCACTCACCTGACCCTAATCCCAAACCTGACTGCCATCTTAACTTGAAAACCAGACGAAATATATGAAACAACAGTTTTAGACATTGGTCAGCAGACAGGTTAGGACTGTGTTCCCTGACGTAAAAGAAATGAGCCGTATGGTTATTCCAGCCTATTCTCTAGAGCAGGGTCAATGAAATTTTTCTGTAAAGGGCCAGACAGTAAATATCTCAGGCTTTTCAGACCATATGATCTCTGTCACAACTACATACTCAACTCTGTGTCCGCTTTCATACTATGTATGTAAATGAATGGGTGTATATGTATTCCAATAAAACTTTATTTAAAAAAAACTGGCAGTAGGTTAGATTTGGCGCCAGGCCATAGTTTGCAAATCTTGGCCTAGAGAGACAGTTTCTACACTGCAGGGCAAGGAGAGAAAAGCCAGAGCCCACTGGCCTTACTGAAGTGACAAATACTCAGTGTTTGGGAGGACAAAGCAGCTAGAATTTGGGTGGGGTGGGGGTAAAGCATGGGAGAGGAAGGGGGCTACTTAGAGAACTCCAGCGATCTGCAAAAGGATCCCCCCTTGAGATTTTGACTGAATACTGACCAGTGATACATGAGGAGAAACACCTCAAAGCCAGGAAAAGAACCACCAGAAAGGAGTAGACTGGACAATTTGTGGATATCACACAGGGTTGAGATAGTTTGTGTTCCCACCACCTAGGGTAATAGCAGTTAGGTCCTTTTAAGGCTTGTTTTAAAATCTTTGTTAGGGTGGGTTCAGAGCAGTGTTTCCAATTAGGGCATCAGGTAAACTCCTCTCACCTCGGTAATGGGGCTGGATTAGCTCTAGACTACATGGGCTATTGTGGACCTGCCCAGCTGGTTCCAAGTAACAGTTCCCAGAACAAAGTCCCACCTGTATTTATTTATTTATTTTAAAAGATTTATTTATTTATTGACAGAATAAGAGAGAGTGTGTGTGGGGGAGGGGCAGAGGAAGAAGGAGAGAGAGAATCTTAAGCAGACCCCCCACTGAGCACGGAGCCCGCCACCAGGCTTGATCCCAAGACCCTGAGATCATCACTGAGCCAAAACCAAGAGTCTTCCACTTAACTGACTGAGCCACCCAGGTGGCCTGGTGCCCGCCCAAGGCCCAATTATATTTAAAAGGATATGATAAAATCCAGTTCTCAACAGCATAAAAAAATTTCAGTGTCCAGCATCTTACATCTTATAAAAATCACCAGGCATACAAAGAAGCAAGAAAATATATTAATCAGGAGAAAAATCAACCAATAGAAACCCAAAATAACAGACAAGGACATTAAAATAACTGTTATAAATAAGTTGCACATGTTCAAGAATGTGGAGAAAAATGAACATAATTAGCGAAATGAAAAATGCAGTAGAGAGATTAACAGCAGGTTGGTACTACAGAAGAATAGGTCAGTGACCTTCAAGACATGGCAATAGAAATGATCCACAATACAACGAAAAGAATAGAGAAGACTGAAGAGAACAACAGAGCATTTAGGAACTTGTGAGACAAAATCAGCTGTTCTCAGATACGTGTAACTACAGTTCCAAAAGAGGAGGGAATGCAAACAGCATTTGAAGAAATAATGGCTGAAAAAAATATCCAAATTTGATGAAAACTACAAACCACAGAGCTCAAAAACCCCAAATAGAATAAACAAAACCATACCAGTGTACTGCATAATGATATTATGCTAGTGCTTAAGGGGGGGGGGAAGGCAAGAAGAAAAGACATTACAGAGGAACAAAGACAGAAATGACGGCTGACGCCTGGTCCGAGCTTGTGCTAGCCAGAAGACAACACAGTGACATGTTTAAAGCACTGAAAGAAAATCCTGTTAGTTTAGAATTCTGTACCCAGAGAAAATATCTTTCAGAAATAAAAGTGAAATCACAATTTCTAGAGCCAAGAAAAGCTGACAGAATTTATTGCCAGCAGAACTACACCACATGAAATTTTTAAAGGAAGTTCCAGTAGAAGGAAATGATACCAGATGGCAATTTTTACATAGAGGAGTGAAAAGAACCAGAAATGGTCAATAGATGGATAAATATTCTCATTTTTTATTACTTTAAAAAAAAGCAATTTAAGGCAAAAATAACAATATATGATGGGCCTTATAAGACTTGTAGAGGTAAGTAAATGAAAACAGTAGCACAAAGGGGAGAAATGGAAATACGGTACCACTATACTTAAAGCCGCCTAATAGTATTTGCAGGTAAATTGTGATAAGTTAAAGATAATTATCATATCCAGAAAAATCTGTCATCAGTGGGAAAAGAAGGAAACATTAATACCAATATCAGGGATGTAAAAGAAGGTACCACTACAGACCCTACAGACATTGAAAGGGTAGTGAGAGTAAAATTGTGAATAATTTTATGCCAATAAATTTGACAACTTAAATAAAATGAAAACATTCCTTGAAAAACACAAGCCATCAAAGCTCACTCAAGAAGAAATATCATTACTCTGTGTACACTATAAAGAAATTGAATTGGTAATGAAAATCCTTTGGGGCGCCTAGGTGGCTCAGTTAAGCATCTGCCTTCGGCTCAGGTCATGATCTCAGGGTCCTGGGTTTGAGCCCTGCATCGGGCTCCTTGCTCAGCGGGGAGTCTGCTTCTCCCTCTGTCCCCCCCCCCCGTTCTCTCTCTCATATCCTCTCTCAATTAAATAAATAAAATCTTTAAAAAATCCTTGCCTCAAAGAAAACTCCATACCCAAGTGACTTCACTGGTAAATTGTATTAAACACTTAGAGAAGAAGGAATACTAATCTGACAAAAACTTTTCTAGAAAATAGAAGAGGAGGGGCTGTGCCACCCAGGCGCCCCAAGGAGGGAGTGTTTCTTATCTCATTCTGTGAGCCAGCACTGCCCTGAAAGCAAGACTAGACAAAAACTTTACAATAAAGGAAAACCACCAAGTGCGTTTGTCATACACACACATCTTCCATATATTGTAGCAAATAGAATCTGTATAGAAGCCTATAAAAAGGATATTACATAATGATCAAGTGAGGTTTATCTCAGAAATGAAAAACTGGTTTAACACTGGAAAATCAAGCCATGTAATCCACCATCTTAATAGATCAAACAGAAAAATAAGCACAGAGATAGAAATCCGGGAAGCACAAAGGGAAGGCAGGAGACACAGGAAGTAGTGACTGACACACATATGATTGGGTTCTGGAAGGAGAGGAGTGGGGCAGTGCAGAAGCAGTGTTTGAAAAGATAATGGCTGAAATTTTTCTAGAAAGTTAAAAGAAGCCAAACGGCAGTGTTAAGACGTTCAACAAATGACTGACAGGATATCCTAAGTAAAAAGAAATCCACACCCAACCGTGTGGCAGTGAAAAGCACATGATTACCTACATACAGAGGAACAGCAGGCAGCTTCTCACACCAGGAAGGAGAGCCACACAGCACGTGGAGTGATACCTTTCAGTACGAGAAAGGAAAGGATTCTCTCTCTAACCAAATGATTGAATGTTAAAAAAGCGGTGACAAAAATACATGCACATGTGTAAACACACAATGGTAGGATATAAGCTGGAAATATGATGAATGGAGATAATATTTTAAAGTCCTTGCTGTCCAGGAGAAGGGTAAAGATACAGTGGCCTTTGAGAAGAATGTGCACGTTGCGCACGTTGTAATTTCTACAGTAATCATTAAAGGAATAAAAACAGCACCTGTAGCTTCTAGATGACCAGGAAACTGGGATTAGAATGACAGCAATCCTGAAGACGGTAGATAGCCTCTGGTAAAATAGTAGAACTAAATCTACCTATGCGGAATGGCTTCCAATGTAAATAGAGTAAATTTTCCGTTTAAAAGGCAAAGATACCAAGATTTTTTTAAAAATCCCAACTATATGTTGTTTACAAGAGAGTCATCTAAAAGGACTCAGAAATGTTGAAAGTGAAATGATGACAAAAATAAACTATGCAAACACCAAGAGCAAGATTGTGTAGTATTAGACAAAATATACTTTAAGGCAAAAAGCAGGACTAGAGTGTCATTTCACATAATATGGTGGGCAACTCTAGGTCCTGTAACAAAATAAAGAGCTTATTATAAACAAGTTCGTTTCTTGCTCACACGAAGTCCAGGATAGGTAGTCCTGGTTGGCAAATCGCTTTCCACATATTCAAGTTCTTTGGAAAAGAGAATCTCTTGTAGTCCCAGAGGAGGAAGAAAAGACTTCATTAATTTTGACTCTGTATGTTCACAGGGAGAAAGCAGCTCTCACCAGGGAATAGGATGCTCTCCCCGGCCAGGCCTGACTGACACATGCTCGCCTGTGCCTGGGGGTTGGAGTCAGTGACTCTGGAAGCAGGTGGACTGAAATTAGGGAGTTCATTAACCTGATGAGAAATCTTAGCACAGTAACCATTGGAAAAATGAACAGGTGCTTGTTGCAAAATTAAATTTGCTTTGCAGCAGGGGTACCTGGGTGGCTGGGTTGGTTAAGCATCTGACTCTTGATCTCAGCTCTCGTGTTGATCTCAGGGCCCTGAGTTCAGGCCCTGTGTTGGGCTCCACACTGGGTTTGGAGCCTACTTTTAAAAAAAATTGCATTGCAGCAATTGTCAGATGTAAAATTCTTACAAATGTAAGAAATGTAAATGTAAAAAGTCCTTTTTTTTTTTTTTTTTTTTTAAGAGATAGAGACCAAGGGTGGGGAGGGAGAGTGAGAATCTAGAGCAGGCTTCACGCCCAGCACATAGCTCAAAAGAGAGCTCTATCTCATGGTCATAACCTGAGCCAAAATGAAGAATCAGATGCTTAATGGACTGAGCCACCCAGGCACCCCTATTCAGAATAATTATAAACTATGTAACAAAGAATTCTTAGGATACCACTACACAGCCACTCAGTTAGCAAGAATTAAAAGCCTGACAAGTCTTCTTGAAGAAGTTGAGCACCAGAAACTCTCATACACTTCTGGTGGGAATATAAATTGTTACACCTGCTTTGGGAAATAGTTTGGCTTTATGTAGCAAAGGTGAATATGAACGTATCCAATAACCAACAGTCCCATTCGACGTCTGTACACCAGAGAAATACATGCTCACGTGCTGAAGATAGCTGCACCAGGAAGATGTTAGCAGTGTGTCTTTGCTCCAAAGCAGAAACTACCCAGGGGACAGGGGACTGGATAAGTGAATTATGGTGTATTTACACAGTGGAATACTACTCAGCAATGAAAATCAATGGCAGGTATAGCAGCAGAGGTGGAGTGAAAAAAAATCAAGACAGAAGAATATACACAGGGGCGCCTGGGTGGCACAGCGGTTAAGCGTCTGCCTTCGGCTCAGGGCGTGATCCCGGCATTATGGGATAGCCCCACATCAGGCTCCTCCGCTGTGAGCCTGCTTCTTCCTCTCCCACTCCCCCTGCTTGTGTTCCCTCTCTCGCTGGCTGTCTCTCTGTCGAATAAATAAATAAAATCTTTAAAAAAAAAAAAAAGAAGAATATACACAATAGAATCCTGTGCGTACAAAGTTCACATGTTGGAAAAATAGGCTGTACAGTGCTGCCTGCCTGGCGGTGCATCTGGAGAAACTAAGGAAGTGATAACCGTAGAGGGCAGGGCAGTTGCCGCTCACAGGGGAGGACGGGGTTTGGGGTGGGAGAGAGGTCTCCAGCCTTTTTGGGGTTTCAGCTGTGTTCTGTTCCTTCCTTGGCCTGGATGGCAGTTGGACTAGTGTTTGTGTCCTGAACATATGTGTTGCCTGTGCTTTTTGTGTGCGTGCAATAATTCATGATAAAAGTTATTTTAAAATTCAAATAGCCTGAAGATATCCAGACTTTGTAATTTGTGTCCAACTCAAAAAATGTGGAAAATCCAAAGCACATGTTTCTATAGAGTGGTTAAAATGTTTAAACTTCTTTCTTGATCATGTTTTTTTAATTTACATTTTTGAAATTCTATTTTTAAAATCTTTAAAAATGTTCCCGGTGGAGTTGACCGAGTATTATTCTTACTCCCCAGGTAAGAGACTTCACTACATTCTTTGAAGAAGGATAAGATTGTCACTGCTTCGCTTCTTTCTTTACCGAAGTCTCTTCCTCCCAGACCGAGCTTTGCCGTATTTTCCTTGCAGCATATGACACACGGGTACGTCACTGGAAAATTTCATTTGTATAGATTTCTTATTGCAGCTGGATCTTGTTTGCTTTTCATAAAAATAAAGTGATTAACACACATCCTGAACTTACTCATTTTTGGCTTTAGCAGGCAGTTTCACTCTGTGGCAGATGTATTTGAGTATCTTCTGCACACGTGGCACCGTATTTTGGTGTGTGTCTAAACTTATTTTTATTTCTCATTTTTTTGGAACCAACATTACACTTTGAGAATAACCCACCTTAAGCCTGACGGCCTAGTAATGATGAATGTGTTTGAAACCCAGGGTGGGGGTAGGGGTTTCTGCCTTATAGGCCGCCCTTCCCAGCAGGATGCTTACTGCAGTGAGGGCGCCAGTGGCCCAGGCTGGAGGCCTACTCAGCTCAGCATTGTGTCTTTGATGCTTGAACTGTTTGCTCTAGAACCATCGTTCTCCAGGAGTTTGAAAGGAAACAAAATGCCCTGTGTTTTTTAGTCTCTAATTTGTTTTTGAGTGGCACTTTATACTTGAAATTAAGAACTCTTTAAATGTTAGAACAGTAAAATGAATATAAAATGGGTTTGAAATATTTGCATCCAAAGTGAGATTTAATACACAGCTATTTTTCATAAATTCTTAAGTATCAAGAAAACTGCTATTTAAAAAAATCATTCATAATCACAGGACCACTCAGTTTTGCCTCACCGTCTGAATTTTTTCAGTTTGTGTGGAGCAGGGTTCCAACAGTGGTAGCTAGCGGATATACCCCTTGGGTCTGTTCCATCGCTCGACGGCCCCTCCCTGCCCCTTTTCTTCTGTGCATTTTCTGGGTTGCCTGTTTGTAGTCAGATGTTTCCCTGTGTTGACTTCTGCCCTTTCCACTGAGCATGTTCTTCTGCCCTCTGCATCTCCTGTGACGTGGTGGGTAGATCAGCGGCTTGCCCGCGTCCCGGCGGGCCTTGGAGCGCAGGCCCTCCAGAGGCTGGTGTGTGCCCTCAGCAGGACGCCCGTGTCTTCATGGCTCAGGGCCATTGCTGCTCGGTGCCTGGCCTCAGTCACTGGAAGTTGTGAAATGATGGTGTTACATGCTTTGTCATTTACTTCACCTTGAGTAGGTAAAATACTTCGATAGATAGAAACTTCCCCTCCCTAAGTATTTGGTTACCCCAAGGGGCAGTTCAAATAGAAAAGGGAGCATCAATGCCAGTTGTTTCTCTTTATCAGGTCTCAAAACAATGAGATGGTTCTACGGCCACTCCCCAAGTGACCAATGACTGTTTTTAGTAGCGTGACAAACTCATGAATTTAGACCTCTGTGGTATGTTTAAATCCCTCGCAGTTAGGATTCTTATCGATGCTAACATTGAGCCACTGTGGCAAGTGGAGCCTTGTTTGAGTGGGCTCCTTTGTCCTTTGACGTGCCCCACACTTCTCCTTCCCTTGCTTTCTGCTGTGGTAACATGTTCCAGACTCCTTTTAAACTTCTTTGCCCCAGACCTGGCATTGCCTCTTTCTCCGAGCAGCTCTGGTTCCCTTTTGTAGAAAATGTTATCTTGAAACCACACTCTGGGCACTGGGGATACTCATTGCTACAGGGCTGGTTATTGTTTCCAGGCCTTTTGGACGGACAGCCTGGCAAATACGCTTTTTAAGTAAAAATATCATGAGTTCATACTGATGTTTATTTCAGATTTAGTATTATTGGGTTTTTACTTCTTGTGTTTATGTCTCTTTTCTCTAATGCTGAAAACCTTGGTTCCTAACAACATTAGCATCTCTGCTTGTTTTATCCTATAAAATCTATGTGATAGTTTTAGAATAACAATACCAGCATATTAACCAACAATATGATTCCTGAAAACAGTTTAGGGTTTTCTGCAGGGTTTTTTGTCCTTAGAGTATACATCCCTAGGGATGTTTTGCTAAATTAAGTTTTAATTTCACTGAGCCAGCCCCTTTGTGTGCCAGCAGCTTGTTTACACAGTCATATTTGTTTTTTATTTGTATTTGAAGGAATAGCTTCTTTTAAAATTTTGTTGTAAGTTTATAAAACATTTTCATTTTTCCTGGGGCGCCTGGGTGGCGCAGTTAAGCGTCTGCCTTCGGCTCAGGGCGTGATCCCGGCGTTCTGGGATCCAGCCCCACGTCGGGCTCGTCCGCTGGGAGCCTGCTTCTTCCTCTCCCACTCCCCCTGCTTGTGTTCCCTCTCTCGCTGGCTGTCTCTCTCTGTCAAACAAATAAATAAAATCTTTTAAAAAAAATAAAAAATAAAACATTTTCATTTTTCCAGATCGAGATTAAATATTTTCAGAAATCAGGCTTCTGTTCCTAATCTTTATACCCTGTTTCTTCCTTCCTCCATAGGTAACGTATCTATTTTTAATGTAAGTATGTATGTGCACACAGCCCTCTTTCTTAGAATTGGTAGCATACAATACATCTTTCCTCCATCTTGTTTTTGTTTTTTAAACTTAAACAGCACGTTGTGAGGCCCACAATGTGGTATACAGGGATCGTCCTCATTCTTTTTTGTACAGCTGCATAGTATCCCATCATGTTGGATGATATACAGAAAAAAGCTTATTTTTCAAAGTATGTTGGCTTTAGTCCATGTATGTTTCTCCTGTGCATGAATGTCATCAGTTTTGCTCTTTAATCAGTTGCCAATTTCTTAGTAATTTGGGGACCTTGCAAGCACATTGGCTGTCTATGCCTGGTTTTCCTTATGTGTAAAATGTGAGGTTGGGACTAGAAGCTCAAGATAGGTTATTTAAGCTGACAGACTGCAGGTACGTAAAGTGATAAGAGCATTTCCGTAGCAACAGAATGTGCACCCTGGGGCTCTTGGCTGGCTCAGTCCGTGGAGTGTGCAGCCCTTGATCCTGAGCCCGTGTGGCGTCTGGAGATTACTTAAAAAAAATAAAATAAAATCTTAAAAAAAAAAAAACATACGCCCTGTATCCACAGAGGTGGTGGTGCCAGGGAGCTAGACCGGAAGCGCCGAAGCCAGCAGGTCTCAGTCAGTAAATGGGTGTCGGAATCAGGGAGGCAGGGATGGCTCTGCTGAGGCGGCTGGCTTGGGGCTGGTGGCACTCTCTGAGGTGCGAGCAGGTTATGGGGGCAGAGGCAGAGATGTGTCAGATAGGAGTGGGAAGCACCAAGAATGGCAAAGTCCATGCTGGCTGCGTTAAATACGAGGGGCCTGTGTAGCAGGACAGACTGAGCGAGGTGGTCTGGGAGCTCAGGAAGCGCGGTGCTGCAGTGCTCAGAGTAGAGGCTCGTGGGCACAGGTCTGCTGCGTGAGGCCTCGGGATTGGCCAGCCTGAGTGTGTGG
Organism: Ailuropoda melanoleuca; assembly: GCF_002007445.2. NCBI lineage: Eukaryota > Metazoa > Chordata > Mammalia > Carnivora > Ursidae > Ailuropoda > Ailuropoda melanoleuca. The sequence goes on from NC_048231.1 coordinate 39,654,374, forward strand.
AGGAGAAGGTCCACGTTGGCACCTGAACACCCCCTGGGCTGCCTTTGAACCAGGGCGGAAATGGGGGAGGCTGCCCGAGAGATGGGGGGCATTGACATAAGAGCCAGTGCTTTGTGAAATCTCATGCTTTGTTCTAAAAGTTGATTTAAATATTGTAATCCAGTCCTTCATGTGGCCACGTTTTATGTTTTTCACTCATATTTTCAAGTAAAGTTGATGCTCCGGGGAAATGAAGTTATCACACGCGTGCAGCTGCCTCTGTGCGGGCTCAGCCCGAGGGCCGTGTCCACCTGGATGTGGCTCTTTGTGGCTTGTGAGCACACTGGTGCCTCAGCCTGTCTCCCTCCCAGACGCCGGGACTCTGGCCCTGGGCCAGGAGAAGTATAGCTTCTTTGCACAGTTGGGGTTGAATGAGTGCTTTAAAAAAATCCCTAAATCAAAGGATATTGGCAGTGCTGGGCCTCGCGTAGCTATTGTTTTCCTGAAGGATTGAAGACCAAGTTTTACACTGGGGTTTAATCTGGTTCTTTTTCAGCTGTGAGGCTGGCTGTCCTGCCCTCAGTGCCCCCCCCCCCAGTCTCTCTCTTTTTCTGTCTCTGAAGTGAGGCTTTTCATAAGTGATTATGATCTGCCTGTTTGTTTGGAGAAGAGTCGAGTGTCCTCTCTTCTTTACCAGTGTGTCAGCCACAGGCCCTCTCTGCCAGCACAGCATTTGGCATCAGGTACCGTGGAAAGAGCCTGTGCTGAAATGTTCGTGTAAACACGGATTGCCAGGAAACTTTTTTTTTTTAATCAACAGGGCACACCTGTCTGTTACGGTTTTCTCTCTTCTCCTTTTATTGGCATTACTTAGATGATGCTTCGAATTTCCCTGCTGGGCTTGATGTCGAGCTCGCTTTCCTACATCCATGTTGTGTTTAGTACTTTCTTGCTGGCAGGAGCCATTTTCTTTGTTTATCTGATGCTTCCCTTTTTTGGTTTTCCCCGGGCTTTCCAGTTCTTGGAACACCCTTTTGTCAGCAGATGTGCTTTGGTTTCCAATTTCCAATCTCCAAGGAAGATGTGGCTCAACTTAAATCACAAGTAGGAGATAAATCGTTGGAGTAGTGAAGGCATAGAGGAAAGGCAGAGGCATCCAGTCCAGCTCTTTGCTGTATTCCTAAGTAGGGATATGCCTGAGCTGTGAGAGAGGGCTTCCTGTGGAGCTGACTAGAAACCAAAATTTTATGAAAAGATGATTTTCTCAAATAGAAGTTTTTGCATTTGGATAAAAATATGGCCTCAAAATGTAATAAATTCATGCCTAAACATGTAACAGAAGTAAATAATGTAATAATAGAGTAGTAATTCTACTCAGAGGACATGGCAGACTGGGAGTTCTAGAACAAGAAGGTCATGCACTGGGGCAGGCCCTGGTCCTTGGAGCGGCCCCGGCCACCACCTCCGAGGCTGCTGCTTCCTGGTGCTTTCTGCACTTGGCTCCTCTTCTGCTCCCAAGAGTGCAGACACCCCCGGTGCCATTTCTCGGTCAGGTTCCTTCCCTACCTTATAGTTTCCATTGTGCTCTCCATTGTGCTCTCTTTGCTTCATGGATCTATGGTTTCTGTTCAGCAGAACATCTTTCTTGATGTGTGTGGAAGCAGAGATCCTCTTTCCACAAGTGATGCTGAAAAGGTGAGGTGTTGGCAGTAGCCTCAGGTTCTCATCACTCGCGTGGCCTGGTGCGCTGACCAGAGGCACGTGTGTCCACTCTGGTTGCTGTAACCCCCAGGCTGCTTCCCTAGACTGGCCTGTCCAACGTTAGTCCACTTGTGCCCAAGAGTCGCCCTTCCTCCACTACCTCTTTAATATATGGGACTAAGTTTGCATTAGTTTTCTTCAACACAATTATTGGAAATATTACAGGATTTAATTAATCTATAATTGTCACATCTAAACTTTAGAATTAAGGTAGAATTTAACTATTTTTATACCCATGTATAAGCAAGTGAAATAAAGATATGTATATTTAAATCAAGAAACCTAGTCAGAGATTTTCATGATCACATATTTTGGAAAGTTCCAAATATGTGACTTTCCTAACATTGCTACTTCTGGTGGGATTCTTGGCCTGTAGTTTGGTGTGGATGTCCAGATGCAGTTGCAGATTAGAAATTGTCATCACAAATGGAAAAATTTAGCATTTTCAGTAAATATGTTTGCAGGAACTATCTTTTTACAGTGGTTTTTAGTTTGGAGGCCTTTGAACACAGTCTCAGCTTTTGTACCTATACTTACACTAGATACTGTTGCTCCGGTCTGGCCGGCTCCAGTGGATGCCCACTTACCATGTGCATGGGCACTCAGCAGGGTGCTGTTGACATTGGCACTCGTCCTTTGATCACTTATTTCTTCTTATTTCTATTTGATTTAAAACATTATTAGCTCAAGTTAGTTTTTCAGTGCTTTCTAATATCTTTACCCCTCTCAACTTTTAATTTTTTTTAAGATTTATTTTTTTTGAAAGAGAGAAGGAGAGCACACACAAGCAGGGGGAGGGACAAAGGGAGAGAGAGAATCTCAAGCAGGCTCTGCGCCAGGGCTCGATCCCAGGACCCTGAGATCATGACCTGAGCCAGAATCAAGAGTCAGACACTTAACTGACTGAGCCACCCAGGCACCCCTCAACTTTTAATTTTTTTATTAAAATACATACAATGATGTGAAATTCTTTGAATCTAAATATGGACAGAATTGTATTACATCAGGTTCAGATGTGCTAGCCATTTTTTTATGTCGTTACTGCTATTATTTTTCTGCTTGGGATTGTTGAGGAGTGGTTATTACGTTATACTACGTTACATTTTTTAATAAGAAAAAAATTTATTTAAACCATTTATAGTTCAACGGTTTTTGTATATTCACAGTGTTTTAAAATACCAGCACTAATTCCAGAATATTTTCATTCTTCCCAAAAAGAACTCTGTAACTACTAAAAGTTACTGCCCATTATTTTCACTTTGCCCCAGCGTCTGGTAACCACTAATCTCCCTTCTGTCTCTCAGTTTGCCTATTCTGGATATTTCATGTAAATGGAATCATATGGTATGTAGCCTTTTGTTTCCGACTTCTCTTATTTAGCACAATGTTTTTAGGGCTCATTCCTGTTGTAGCACGTCTCAGTATTTCGTTCCTTTTTATGGTGAAATAATAGTATATTGTGTGAATAGACCACATTTTGTTTTTCTGGTCCTCTCTTTCTGGGCCCCCTTGGGCTATTAATACTTTCTGTTTATTATGAATATTGCTGCTTTGAGCATACGTGTACAAGTCTTTGTGTAAACATGTGTTTTTGATTCTCTTGGGTATATACATAGGAGTAGAATTTCTGGGTCAAATGGCGACTGTTTAACTTTTTGAGGAACTGACAAACTGTTTGCCACAGTGCCAGCACTATTTTGCTTTCCCTCCAGTGGTATACGAGGGTTCCAGTTTCTTTTATGTCCTCATCAACACTTGGAATTTTCCATTTTCTTTTATTATAGCCCTCCTAGTGGCTGTGAAGTAATATCTCATGAGGGTCAGGTTTTTTTTAAACATTAATTTTTTCTAGTTGACATAAAATTCACACAACATAAAATCAACCATTTTAAAGTGAACAATTCATGCCATTTAGTACATTCTCAGTGTTGTATAACCACAACCTGTGTGTGGTTCCAAAACATTTTCATTACCCCAAAAGGAAGCCTCATATCCATTAAGCAGTTAGTCCCCATTGCTCTTCCCCTCAACCCCTGGCAATGACCAGTCTGCTTTGTTTCTCTATGGATTCACCTATTCTCTGTATTTCTTATAATGGATCACACAGTGTGTGATCTTTTGTTTCTGATATCTTTCGTTGAACATAATGTTTTCCAGGTTCATCCATGTTATAGGCTGTATCATTGCTTCATTTCTTTTTATAGCTGAACAATATTCTATTGTATGGAGATCCCACATTTTGTTTATCCATTCATCTGTTGATGGACATTTTGGTTTTTTCCACCTTATGGGTATTGTGAATAGTGCTGCTGTGAGCATGAGTGTACATGTGTTTGAGTACCTGTTTTCACTTCTTTTGGGTATACCTAAGAGTGGTATCACTGGGTCATATGGTAATTCTATGTTTAACGTTTGAGGAACCACCAGATTGTTTTCCACAGCAGCTGAACCATTTTGTGTTTCCATCAGCAGTGTATGAGATTCCAATTTCTCCACATCCTCATCAATGCTAGTTATTTTACCTTTTTAAAAGAATTAAAGCCATCCTGGTTGGTATGCAGTGGTAACTCATTGTGGTTCTTATGTGTATTTCCCTAGTGACTAATAATGTTGAGCATCTTTTCATGTGCTTGTGGGCATTTCTGTATCTTCCTTGGACAAATGTTTATTCATATATTTTGCCCATTTTTCAGTTGGGTTGTTTGTCTTTTAGTTGTTGAGTTGTAAGTGTTCTTTATGTATTTAGAATAGTAGATCCTTATCAGATATGTGGTTAGCAGATATTTTCTCCCATTTTGTGTCTTTTCATATTCTTTTTTTTTTTTTTTAAGATTTTATTCATTTTTTTGAGAGAGAGAGAGCACGCACACCTGCATGAGCTGGGGTGGGGAGAAGAAGGGGGAAGCAGACTCCCTTCTGAGCAGGGAGCCCAGTGCCAGTCTCGTTCCCAGGACTCAGAGATCATGACCTGAGCCAAAGGCAGCCGCTTACCCGTGAGCCACCCAGGCACCCCGTCTTTTCATATTCTTGATAACACCCTTCTGTGTACAGAGGTTTTCGAGTTTGGTGAAGTCCAGTTTATCAATTTTTTCTTCTGTTCCTTGTGCTTTTGGTGCCATATCTAAGAATTCTTTGCCAAATCCAAGGTTACGAATATTTGCCCCAGTGTTTTCTTCTAGGAGTTTTTTGTGTTCTCTCTTACATTTTAGTTAGTAATCCCATTTGATCCTAGTTTGTATATAGAGAGTGATATAAGGGTCCAGGTTCATTCTTCTGCCTGTGGCTACCCAGTTGTCCCAGAGACTTTTTTTTTCCCACCACTAAATGGTCTTAGTATCTTTATCAAAAATCATTTAGCCATAGACATACGGGTTTATTTCTGAACTCTCAGTTGTATTTCGTTGGTTTATACATCTGTCCTTATGCCAGTATTATACTGTTACGATTATTGTAGTTTTGTAGTAGGTTTTGAAGTAGTTAGTTTGAGAGGTGTGAGTCTTCCAACTTCATTTTTGTTTTTCAATGTTGTCTTGGCTCTTTGCAGTCCCTTGCAATTCCAAATGAATTTGAGGATCAGATTTTTCATTTCTGTCAGAGAAAGGCCATTAAAGCTTTGATAGGGATTGCGTTGCATCTTTAGATCACTTTAGGTAGAGTATTAGGGTTCTCCAGAGAAACAAAACCTGTGTGTGTGTGCACACATGCATGTGCACATGCGTGCGTAGAAAGATATATTTATTATAAGGAATTGGTCTCACTGTTATGGAGGCAAGCAAGTCCCAAGATCTGCAGGTTAGTTGGCAACCTGGAGAACCAGGAGAGCCAATGGCTTAGTTCCAGGCTGAATCTGAAGGCCTGAAACCATAAGAGCCAATGGTATAGTTCCTGTCCAAAGGCCGGCAGGGTCAAAATCCAGAAGAGCTGATATTTCAGTTCGGATCCAAAGGCAGGAAAAAAGCCAATGTCTCAGTTTGAAGGTGGTCAGATAGAAAGAGAATCCTCCTTACTTGGAGGTGAGTCAGCCTTTTTGTTCTATTTAGGCCTTTGACTGATTGGATGATGCCTACCCATATTGGGGAGGATAGTGTGCTTTACTCAGTCTACCAATTTAAATGTTAATCTCATCCAGCATGCTTCCAGAAACACATAGAAATAATGTTTGACCAAGCATCTAGGCACCCCATGGTCCAGTCAGGCTAGCACATAACATTAACCACGAAGTAGTATTGCCATTATGACAATATTAAGTCTGCTAATCCATGTACATAGACTCGCTCTGGAGCTAACAAACGTCTTGCTGCTTAATCGTGTCTTCTTTGATTTCAGCAATTGTTTTATAGTTTTCAGCGAACAAATCTTTTACCTCCTTGGTTAAATTTATTCCTAGTATTTTATTCTTTTGGATGCTATTATAAATGGAATTGCTTTTTAATTTCCTTTTTGGATTGTTTATTACTGTTGTATAGAAACACAACTGATGTTGCTGTGTTAGTCCTGTACCCTGCAACTTTGATGAATTCCTTTATTAGCTCTAGTTGTTTTTCTTCTGAATTCTTTGGGATTTTCTATATGTAGGACCATGTCATCTGTAAATAGAAATTATTTTACTTCTTTCTTATTTGGATGCCTTTTACTTCTTTTTCTTGCTCTGGCTAGAGCTTCCAGTATAATGTTGAATAACAATGGTGAAAGCATACATCCTTCCCTTTCTTGCTGATCTTAGGGCGAAAGCTTTCAGTCTTTTGCCATTAAGTGTGAGTTTTTTATAGATATCCTTCATCTCGTTGAGGTAGTTCCCTTTTATTCTTGGTTCTCTGAGGGTCTTTCTAATGAAAGGGTGTTAGATTTTTGTCAACTATTTTTCTTCTACATCAGTTGAGATTAGTGTGTCTTTTTCTCCCTTGTTCTATCAATGTGGTATATTACATTGATTGATTTTCTTACACTGAACCCCTCTTGTCTTCCTGGGATAATCCCACTAGGTCATGGTGTATAATACCTTTAATATGCTGTTGGATTCAGCTTTTTGTATTTTGTTGTTGTTGTTGAGAGCCTCCTTCGTTTTTGAAGAATAGTTTTGCTAGATATAGCCGTCTTAGTTGATTTTTTTCCCTTCAGTCCTTTGAACATGTCATGCTGTTGTCTTCCGTCCTCCATGACTTCTGGCGAGGTGCCAACTGTTACTCTTATTAAGGAAATCCTTGCATGTGTGGAGTAGCTTCTCTCTAGCTGCTTTCAGAATTTTCTCTTTGTTTTTCCACAGTTTGATTATAATGTATATTAGTGTGGATTTCTTTGAGTTTAGCCTATATGGTGTTGAGCTTCCTGGATGTGCAGATTAATATTTTTCATCAACAATGGGAAGTTTTTGTCCACTATTTCTTCAAATATTCTTTCCAACCCTTTCTCTCCCTCTCCTTTCTGGAATTCCCTTAATGTATATATTGGTGTGATTGATAATGCCCCACAGGTCTCTGAGGCTCTGTTCATTTTTCTTTGTTTTATTTTCCCTTCTGTAACTTAGACTGGCTAAACTCAGTTGGCTCATCTTCAGGTTCTCCGATTTTTTCTTCTGCCTGCTAAGTTCTGCTGTTTAGCTCCTGTTGTGAGTTTTTCATTTCAGTTATTGTGCTTTCCAGCTTCAGAGTTTCTGTTTTGTTCCTTTAAAAATTTTCTCTTTATTGATACTCTGTTTTGTGAGCCATTGTTCTGATGGTTTCTTTTATTCTTTTGGACATGGCTGCCTTTATCTCTTTGAATACATGTAAAAGAGCTTATTTAAAGTGTTTATAAGTCCAGTGTCTGTGTTTCCTCCTGGACAGTTTCTATTTTTTTCTTTTCCCCCAGTGTATGGGCCATACTTCCATGTTTCTTTGCATGCTTTGTAAATTTTTTTGAAAATTTGATATTTTTAATATTATAATGTGGCAAATCTGGAAATTAGATTCTCCCTTCTCCCCTGGATTTGTTGTTTTAGTTGTTGTTTGTGTAATGAATTCTTGAGCTAAGTTTGTAAAGTTTATATTCTTTATCATGTGTGGTCATTGAAGTCCCTGTTCCAGTAGCGTACTTACTAGTCAGCTAGTGATTGGACATAGATTTCCTTAAGTGCCTATAACTAAAATTATCTCCCAGTCTTTTCAGATGGAGTCTTTATGAGTGTTGGAGTATGCTTTCAACACTCAGCTGGGCAGTTGACAACTCTTACTTACCATTCACTTCCACTGTGCAGAACCTGAAGGTCAGCCAGAGGCTTAGGGTTTTCTCAGGTCTTTCCTGAGCATGCACACAGCCCTGGGCATTTGTGTGGCCTTCTATATTCCCAGAAACACATTGGAGCTTGTCAGAGCCCTTTTTCCCCAGCTTTTCTCAACATTTTGGTTAATCTGTTGTTTCCCTCAGTTGTTACTGATTGCTCCAGGCAGTGGTGACTAATAAATTTATCCCCCAAATGTTTTCAGTAACCACTGCCCTACCACCACCACCAGTAGCCACCTCAGCATTAGGAGAATTCTGAGTTTACTGAGTTTACTGAGGTAAAGGTTTACTGTGCTCTGAGTTGGTCTTCTAGATAAGTCAAAACAGACCACTGAAATTCTTTGCAAATGAGGTCTGTTCTTCTCCTGTTACCCCTCCACCTCCTGCCAAATACCTGTTCCAGGATCACAGACTGTGATCATCCAGGCCACTATCCTGGTGCATGGGTTCAGGATTGGGTAAAATGCCACTGAACTTACTGTTCTTACCAAGATTCAGCTGGTTTCTCAAGATTAAGTGTTCCTCTGATTGCTGCAAGGTTTTAGTTTCCAAGGTCCCAAAGAAGTTGTGTCTGATGGATTTGGCCAGTTTTTTTTTTTCCCTGCTTTTATTGAAGGATAGACTTTTGGAGTTTCTTATTCAGCCATTTTCACTGATACCACTCATTAGTCTGTTTTTAATGTTGTGACCAACTTTGAGCTTGCCCAATTTATGTGACCACACCTGATTTCAGAAAGGATTTAAGGTGGCTTAGGAAGGTGAACAAGATAAAAGATAAATTACTTTTCGTATTTGTTTTGTGCCTGTTGGTTAGAGGGCATTCTGGTCAAAACTGTGTCCTCCCATGTTACTACGGAAATCTTGGTCCTGCAGACGGAAGTTTTGCTTCCTTTGGTGATCTTGAGGTGTCTATCCTCCCTCTTACATAGATCGAAGGGAACCTGAAGTAGAGTTCACCTCCGTGGTTTCTCCATCTGCATGACTTTGTAGATGGTCCCAAGGTGATCACCACATGACTGTCCAACTTTAGGAAAGCTCATGATTGTCGGCCCTTGAGTTGATTATGAAAAATTTGCCTACAATGGTGGTTTTTACAAATCTAGACTCCCTTTTCCTTGGGACACAATAGGTGGGTATTTGTCTAATTTTAAGACTTAAAGATATCCTTCCTATTGTCCTAGTTGTTTTAGGAAGTGATTAGATGATTTTCACACTTTAAATCAGAATGACTCTTCATAGTGACAGTTAATGGCTAGTAGAATCTAGGATCATCAGTAAACCTAGAGAGTCATCTACCCACCAGTCCTGGCACCTGCTGAGGTGTCTAGCTCCTGCTTTCCCTGGGCCAGCTAAGGCCCACATCAGCCATCTCTCTGATGCAGAAGGTCATGGGCCTACCCCCTGGGCCCTGCTCAGGGTTCATGTCATTTCTGACTTGAATAGCTCTTGTTTAGGAAGAATGTTTTCCTTGAGCAATGAGTCTATTTGACATAGTGGCTTATTTGCTAGTTTTATTTGAACATAATATTCTTCTTTTGAAAACAATTTTGTAATAGAGTTGGAGTTGCTTTCTGTTTTGGTTTCATATATGCTGTTGTCCCTTTTTCATCAGCACCACCTGTAAGATAATCTGAATATTTTTAAAAGGCCAAGATATGGGTAAATTCGACTACATTAAAATTAAGAAATTCTCTTCATTAAAAGACATAAATAAAGTTAAAGCCATGCACAGACTGGGGGAGACATAGACAGGTGTGGTTAACAGTCAGAATATGTAGGTAACTCCCACGAATCAGTATTGTAAAAGATAATAGCCCAATTAAAACATGGCAGAGAGACACAATCAGGCATTTCACGGAAGGAAAAGGATAAGTGGCCCATGAGCCCGTGAATGTATGAAAAGATGCTAAACCTTTTTAATAATCAGAGTAAGGAAACAGAGACCATTGTACCTGCTAGGTTGGCAGAACCTAAGATGTCAGACTTTCAGTGTTGGTGAGGATGTGGATTAACAGAAACATTGATGCTGCTTTGCTTTGGAGAGCAGTGTGGCCCTAGCTTGTAAATTGGGTATGCATACAACCTGCAGATTGGCAGTTCCTCTGGACTCTAGATGCAGAGTCCCTGGCAGGCATTGGCAGGCTGCTTCTGTAAGAGGCAAGATGGTAAATATTCTAGGCTTTGCGGACCACATACCGTCTTGTCATATAGTTGCCTTTGTTTCATTTGTTTGTTCAACCCTTTAAAAGTCTAAAAATGCATTCTTGGCTCAAAGAAATAGGCAATAGGTAACTGTAACCTAACAAAAATTGGCCAATGGCTAGATTTGACCCACAGACTTCAGTTTGCTAAACCCTGATCCCCTGATCCAGAGCGCAGACCCTAGAGACACTTATACGAGGGCCCCAGAGCAGTTGTGCCAGAATGTTCAGAGCACACTTTTCATAATAGCAAGGATGGCAATGGGTCAGAAAATGGCTAGGTCACCTGTGGAATATTATGCAGCAGTGAGAATGAATGACGTGTAGCAGCTGCACACAGCAAACACGACTGAAAGCTTCCAGTGCTGACAGCAGAGGACTACATATGGTGTGATAGCATTCTATGAAATTAAAGAAGGAAGAAGTATATTGTTTAAGAAGAAAAGTATTTATGATAGCAAGAGAATTTTAGATGCAAATTTCAGGCTGACATTTACTTCTGGAGAAAGCAGGGCGACAGCTGAGGAAGGAGCACACGGGTAGGTGGTGGCCGTTAAGCACGTGGTAGATTCTGGGGCTCTTTTCTTTTTGTCGTATTCTTGCCTTTCCTGTGTATTGTACATAATCTTTATTTTATTTTTTTAAGTAGGCTCCACACCCAGCTTGGGGCTTGAACTCACAACCCTGAGATTAAGAGTCATATGCACTACTGACTGAGTCAGCCAGGTGCCCCCTGCACATAATCATCTTTTTAATGTGTCAGATATCACCCAATACATTTTTTTGAAGAAAGGAAGTATACCAGCCAGGGAGGTCTTAAAACCCACCCAGCTGTCCTCCCTGAAACAATACTCTGTGTGCTGGAGCTATGCTGAGTTGCTCATCTGGGAGGGAAGGACATGGATATCTAAGCAGCTCTTGGGTGGTAACTGCCAGTGTAGCCCTTGAAGAGCTGTAAAGAGAACGCCCAGGAGGAGGGCCTTCTTTGTTCAGTAACAGTAGTGAGGTCGCTGGCACTGAGTGCGTGCTGTTTCTTCCCCTTTGAAAAGACCTTGGCACTCGTGTCAGAAATCAGTTGACCATAAACATGAGGGTTTATTTCTGGACTCTCAGTTCTCTTTCATCGATCTGTATGTCTAAGGCCAGTACCACAGTGTCCTGAATAATTTGTAGTAAGTTTCAGAACAAGGAAGTGTGAGTCTTCCAGCTCTGTTCTTTTCGAGATTGTTTTGTCTATTCTGGGTCCCCTGAATTTCCATCTGACTTTTAGGTTCCGCTTATTAATTTCTGCAAAAGGAACCAACAAGGATTGTGATAGGGGTTGAGACGCATCGGATCCATTTGAGTGGTGTCGCCATCTCACAGGTGTCGAGTCTTCTAGCCCATGAATGTGGGATGGCTTCCGTTTATTTACATCTTTGATGTCTTTCAACAGTGTTTTGTAATGTTCAGTATACATATGTTGCCCTCCTTTGGTTACATGTATTCCTGGATATTTTATTCTTTTTGATGCTATTACAAATGGATTGTTTTCTTAATTTCATTTTTGGATTGCTCATTGCTCATTGCTAGTGTATAGAAATACAATTGATTTCTTATTCTGCAACTTTGCTGAATAAGTTTATTAGTTCAACTCGTTTTTAGTTGATTCCTTTGTGAGTTGTATATGCAGGATGATGTCATCTGAAAATAAAAATAGTTTTACTTCTTCCTTTCCAATCTTGATGCCTTTTATTTCTTTTTCTTGTCATATCGCTGAGAAGGGGCTTTTAAAACAAGGCTTGGGGCTGTCTGAGTAAGATGAGGAAACAGCCCAATGCTTGTTAGAACCCCTGACCGCTGCTGGCGGGAGGACGTGTCTTCTCTGTACTCAGTGCTGCAGGGTCTGCAGATGGACTCAACATGAACTATTACAGTGACGCCTGATGGTGCTAGGACAGTTAGGAGTGGTGTCTGCTTTTCAGGTGAAGAGAAGTGAGGCCCTGAGGATCAGTGCTGTGCCCAAGGAGCCACCTCAGGGAAGGACACTGGGGCAGCCTTACCACCCAGGCCTCTCAGTGCCAGATGTCCTGCCTGGCTGGTTCCTCCCCCAGAACCCCTAACACCAGGTTCCCCTCCATGACTGCCTAACAGTGCTGTGTCTGCTGTTGCCCCTCCTCTGTTAGAATTGAAACGATATCACCAGTCCAGCTCATGAAGCCCTGATCTCCCCAAAACCAATGTGATCTCTTTTTCTTCTGAAGATCTGCAGCTCTTTGTAACTCCTGTTCTTACATCTTCTGTTTGTTGACCCTGGAGTGCTCACCTCCTCATGACTCCCTCAAAGCTCTCTAAGGATGGGGACAGTCCCCTTCATCCCTGTGTGCCTGATGTGTGAGGCACAGAGCTGTATATGTTGTAGGTGCCCAGTTGTATTTGTTGAAATAAAATGTGGTTGATTTGGCAAACCTTAGCAGAGTTGCTTTCCTGGAGAAAGGTGCTCCCACCCATGTAGAAGGGTGGTGGGCATGCCCCCCGGCATTCCCAGGCTGAGAGCCCTGATGTTTGTACAAGGTGTAGCAGGCAACACTCTTCAGGAAACACCGTTGAGGCTGAAATAAAGTGGGGAGTGTCAGTATTTGAGTGAAATGGGCTGTTGTCCTCTAAAATAATATTTATTTAATAGTTTAGTAAATATTGGAGGAAATATGTAATGTACAACCTTTTAGAAGTGTTTGGCAGTGATTACAGTACCGTCAAATGCACATCACCTTGGACCCATCAGTTCTGTTGCTGTATGGTTGCCTAAATGTGCAAAGATAGATGTTCAGCAATTTCACTGCAGATTGTTCATAATAGCAAAACATCAGGGGCTCCTGGGTGGCTCAGTCAGTTGAGCATCTGACTCTTGATTTCAGCTCAGGTCATGACCTCAGGGTCATGAGATCTAGCCCTACCTAAGGCTCTATGCTCAGCAGGGAGTCTGCTCGGGATTCTCCCGCTCCCTCTGCCCCCGCCCCACCGCCATTCCTGTTCGCTTTCTCTCACTCTCTCTAAAAAAAAATAAATTTTGGGGCGCCTGGGTGGCACAGCGGTTAAGCGTCTGCCTTCGGCTCAGGGCGTGATCCCGGCATTATGGGATCGAGCCCCACATCAGGCTCCTCCGCTAGGAGCCTGCTTCTTCCTCTCCCACTCCCCCTGCTTGTGTTCCCTCTCTCGCTGGCTGTCTCTATCTCTGTCAAATAAATAAAATCTTTTAAAAAAATAAATAAATAAATCTTTTTTTTTTTTTAAAACAAAACATCAGAAACAGCCTAAGTCTCTCCATTAGTGGAACTGGTTATATAAATTATGGTAAACCATCCAATGGAGTGCTGTATGCAGCCCTTCAAAATAATAAAGTAGATCTGTATTTGCTGATATGGAATATGGCCAGAATACAATGTTGGTTTCAAAAGGAAGCAGTTGATTAATATGCATGTGCGACACAGTTAGTGTGGAGGGAGAAAAAGACATGTTTTCTTTACATGCATTGGCCATTTCTGGATGTCGCTACACTCTCACAGAACTCCAGAAGAGAGCATCTGCCTCTGGGTATTTGCAGTCAGGGGATCTGGTCCTTATTCTTTGCACTTTACACCCCCCCATGTTTTAGTTGTTTATTGTCTTCTCCAAGGGAATGTACTGTTATAATATAAATGAAAGTCTTTCTGCTCCCCCTGACCGCAGCACTGGGCAGATACATTTCAGTGTTAGCGTCTTACGCTATATCACTNGTTATAATATAAATGAAAGTCTTTCTGCTCCCCCTGACCGCAGCACTGGGCAGATACATTTCAGTGTTAGCGCCTTACGCTGTAGANTCAAAAGGAAGCAGTTGATTAATATGCATGTGCGACACAGTTAGTGTGGAGGGAGAAAAAGACATGTTTTCTTTACATGCATTGGCCATTTCTGGATGTCGCTACACTCTCACAGAACTCCAGAAGAGAGCATCTGCCTCTGGGTATTTGCAGTCAGGGGATCTGGTCCTTATTCTTTGCACTTTACACCCCCCCATGTTTTAGTTGTTTATTGTCTTCTCCAAGGGAATGTACTGTTATAATATAAATGAAAGTCTTTCTGCTCCCCCTGACCGCAGCACTGGGCAGATACATTTCAGTGTTAGCGTCTTACGCTATATCACTGTATATGTCACTGTATGTGAAAGTCACATACTAACCAAACCCAAGTGGAGCCATTTGGAACAGTTATCTTGTAATATTTTTTGTTTAGATTTTAAATTGAGATATAATTCTCGTACTATAAAATTCACCTCTTTAAAGTGCCTGGTTCAGTGGGTTGTAGTGTATTCACAGAGCTATGCACCCATCCCCATTATCCAGTTGCCGAACACCTCCATCACCTCAGCGGGAAACCACGTATGCATTAGTGCACACTCACCCTCCCCCAGCCCTGGCAGCCATGAATCTGCTTTCTGTCTCTCTAGATTGGCCTCTTCTGGACATTTCATGTTTAGACCATTTTCTTTTTTTTTTTTTTTTTTTTAAAGATTTTATTTATTTATTTGACAGAGATAGAGACAGCCAGCGAGAGAGGGAACACAAGCAGGGGGAGAGGGAGAGGAAGAAGCAGGCTCATAGTGGAAGAGCCTGATGTGGGGCTCGATCCCACAACGCCGGGATCACGCCCTGAGCCGAAGGCAGACGCTCAACCGCTGTGCCACCCAGGCGCCCCTAGACCATTTTCTTATGCTTCTTTTTCCTCCCTTGTGAATATAAGATAGAGGAGATCTGGTGTTTCTCTGGTTCCTGTAACCCAAGCACTGTAGGGCATCTTTCCCTCCTTCCCCAAAGGCTCATTCTCCAGCCTGCAGCCTAGATCGGGACTGGGCCATGTGTGGGACGAGATGCAGGGATGCTGGGTAGGATTGTCACAGGCCCCCAGTGGCCCATTGCAGAGATGCCCACATCAGCACCCTGTATTACAGGTAAGTCCTGACAGACCTGCTGGCCACGGGCTGTCCTCCACCCTTAGGACAGGGCTGCTATGATGTTTTCTTTGATATGCCTAGGATGCGTTTCCATCTGTTCACTTAAGTAACGTACAAAAACAGAATCTCTTGGGGCGCCTGGGTGGCACAGCGGTTAAGCGTCTGCCTTCGGCTCAGGGCGTGATCCCGGCGTTATGGGATCGAGCCCCACATCAGGCTCTTCCTCTATGAGCCTGCTTCTTCCTCTCCCACTCCCCCTGCTTGTGTTTCCCTCTCTCGCTGGCTGTCTCTATCTCTGTCGAATAAAGAAATTAAAAAATCTTAAAAAAAAAAAAAAAAACCAGAATCTCCCAAAGTATATTCTTTACTTGTTTATACAGAGTATGACATGTTGTAGGTAAATGAACATTTATCTATCATTAGTTTGATCCAAAGTTAATTGTCTCTCAGGTTTGAAATAGGAATTTACCTTTTTAGAATCAAATATTTCTTTTTTTGAAGATTTTATTTATTTGAGAGAGAGGGAGCACGAGCGGTGCAGAGAGGCAGAGGGAGAAGCAGACTCCCCACTGAGTGGGGAACCCGACCGTGGGGCTCTATCCTTGGACTCCTGGATCATGACCTGAGCCCAAGGCAGATGCTTAACTGACTGAGCCACCCAGGCACCCCAAGAACCAAATATTTCTCATTAAAAACTGTTTATTGAACACACATTGTTGGCCAAGATACTGAACCAAAGTCCTCAGTAGGTTATAATCTAAGAAGGAGTTTTCAAGGCTGGAAGCTCCAAGACCAGATCTAAAAGCTGAAGAGTTTTCTTTTCCTGGAAGAGTCGGTTGTCATAGAAACACAGCATGGTATTAGTGGCTTGGACCTCACCTTTCCCTCTGTTAGCTCAGCAAATGCATACTGGGTACCTTCTGCCCATCAGGCACTATTCTAGGTACCTGGGGTTTGTCTGTCCACAGAACCCGTGTTTCCAGGGAGCTTACATTCCGCCTAAGGAGGGAGACAATTAACAAGAAGCATGCAGAGTTAGAGCATGGAAAGTGCCACGGAAAAAGCACAGACAGGGCAAAGGGGGTCACGTGAGTGGGGTTGGCCAGGATGAGCCTCCTTGACAAGGTGGGGAGGTGCATTCCAGGAGAGGGGTGAACCCAGAGCATCTGCAGAAGCAAGAGCCTAACGTGGAAAGTGGGAGAGGGTCACAGGTTGCCAGAGCTGACACGCAGTTGGCAGCAGATCAGCGCCTGGTCACCCGTTTTCTCTGACAGGCCAGGCTTAGCATCATAATGAACGGGATTCTGGTCAACAAATTGGTGAGCAAAGGGCTGCTGGCCTTTTGAGGTCATTTTGAAAGCTTTTTTTGTTTTCATAAATGGATTTCACAGGAGGTTCCCACTCTTTGCCACAGTGATGTTCTTTTTTATTAAAACTACCCTGAGTGTGGCTAGAACACCAGTTCATTTATTTGTCAGATGTTAGGCTGCTGGCGTTCTGGACGGCCCTAGTCGTGAAACATTCATTCTTTCAGCTTCATAAGGAGGCAGAACAAGGCAGTGCGAGGAACAAGGCTCTAGAGAGTGTGCTCTGCACCCAGCATCGCGTGCCTGGGTAGGCTCTGCCTCCTGTTCCAGCAAACCCGAGGCGAGCTACCAGGCCCCTGCACCGCCTCACGGCAGCCTTGCACTGAGGAGAGAAGGGAAGGGGGTGAGGTACAGATGCCCGGGGACTTGTGAGTAGAAGGAATTTGGCCCTAATTTTTGTAATTAGCAGAGATAAATGGATTGAGCAAGAACACAGTGTAGTTTTGAGAGACCTGGTGAGCTTCGGAAGAAATTCCTCTGCAGGTTGGCCTGCTGTGCTGCGGCGCACCGCAGCTGGAGGCCTGCGCAGGCTGGAACCTCTGCGGCTCGTGTCTGGGGGCTGCTCGTTTTGCCTGTTGGTGGGAACTTGCGGGTGGGAACCAGCCATCTGTGCACTTGTCACCATGTGCGGTAGGAGAGCCTGCCCATATGGGCACAGGAGACCCATTCAGTCCCAGCGTCCCCTCTGCCAGCTCCATCCCTGGCCTGAGAGTGCCTGTAGAATGACAGTGGGTGCACCTCGAAGCTCTGTGGTGCACAGTCGGCCGCGTGGGCAGAAAGTAGGTGCCGGTCATGGTGCACCCGGATTGGAGCACTGTGGGTGTTCGTGGGGTCTCTGCGGGGACAGAAGCTGCACGAGGAGTCTGCAGACACCACTCAACAGTGCCTGCTGTTGTTGGAGTGAGCGACGCTGCTCCAGACACAGGCCCCGCAGCGATGCCCACAGCACATGGCAGGCCACCCCTGAGTCCCATCGTGGGACTGCCATTGGCAGTGCGAAGAACCAAGAAATAAAATTGGCTGGGAACAACTGTTGCTTTGGCCACAATATCAGAATGATGCATAGAATTTTTAAGTTACAGCCAAGTATTACCTGTATTTCAAAGAACCTTAATGACACAACCAGCGCCTTTTAGAAGTTTTTTGCACTGTAACGTTAACAGTATGTTTGGCTGATGTCGAAAGGAAAGAAGCATGTTTGCTCATGTCTGGTTCCCATTGCGTATTAAAGTCAGGAGGGTTCTTGCATGTTACTTAAACTAAAAAAAACCCCACAGCTCCCAGGCACTTGTCCATCCCCAAAGCTGTGTTTCTTCTCCTTGCACAGGATGACGGAGTAGCATGTTACTCATACTGTTATTTTCCCCCGACAGAATTTCTCTTTCCTAAAATGGAGCCAAGTAAAAAGATGGACCCCCCTGGCACCCTGCAGACAAACCCACCGCTAAAGCTGCACCCTGACCGGGGTGCCGGGACGTCCGTCTTCGTCCCCGAACAAGGAGGTTACAAAGAAAGGTTTGTGAAGACCGTGGAAGACAAGTACAAGTGTGAGAAGTGCCGCCTGGTGCTGTGTAACCCGAAGCAGACAGAGTGCGGACACCGGTTCTGCGAGACCTGCATGGCTGCCTTGCTGAGGTAGGGCCCCTGCTGCCCTGCGACTTCTCCAGTCTCTCTCCCGCCTGCGGCTTCCCTTCACGGTCTAAAGGTTAAAAGCTTTGAAGAAACTCAAATAAAATTCTCAGAGCCTAGCCTGTGAATCATTTAGGGAAACTCAGGAGAACCTCATGCCTGAATTTTCCAGGGCTTCTGTGACTCGCAACCTGGGCTGCCCAGCCCTGTCCCACAGATTTCTGTCTCCTCCCTACCAAGCACCTCCCGAAAGTCACTCCTGCGCCTGGCACTTCCCAATGGGGCTCGCCAGTCTGGCCCTGGTGCCACGGTGTCCCCTGTCTGTGTTGCTCTAGTGGCTCCCGGTTCCGTGGAGGAGACACACCCATCAGCAAGTGACAAAGGAGCCCTGAAAGTGCGGGTGCTCTTGGGGGGCAGAGGCTGAGGACAGGGTCAGCAGGGAGGACTGGACAGGTCCCAGCCTGGGTAGGAATGTAGTCTGTGCATGCTTCCCCAGCAGAAGGAAAGCACACACTGAGCCCTTGGAAGCCCTTGTCAGCTAAGTATCGGTGTCAGTTTAGAGTCACAGAGGGAGTCCGGGAGGCAGGCTGGAGTTTCACAGCACAAACAATATTGTCCAAGAAAGCATCTTGGTTCATCCCCCAGGTATTTTCTGGGCATGGTGCTGGGCACTGGGGATTACAGCAGGATGCTCTCAGACTTGGTCCCCAATGTCAGGGCACAGGAGCCTGGGAAGGCTGCCCGCTTCTCCCCCTGATTCACCACTGAGGACACGGCCCTTGATAACCACGCTGCAGGCACCCTCCCTCCCTGTCTTCCTCCCCCTAGGTGCTTCCAGCTGTGGTCTTATCCACTTGTCCCAAACAGTGAGCTCAGCTTCCCTGCTTGTAACTAAAATGACTCTTGAGTCAAGCTTAGTGATGGCAGAGCAGACTCAGAGTACCTGATTTTTCTTACCACGCAAACCTGGACTATAGCTCTGGGCCGGGAGAGGGCTGCTGGCCGTGGGGTGGGGGTGGGAGGTGATCCCTAGAGCTGGGGATCCAGAGGGCTATTCCTCTCCTGGTTTCCCTCCTTTTTCTGCCCCTGGCTCTCCTCCTGCTCCATGTTTTTCCAGGTGTCAGGGGATCCCACCCAGATGCTGCTCAGCCCTAGGGTCTAAGAATGTAAAAAGATTCATATGATTGAAGCAGTTTAGCACAAGCTTCATATTAGCGTAGTCTAAATGAAAGCTTTTATTTAAAAACACATTAATTTTGTCTCCCATCAACCTCAGTTCTCCTGCCCGGCTTCCCAGGCTTGTGGAGCCTCCCCACTCTGCCCAGGGCTCCGGTGTCCAACCCTGTGTCCTCTTCCCCGAAGCCTCCGCTGACACTCCCTGTCCTGGACTCCTGGAGTCCTTGGCTGTCTAGGGCAGGGGCCGTGGAAGCAGAGAGGGCTCAAACTTAGTTTTATTTTTAACCTCTGGGAGGTGGTTTCCAGGCACAAGATGGGGTTAGAATCAAGTCCAGGAAAGGGCAGCTTGGGAGCAGGGGCTCTTGTCCCGTGTTTAGGGATGAGAATGATGTGGTGGACGAGTGGTTTCCTTAGGCAGGGTCAGTGTTAAATTCTCATGTTAACTGTGGAATTGCATTGGCTTTTCAGTATATCATGAAGGAAAATAACTTATGGAGAAAGTACTGGCTGTTCTTATAAAGCAAGACTGCTTGTAGGCCCTCCTAATACACTGTGGACGCTCACACCACAGAGCTGCTCCACCGAGAGCTCGTTTTGGTTTCTGAAATAAAATTTCACTTTTAATTGAAAGGGGCTTTCCAAGTGGGACTGATCTAAGCTGTGCTGCTTAAAAACTTCCTTATGAAAAATTACCATAAAAACATTGAGCCCTTTTCTCCTGTGGCTTCCTATTTGAACCCAGCTCTCCGTGGCATCCTGGGGCTCTGGTTGCGGCCGTGAACTTCACACAGCGGGTTGACCATAATGGTTCAAGTGAGAACAGGACTTCCGCTCTATCTAATGTCTTTATGGTGTGTTTTCCCCTCAGCTCCTCAAGCCCAAAATGTACTGCGTGTCAAGAAGGCATCATTAAAGATAAGGTATTCTTGGGATTTTAATAAATCACCTTGTCAAGTGCTTCGGTCATACTTGGCCCGTGGTTTGCTCCCAGTGCTCTGGGCACACTCTGAATGTGTCTCGGGGCTTGACCGCGGGTGCTGCAGAGTCGAGGCAGGACAGCTGCTCAACCGGGTGACCTTGGCCAGGTGCTTCACCCTCTGAACCTGTGTCCTTGCCTGTGACAGTAGTGGCACCACCTCCTGAGACCCCGGGAGGTGTGTAGGGGTGAAGTGTGGAGATGCACGCCATCCTCTCAGGCCTTTCCCCCAGACACCTGGGAATGGGCTGGTCTCAAGAGTTCAGCAGGATTTGCTCTCTGCCTGTCCCCTGTGCACCATCTCCCAGTCATCAGGCGGATGTGGGATTTCCACCCTCCCCCCCGCCACGTGATTATGTGTGCCAGTGAAAGCTCTCTGTCAGTGCAGATGCTCAGAGGGCCTCAGGGGCCGCCCACCAGCTTCCCTCCTGGGGCCCGGATCCTCCCCCAATGGCGCCTCTGGTCATCTATGCATTGCCAAGCCCTGCTAGGCACGCTTTTAGTTTGAAATGATTCATTCTTAAAGTACTTAAAATATCAATAAAAATGTGTGGTACCAATATTTTGATTGATGAACCTAACAATTTTTTAAATGTAGGTCATTAAATTGTACAATAAAATTCTTGCTCTGGGGGTTTTGTGTCCAGAGCACTTTACGGATCGGGTTTGTGGTCAGGGCAGCCCAGGTGAGTGCAAGGATTTGCGGATCCAGGCGGTAGGCCCCTCCACTGCCAGAACGAGGGCGCCTTGTGTAACTCCTCTGAGCAGCTTAGAGACGGAGCTGGCACCACGGCCACGTACTGTGTCTTCCTCAGTGTTAACCTGCTGCTGCGGACTGGACTCAGTCAAAAGGGGGGGGGGTGTTTTTAAGAAAACAAGTCCCCCAGCTACCTTACCTTAGCATGGCCACCAACGTGTTAACGTGTGTCTGACCCATGTGATCAAGGTAGAGGTTCGCGCAACGGACCTCGTCTGTCTCATTGTTCAGAATTGTTATCCCTGTGTTTCAGTGGCATTAGTAACTAAAGAAGAATCACTGGTTTTGTTGGAGCATTGTGAATGACACTGACTAATGCCTTGGATCCTCTTGGGAAAATGGGGCTTGGAGACCGAGATCTGCCTTGTGCAGGTCACTGTGGGGCCTCAGGCTCCTCTTCTGTAAATGGGACAGTTGCAGTGAATCATCTCAGCTCTAAAATTCTGTACTGTCACTGTTTTGACATTGCCAATCTTTGTTTTGTATCCATAAAGTTAGACTCAAGTGACTTAAGAAACTACTTAATGCCACAAAAAGGAAGCTTATTTCCTACTGGCTAAAAATACCTGTTTGGTGACTTTAATGTGTTCTTAAAAAGGTCATGTTTATGAAGGATTAGATTTGACTCCAAATTACTTTATTTTTAACTCTTAACAGCTGTTGATTCTATTTCTTTGCCTGTGGAGTTGACAAAGGCATATTAAGATCATGTCTGTTTTTTTCACTGTTATAAAGTGTTAACATTTAGGAGTTTCTTAGAAACACCTGAAGATGGAGACGGTCTAGACTGTGTTGCTAGGAGTGAACCTGCTTGTTTTCAAAGGGAAAAATACAATTAAAAAAGAAAGGTTTTCATTTTCAAAGGGAAACTTTTTTTTTTCTAATTAAAAAAATTTTTTTAAAGATTTTATTTATTTGAGGGGGGAAGGGACAGAGGGAGAAGCAGGCTCTCTGCAGAGCAGGGAGCCCAACGCAGGGCTCGATCCCAGGACCCCGGGATCACGCCCTGAGCCGAAGGCAGCTGCTTCACCGACTGAGCCACCCAGGCGCCCCAAAGGGAAAGATTTTCATTATTGGATTAACTTCAGTCATTGCAGTATTTATTTAAAACAGGGTTTTTTTAGTAGCAGGCTAATACTGCCTCCTTTCTGGTGAAAAATGAGTTATGAGGGACATAACCTTAGGAGAAAGAGCTAAAGCAAATGTTTTACAACCCATCTGCAAGATAGGATCTTTTACAGTAGTTTTGCTATTTCTTTAGCAATCGACCTAAAGAGACATTGAGTTATAGTGGGTTCTGCCCTTATGCCTTGGTAAGCGTATTGCTGCCCTGGCCACCCTCACAGAGCTGGCTCCTGGAAGTCTCTAGAGTCCAAATATGAACCTAGTCCTGGTGCATCGCCACCTTGAGATTATGTCAGAGTTAATTCAGAGTATTTGGGTGCTCCAAAGTGATCTTTAGCTATTTGGTATAACTTGTTTTCATTTGGCTTATCTAATAAAAGATGGTAGTGAAGGTTGTAGTATTTAAATCGTGAATCTTAGTGGGGACATCTCCTTCATCCTACTTTAGAAATTAGAAATTAAGATGGCCCTTAATGCTTTCTGAGGTCCACTTAAGAGCTACTCTCGTGATTTTTTTTTAAGTGGTTTTGCCTTGTGTGAAATAGCAGCATGTGGAGATTAAGAAATATTAATCCTCTGAAATAACTGTCTTCCCATTTCAGGTGTTTAAGGATAATTGCTGCAAGAGAGAGATCCTTGCTCTTCAGATCTACTGCAGAAATGAAGGTGGGGGCTGCACAGAGCAGTTGACACTGGGGCACCTGCTGGTAAGTCCTAGGGGGCCATGCTCCGTGCTTACATTAAGAAATGGAACTCCTTGAGGCACCTGGGTGTCTCAGTCAATGTTGCATCGGACTCTTGAGTTCAGCTCAGCTCATGGTCTCAGGGTGGAGAGATGGAGCCCCAAGTCGGGCTCCGTGCTCAGCATGGAGTCTGCTTGACATTCTCTCCCTCTGCCCCTCCCCCTGCTCGCACACACTTGCTCTTTCTCTCTCTCTCTCTCTCTCTCAAATAAATAAATCGTAATTAAAAAAAAAAAGAAAGAAATATAACTCCCTGATCAGTAAGTATGACGTGGTACCCTAAGACCATGGTTATGTTGATTTTCAAAATACAACCAAATATGAAAGTAACCCAAGCCACTTAGGTACGAAATGTTATTTTTATGACATCATTGGCAGAATTGTCAACTGGTTTTTAAACATCCCCACCCTATTTATAATGGAAAGAAATCTGAACTGGTTTTTAATTTTGGAAGGCCTGTTAAAACCTCCCCCATGAAATTTTTTTAAACCATGAAATTGCACATAACTTACTTTTTTTTTTTTAGCATCTTATTTTATCTTGGAGGGATACTCGAACTGGAGTGAAACAAAGTCCTTAGCAGATAACATTCATTTACCCAGGAAGGAGAGTTGGCTTTACTCCTTCATAAGCAGTGCAGTTTGAGTAATCACTAAATAGAATACAAAATTCATTGTCTCCCCATACATTTGTCACCCTTCTCTGAAAAACTGATCTAGTGTCAGGCGGAAACCTTTCTGGAGGAGTTAGCTGCATAGAGGCTAGAAGCTGGTATTTCAGATTGAATTTCTTTGCCAATTAAGAACCTTGAAGTGTTTGTTTCACAGGTGCATTTAAAGAACGATTGCCAGTTTGAAGAGCTTTCATGCGTCCGCGCTGACTGCAAAGAAAAAGTGTTGCGAAGAGACCTGCGTGACCACGTGGAAAAGGCCTGCAAGTACCGGGAGGCCACGTGCAGCCACTGCAAAAGTCAGGTCCCGATGATCACGCTGCAGGTGCGCTGCCCCCCCCCACCTACCTGCAGCTCCGTCCAAATGTGATTTATCACAGAAGAGCATTTCAAAGCACTATTCGAACAGGAATAAAGAGGAAAGAGAGGAGGAAATGGCAGTTTTCACCTGGCTTTAATTCAGAGTTAAGCTTTATTTGTTTTGCCCATTTTGATTTGTATAATTAACATTTTCCCATTGCCTTGATTGACTGTCATTTGGGATGCCAAAAAAAAAAAATATGAAGACTAATTATCAAAAAAAGGTAGAATTTTTCTCTTGTCCCAGGGAATGTCCTCAAAATCTTATTGGATGGCTTAGTCTTTTAAACAGCTCTAGGACATAATCATCGCTTTACAGGGAATTCATCTTGCAGCATTGAAGGGCAGCTGTCTGTCTTGGAGAGAGATGAGAATTTCACATTTTTCATACCTTGATTATTTTGGCACAGTTCTATGTCGTGTGTGTTGGAAATCAGATCTGTTATCTGTACATTAGAGATGTTGAGGTGAAGGACAGACTTGGAAAACAATCAGCAGTACAGTCAGCCTCAAATGTTTGTCCATTTCTTGTACAAATATTCCCTGAGTACCTGCTGTGTGCTGGGCACTGTTCTGGGAGCTGGGGGTTCGTGGTGACGCTCACCTTCTAGTGGGAAGAGGTAATTAATAGGCAAACATAATGTGTGGCCGTGATTTGTACTATGAAGAAACATGCACTGGCATCATGGGGAAAAGGGGTGATCAGGGCTGGCTTCTGCAAGGCAGTCGGGAACCAGTGTGGGAAGAGTGCCCCGAGCAGAGGGAACAGCTGAGATGCTGAGATGGAGCTGACTTGGCAGGTGGATTTCAGGAGTTGTTAGAGACCAGCATGGCTCCCATGCCTGGTGCAGAGGTGATGGGTAGCAGGGGAGAGGATGGGGGCAGGCACTGGGCAGCCTTGAGCAAGGGGGTGATGTCAGAGTTCCCTGTCAGTTGCAGCACTCTGGCAGGTGTGACAGGTGGACGTGGGGTAAGAGGGAGATATGGAGGAAAGGCAGTGTTGGCCTGCAGGAGGGGAAGGAGGAGCGGCTGCGCTGGGACATTTGGACGGTGGAAGCAGTGGGACTAGCCCACGGCTTGAATACGGGTATGTGTTGAGGTTGATGCTGCGTGGCTACAGCTAGAGCATCTGGATGGACCCGAGTGTTCTGTTGAGGTGGGGCTCAGTGGAGCACAGCAGGCTTGAGGGGAGTATAGGGCAGTGGTCTGGGCGACTGGTGGTGCATCTTAATTAGGTGGTCCCTGTAGCCTTGGGGACAGAGGCCTGTGGCACATGAATGCTTACAGACTGCTAAGGGGTGAGGTCATCTAGCAAAGGAGTGGCCAATACGGAAGGGTCAGCAGAGTGCTGCCTCAGACGCAGAGGGAGCTGGAGAATGCATGTCTATGGGCAGGAAGGGGCAGACGTTGCTAGGAGGCTGGGGGGCTGCTGGGAATGACCTCTGGACTTGGCAGGACCATGACTGATGGGACCAAGACAGGAGAGGACCAGAGACATGCAGCCAGGGTGTGGGGGCCCAGGTGGTTCCTGGTGGATATGCTAGAGCATTTATTGACCAAAATTTAGGGAAAGTTTTTGTTTTTCTGTATGAAATGAAATGTACTCTAACTTCATAATCTGTATGTTTACCTTTGTACAACTTTCCTGTGCCTGCGATTTTCTTCTCTTGTGAAGTCTTTTTCCTGTATGATTTCTGTAGACATTTCCAGTTATTAAGGACTTTTAAGAACTGTGGAAAGTAGAAATAGTGTTTGGCCTAATTGAATAATTCCCTCAGTAACTCAATTCAGATGAATGAGACATATACTTAATGAGTAATACTGCGGCCTTTGCAATGTTGGTATGTTGCTATCAAAGTTATACTTTGCTTCTTGCAAAAACCAGTTACCTTTATTTGCAGAATAGAATCCAGGAATTAATTTCATTCGAGAAAGAATTGTAGATTCTTTGTAGTTAGACACATTATATAAGTAACTGACTCTGAACTCCAGACTAGGCTGTAAAGAGACTGGTTTTAAAGTAACAATGTCGAGGGGCGCCTGGGTAGCGCAGTCGTTAAGCGTCTGCCTTCGGCTCAGGGTGTGACGTGACCCTGGCGTTCTGGGATCGAGTCCCACATCGGGCTCCTCGTCTGGGAGCCTGCTTCTTTCTCTCCCTCTTCCCTGCTGTGTTCCCTCTCTCGCTGGCTGTCTCTCTGTCACATAAATAAATAAAATCTTTAAAAAAATTAAAAATAAAAAAAAATAAAGTAACAACGTCGGGCCTCACCTGGCCCGGGTCACCGTGGTGACCCCCTCCCTGACAGCAGCAGGACAGCTACATGCCAGGAGAGATCCTGTCCTGTCCCGCCTGGGATTGGGCTCCTGGGTCTCCTCCTGTCAGCTATGAGCACGCTTAGTCTCATCCTGTCCTGTCGTGGGCTTTGTTTTAGAAAGAGCAGGCATCTCAGAGGCACATCTACAGCCCAGGTCACCCTGACATCCCCACATTTCCTGTGTTTTATGAAGGGTATCAAGTGCACCGAGCGTTACTGAGATCCAGATTGATAAAGCAGCAAGGCCCTGGCCCATTGCAGCTTGTATGAGAGTTTCTTTCCTACGTTTAAACCATGCAATTGATGTTACTTCAGCTGTTTCCAAGTTGTTTTTTCTTAATCTGTAGATCAGCATAATTTAAAGTGCCAGGAGAGAATCCCCTCTATCACATCTAGTCTAGAAACTGTCGAATTTGGTTTCATCAAACAGTTCTGTTAATTTGTGGAAAGTCAGAATTCTAGAGATCTCCTTTCTGGGGAAATGTGTGTCTTGTAATGGGAACATACAGTGTAGGTGCAGCCCCTGTGGAGGGCAGTTTGGCGACGTTTTATTAGGTCGAACATTCCTGTACTCGGCTAATTAACTGTGTGAGAGAAACTGGCACACATCCATACCGGGAGACAGGGCCCAGCGTAACCGAGCCGCAGAACTCTGGGAGCAAGCCCACGCGTCCCATCAGGTGAGGTGGGACACGTTGGTTGTGGCGGACCCAGCAGACTGCATGTGACGTGGCAGGGAAATTCCAGGACAGCGTTACTGTCCAGCAGTGCAGATTGAGGACCCCAGCTACACACAACATGAGCGTTAGCCTGAGAAGCACGACACTCAGCCGGGGCTCAGAAGACTCATAGGGTAGAGGCCATTTTAATAAAATTCAAAAGCAATCAGGGGCGCCTGGGTGGCACAGCGGTTAAGCGTCTGCCTTCGGCTCAGGGCGTGATCCCGGCGTTATGGGATCGCCCCACATCAGGCTCCTCCGCTATGAGCCTGCTTCTTCCTCTCCCACTCCCCCTGCTTGTGTTCCCTCTCTCGCTGGCTGTCTCTATCTCTGTCAAATAAATAAAATCTTTAAAAAAAAAAAATTCAAAAGCAATCAAAACAGTATTTTGTCTGGCCCACATTTATGTGTAAAGTAACTTTTTTAAGCAAAGGAAGTAGAAACACAAAATTCAGATTTTCTGATTAGGGGTTCCTCCCCGGGGGATATGGAGGGAGATGGGAGAAGGACACACAAGTAAACGGGAAGTTGTCAGTTATGTTCTTGTCCTTGATGGGTGTCCAGTGTTTACTTACGCTCCGTGACATGGCTTACATCTATTCTGTGCCTATCAGAGTTACATTTAATTTGGTAGACAGAACTAACTTACTGGTATGGAGAGAATTCTTATGTATCAGTAGGTTATTTTCCTGGGGCTTCTGTAACAAAGTACCACAAAATTGGTGACTTAGAACAACAGAAGTGTATTCTCGCACAGTTCTGGAGGCTAGAAATCCAAACCCAGGGTCTTGCCAGGGCCATGCTCCCTCTGAAGGCTCCAGGAAAGACCCCTTCCCTGCCCCTTCTAGCTTCTGGAGGCTGTGGTCCTTGGCATTCCTTGGCTGGCAGCCAGCCATCTGCCTCCCTGCTCAGACGCCTTCTTCTGGGGCATGTCCTCCCCTCTCATAGGGGCACCCATGGTTGGATTCAGGGCCCACCCTAATGCTAATACACTGTGACCTCATCTTCACTGATGACATCTGCAAAGACCTGATTTCCAAATAAGGTCATATTCTGAGGTTCTAGAGACACATGAATTTTGGGGGTCACTATTCAGCCCACTGCTGTGGGCAAAAGCTGTGAAAAGGCAATTCACAGGAACTATAAATGATTAATAAATATCAAAATATACTTACCCACGCATTATTAAATAATTGCAAATCACACTCACTGACTTTTCCACCTGTCACATTATCAAAGATTGAAAAATCTGATGGAATTGACAAGGATGTAGGAGCATGTGTTCCTGTGATGATGGGAGTGCATTTGTGTATTGGAGAGCAGTTTGGCAATATCTGTCAAAATCCATTTACATTACCTGTATCCTGTGATACCCAACAAAGCCTACTTCTAGAAATTTCTTGTTCTGGTATGCTTGCACACATCTGGAGAGACACACGTTTGAGGATACTGATGTGTGCAGCCCCAGTCTCTCGTCCCACCCTCGCCTGCCCCACTGTCCTGGAACACTGCCCCCACCCACTGCCATGTCCTCCTCGGAGCTCCCTTCCNCCCCCGCCCCCCCCCCCCCGCCCTGTGTTGCCTCTCAGCCTCCACTTGCCACAGTGGTGCTTACCTGTGTGCGAGCTGTTCTCATTGGGCCGGCCGTGGCACCCGGCACATGCCTGGCCTGGGAAAATGGAGGTGGGTTCCAGGTTCGGTTCAGGGAGGAGGCCATCTTACCTCTCCAGGCCCATGACTGATGGGGTCCTCACAGCTCCCCTATGATGTCCGGCCACTCCTCCTACTTATAGATGAGGCAGGGGGGTGGAGCCATTTGTCCAGGGTTTCCCACTGCAAGACAAAGCCTTGACTTGGTGGCACCCTGGGAACTCTCAGGGATTCTGAGCACAGCCAGGCAGAATAGAAAGCCAGTGCCCCCGCCATGTGGTGCCTCTTGTGGGAGGCCTGCTGGTCAGCCTCAGTCCAGTCAGGTGCTTTCTACTGAGCTCTGAGCAGTTGTGGACTTGTCCTCTGGGGGCTCTGGGGGCCTCTGAGGCCCAAGCCCAGGAGCAGAGCCGTCTCTGCGCTACAGACCATACCCCAGCGTGCTCATAGAAACACGGGACTTGAGAACATTTTGAAGAAAGCTGAGTGCAGTACCTGGGGCATCACCTGGGCCGTCGTTGCTCTTGGCCCACCCGGGCCTGCCTAGTCAGACTGAGGTTCTCAGCTATGCCCCCCACGCTCCCCCACCCCCGTCATTCAACATCACAGCAGCATAACTGTGGAGGCCCTAATCTGAAAAACCAGATGAGAATCTGAAGTATCCCAGGGTCACGAGGAAAACAGCACCAAGTTTCCCTCTTGCTTGGTGATGTGGCCTCCAGGAACCTGTCCCACAGGTTGTGTCGTGTGGCCTGTAGTTACAGCTCTTCATTCTGCCTGCATCAGTCTCTCTCGCGTGGCCCTTTGTCACGTGTCTGGTGGTGCTCTCCAGGGCTCTTGGATTTGATGTCCTGGTGGGCAGCTCTTGCCGTAAATTTGCTACTGAACAGATGCCCAGCAGGTGCCCATGGCATGGGTTGAACAGTCATCCAGGCTCTGCAGAGTTGAAATTTATGCCATCCAAAGAAGGGCTAAATAAAAATTTGTCGATATTTTCCATGCATTATAGTAATCTAGTAAAGTTCCAGGGCAGTAATTTAAATACCCAGTGACTCATGCTATTTGCGGGTATCGGGAAAGCATCATTTCCAGACCCCAACCTGAGAGGCCAAAGGAAAACCACGCTTTTCTCCAGCGAATAAAGTCTGGATCCTAGGTGCAGTGCGATGGCAGGAAGGGCCACGTCTGCCTGTGCTCACGTGTCAGGGCAGTGCCGGCACAGATGGGTGCTTCCCGGTGGAGGCTGCTGTGGGGACACCACCGCCAGGTGACTGCTCCCGCAGATGGTCCTCACCTGTCAGATCTGGGTAGATCTCCTGAGACACCTTACTTCTTGGCTTTCAAACTTTGAGCAGGAGGACTCTTCCGACTGTGCCAGAACTCTAGGAAACCGGGCCTGTGAGCAGAGTGTCCTTTGGGTCTTCGTGGTGACATTGGAGATACCGATGGGGTCTAAAGGGAGATGGGTTGTATATCTCAAAGTTGACAACGCTTTCTTTTTTTCCTCCAGAAACATGAAGACACTGAGTGTCCCTGTGTGGTGGTGTCCTGCCCCCATAAGTGCAGTGTCCAGACCCTTTTGAGGAGTGAGGTAAGGGGCATGGCCAGGCCTGTGGAGGGGGTGACATCTTCAGGACTAGTATGCCAGAGATTCCATACTTCCCCAGTAGCTGAAGCGAAAGGTTCTCATGGATCACGATAGTGATGCATATGGTAGAAAGACCACAGAGAATCACACGCTATTTGGGGGCATCAGAAATTTCAGAAGCAAGCAAATAAATACTAGAGAGTGGTTAAATTCAGAGCAAAATATGGTTAAGAATTGAGAAAATGGAATTACTTTACAGTGCAAGCAAAGGTAATAACTTCTTAGGTTCTAAAAAAAGCTCTTTTTAAATCTGTAAAATAGAAATTACTGTAAAATTATCTCAGTAAATGACATTACAGACACCCCCAGGCCCCTGTGGCCACATACGCTGTGCAGGGTTGGTGCTGGGGAGCAGGTGGGCCCAGAGGTGGCTCCCACATTTCAGGGGCCGGTGAGCAGGGCCTGTACAGCCTCCCCCAGAGCTCATGTGTCTCACACTGCCCTTGGTCATGCTTTCTTCGGCAGGTAGATTTTACATTAACTTAATTTCATCAGAATATATCCAGATGGAAAAATTCCAAAGATTCTTAAATGTTTTGGCATCTGGTCCTGATGTGGAGCCCCTTGGGTTGCTCTTTCAGGAGCATCTGGGGCTCCTGTGCCCCGTAGTCCCCCGGCTGGTCCCTCGGGCCTGGGTGCTCTCATCTGAGGAGGCTGCTCACCTCAGCGTTTTTCAACAGCCTGGAATTTTACCCTGGATATTGGGGAAGTGAGGGTCAGTGTCTCACATCCCACGGAGCAAGAGGACCTATGTGGGCCTGGAGCCAGAGACACGGAGTACAGAGAGGACCCCCAGAGCCACTCTTACCCAGAGTGCATCCTCCCAGGAAAGTGACTCTGCTAGGCCAGGGCAGGGTCTTGCCAGGTGGCCATGGTCCCTAGACCTGGACTGGGCCTCTGGGAGTAGCAGGGAGATGCACATAGATCTAGACGGTCCCTCTGCTAAAGCAAATGGATGAAGCGTCTGCAGTGTTGAAATGATTACCAGGGTTTTATACGCTTTCCAAAATTTTCACTCAGGGTTACCTGAATTAGGGACAGAAGCTAACTCCATTTGCCTCTAAGTTATTTTTCTTTTAAAAATCTTTAAACCTGCATTTATCTTGGGTTTCTGGTGAACGATGCTATTGGTCTGTAAATTATTCTTGCCTCTATTCCAAAACTCCTGTGAGGAATGATGATACAGGCTCTGAGAGGAATGATAATGAGCCAGTTCAGGAGAAAGTGTGACCCTGAACTTAGAGTGGCCCGCTGAAAATGACATCAGACCCCTGACTTTAATACCAGAGGCGTTGGCTGGATAGGTTTATGATTACAGCACTGGGGCTGAAAGAGAAGGTCTTAAAACTTTGAAGCTGACGTTACTACGCACAGTCTCACACAGTCTCATGCTACGTCTCTCTGCCAGTCACCCGTGATCTACCTTTTGGGCGCTTTCCTCCAGGTGCAGGCCAGAGCTTTCTGGCTGGGCTCAGAGGAACATCGAGTGTGCTAGGCTGCTAGATCTGTAACCACCATGGCTCTGCCCCGGCTCAGAGACCTTCCGCAAAGGTTGGCCCATGGTCTCCCTGTGACATTGGCCCTTCTCTGCAGCTCTTGCCACATACGCACTCTCCTCCCTGTCCTAAATACTGACCTAAAGGGGAAGGACTCAAGGACCCTTTGTCCTGGTGGACAGAGGACAGGCCCAGGAGCCTCTGGGAGTATATGTGCACACAGGAAAACACATGCCCAGGACCAGCTCTGCTGTGCACTCAGATACCCCCTTTTCCTAATTCAGGGCCTAATTGTTCTCTGTAAAGAAGGTCTATCGCTAGAGTTTCCTGATGAGAATTTCTTCAATAAAAGAAGAAACTGTCCTTAAATTGTATTAGCCTAATGAATAGCACTATGTCTTTAAAATGTAGACACTTCAATTCCCTTTTCTCTTGAGGGGGCATCATAAGTGGGTTTTTATTTGACGATTTGCCAACATTTAAGCTGAACAAAGGGGTTTTTCCTTGTACAAGGAATGATCCTCTCTCAATCTCTCCTAATTTTCTTCTGCCAATTAGAGGTGACAATATTAAGATTCACGTTGTTAGAATGACCTTAGCGATCTGTGAGAAGCTACATGAATTTATGGGCACTCAGAGAGGAAAAAAAGTCTTTTCAGAAGAAGGAAAAACTCATCTCATTATCTTCAGTATTGAGAGTAATGGTACATCGTGTAAGCTTGCTTCAAAAATATATTTATTTTTGTGTACTGTATATGAGGTGTGTGACCCAGTTACATCCTGAATGCTTTCTCTTTTTTGTGTTTCATGCAATTTTTGTTTATAGTCTTTAAATGTTCATTTCAGTTTACGTTTTTTCCCTTTCTTTTTTAAATTCTGGCACTGCAGACGGCATGTCACATTTTGAACAATTTGTTCTAAAGAAACTGCAGGTTTAAGAAATGTTACAGTAACTGTATTTCTGTATATTGGCGTATATATGTGTATACATGTGACAGTATATATTTACTGCATCTGAGTCTAGGAAGCAGATGGTATATACACACCTGTAGCTGATAAGCCCCCTTCGTGACAGTACAAACCAGATGCTCTCTGTGCCCTTAATATGTTTGAACATTTTCATGCAGACGCTTGTGCCACAACTCACGTCTCTTTCCCGTTGCAGTTGAGTGCACACTTGTCAGAGTGTGTCAATGCCCCCAGCACCTGTAGTTTTAAGCGCTATGGCTGCGTTTTTCAGGTCAGTATCCAACATTTGTCCTTCCCAGTCACTGACATTCTGCCATGAGAGAGTTATTATCTTAACATCTTAACATGCAAGTTCTGGACTTGTAGTCTTTGTCATGGAACTGAGTCACCGTGCTGCATGGGTGGCGAAGGCCACATGCAGCCAACGTGGGTGCTCGCTTTCCGTGCCTGTGGGGTTCTGAGACTTCAGGTGGACACCTGTGCTGAGAAGGAAGTCAGGACGCTAGCAGAACAACTCCATCTAAAACCAGCTAGGAAGTGGGACAGACAGCACTGACCATCGTGGGGGGGTTTCTACAGAGATTGTTACGGAACTTTAGCCAGTACTTGAATGTAAGTGGATATCAAACCAGACACAGTCTGGCGGTATACGCATCAGTACACAGCTGTGAGGACCACACTCGTGTGTCCATAAACGCATTTCATAGTATCTATGCCACCCCTCCCAGAACAGCCGTGTGGAGATGGTGTCTCTGTCACCACCACACTTGTGCTGAGAAAAACCTGTTTCTGGGGGTTTTTGTTTTTTTAACACGTCTGAGATTGCTAGTGAATTTGAACTAAGTTTCATTGAAGCGTGTATCTCAAACTTAAAACTAATCAGAGGGCAGTATATATTACAATTAAAGAATTTTATATTTAATTTTGTGTACCGTCAATACATTATGATGAAATCAGTACAGAGATACTGGCATCTCAGTATTTTCTTAGAAAGTGAAGAGTCCTAAGAGTGAGAATGACTGTAGCCCTCCCTTTGTCTCTGTCTCTTAACGAGACGGAGTGCTCACCACTGTTATGTCGTATGTAGTACCATTCATTCTGTGTATGTATATATATATATGTTTATATATAGCAATACTTATATCAACATATATATATGAATATTCTATGTACAGAGTATATGTTTTGGAGATCATTAAAATGCTTTCTGTGGCTTCTTAATTTTCTAATACCAAAAAAATTATATTTTTATACCGACTATTTCCTTAAATATATGAAGTACTATTTCATGTGCTTATTACTCACTCTAAAATGGTCTCCATCTTACGTACTCTGTAGATTGTTTATGTTTTGTATGTAACTTTCCAAGTATACTTAGAACAGTGAGGAGCAGTATGTTTTCTAATACTGTGTATTTCCCTAATAAGTTAATATTCTAGAAAATTGTTTAGAGTCCCACTTTGATTACATGTTCATTCCCTAGATTAATGTAGCACTGTCTGGCTGTAACAGCAAGTGTCTGAACATTTCCCATTTGTATTTTTAATGAAAAAAGTTGTAAAGGAACAAAAATGAGTGGTCTAAGATATAATTTCTTGATATGACAAATACGAAACGCAGATGGGAAGGCGCTTGGTAAGAAGCTGGAGGAGCGAAGAGCATGAACGTGAGATTGTTATAGAACTGCAGGGCATCTGCTCTTCTTGCCAGCCTCCCCACCTGCACTCGGTAGAGTGGGGGCCGCTGAGCATGGCCCTCCGAAGGCTTGGAGACCGCCCGCTAGCTGTACAGGAATAGGGCTCCCTTCCTCGTGTTCAGTGCGGGCTTTAGGTCCTGTGTTAGTCTGGCTGCAGTCCGTGATGGAGCGAGGTCGGCTTAATGCACTGCATCTCTGTTCTCGCAGGGGACAAACCAGCAGATTAAGGCCCATGAGGCCAGCTCCGCGGTGCAGCATGTCAACTTACTGAAAGAGTGGAGTAACTCTCTAGAGAAAAAGGTATGCCGGACTGCTTCCCGCTTTTGTTGGCTTTTAATCATTTCTTCAAATTATTTAAAGAAGAAAATCTTTTTTGTAGTTACTAATGGTTTTGGATAAAAGAAACAGTACAAAGAGAATGTCAAGTAAATTTCTTTTCACATGACCTTGAGCTCATAAATGAAGGCATTTGTGTGTGTGTATTCTTTGTTTGTTAATTGCCAAGCAAGCATGTGATGCCCTTTTTTTTTTTTTAATCACATTGTGGTTACCTTAGCATTGACGTAGAACAGGGATTGTCGGACTGCCAAACCTCCCTTTCTCTCCCCATCAGCCATGTCTTGTTGTAAATAAAGTTTTATTGGAACGCAGCCATGCTCATTCATTTCCCTGTTGTCCACGGCTGCTTTTGCAGAGTTTAGGAGTGAGACACAGAAACTGTACAGACCTCACAGCTCAAAATATTTACTCTCTGGCTCTTTACAGTAGAAGTCTGCCAACACCCAGTCTGGAAGGTGACCAGTGTTAAATGCTTCACCGTTCTTAGTCTTTTCTGAGCGACTTGCCCCCCCGCTGGTGTTACCGTTGACTTCCTCACCAGACGCTTTGTGGAAGTTTGGTGCAGGGAGCACTCGTTCTCCAGATGGGCTTCTTTTCAAGAGGCCTCAGTTGTGGGGGCTGTGGGCTCTTTAGCAGGCACCTTCCCCGTGTAATACTTCTTCCCAGTGGGGTTCTTGATTCGCGGTGTTCACTAGGTCAGGCCCTCTATTCATGAGGAAAACATGAAAACCTCCAAGAATTGATAGAGAAGAAATTGTAACAGGATCTCTCATTGTGGCTTCTATACAAAAATAAAAACTTTTTTCAGTATTCAAGAAACATTTATGGAGAATTTGCAGTAGGAGGGTACCAAGATGAATTAGAGCAGCCAGTGGAATTGATGTTTATTTTCTAAAGATTTGTAGAGATTTGAATACCTTGTTCCCAGTATGAAATCCAACCAATTTAAAATGTGAATGTATTTGAAAAAGTCTAAAATTCTTAATCAAAAGACTTGTATGAACTCTGACATAAAGTAGTTTTTTAATACAAATGTTTATGCTGAAGATGAGAAGCGACAGAAGGGTTGGTTTGTCGCACATACACACGCAAGTACGGCAGAGGGAGGGTCCTCTTCAACAGCGACGTAAAATGTGTGTGAGAAGAATCGTTTGTGACTTCCCCGTGAACACATACTATCGCTCTGAGTTAACGATGGTTTACCTAAGTCTTTTTTTCCCCTCCGAAGAATGTGTTCTGTTTCTGCTTTTTAAAGATTATAGGCATAGATGTCAGGGCTCTCTGTCCTCGTCGATACTCTGTTTCTCACGTAAAAGGTTCTTTCTTTCGTTTCAAATGCACTGGTTCTGTTCCAGCTGGACTAGTTAGCTCACAGGCTGCGGTTCTGAGGGGTGTGGCTGTCCGGCGGGACAGTGTAGATGGCGCTGCGGCCAAGTCCGCTCCCAGAGCTGAGCCCCCACGGGCCTGTACGAAGGTTGAGCCCATCAGTTGTGTTCTTTTCCCCGCCCCGCTTCATCATGCTTGCTCCACGCCACGTGAGTGGTTTGCATCTGTGGAGATGCCTGTGCACAGCCCACAGCTGTTTCTCACCCTCAAATACCTCCCATGTTGGAACCATCATTGGCCACGCCAAGCACCTGCGAGGGCAGGACGCATTGCCATGCGTTGCGGCTGACAGATTTGAAATCTTTGCCCTCTTAATCTCTCCCTGACTCTGCCCAGCAGAATGGACCCCCGCCCAGGCGTTCAGGTCAGCCGAGCCTGGGCCGTGCGGTGTTGTGCGTTTACCTTTACCGGAAGGTGTCTGTCTCTTCACTGGGCCCAGAGGCAAAGACTAGATAAGGAATGGAGACACTCTTCTTTTCTTAAAATGGGAATTTTTTTCTCATTATAGAATTACTCAGTTGGAATCTCTTAGGTTATTTTCTTCATGTGTAGTGGAAAATAAAATGTTTGAGTTGGTTCAAAAACCCTGATCCATCACATTCATGTCAAATTAAGGAAAAACTTGTTTTGTAAAACGAGGACTTAAAAACACCCATCTTCTGTATTAGGAAAGCTTACAGAGAAATACGGAGTGCCCCGCCGAAATAGGCTGGCGTAAATGTTGTTCTCAGTGAGGAGGTCCTCGGGGAAGGGCGAGGTCTTTCCTCTGCTGTCTTCTTGGAAACACACCTGCCAGCTAGACTTTCCCCACATGTCATGTCCACCTGCGAGACGGGTGACAGCCGGGATCTGCAGGCACCCGGGGTTGGATTCTTTGATTAGAATAAATAAGTCAGTAAATAAATAAAAATTTAAGTTAGGGAGGTCCCTAAATTAAGAAAGTAAGAGCTGAATACGACGTGATGTGCGTTCATTAATGTGAGGTGCTTCTGCTCATCCTCAGGGCACTTGTTTCGTTGCAGGAAAGAACTGCCATTATTTTTGGAGATATTACTGAGATTTTTTATCAAAAGGGTTGGCGAGCATGCAGGCTTTTGCTTTTTTTGGGTGAGACTGGACTCCAGGAATCGTGTCCAGCTTGAGAGATGGGAGTGAATGAGCCATGACTTCGGAGGAGGCAGACCTGCCTGCAGGGTGCGCACATGGCCCGTCCGCGTCACTCGTAGGAGTCCTGGGGCATGAGACCGTGTATCCTAGGCAAGTCCGCGGGCACCGAGTAAAATCCTAGGAAAGTGGAATGTTCTTTTGCCCATGAGACATTGCAGGTTTTGTATTCCTTAGTAAATAAGCATTTGTTCTAAAATAAAACAGACTGTATCCAAAGGCGCCACTTGGTTGCCTGTCTCTGGGCAGGTTCTTTGCAGAGACATCAGGAATCTGTGCTTTACCACACCCACGTCTGTCCTGGGGTGTCCTTGGGCTGTCACGTCAGGTGTTGGCTGGTATTTGGGGCACATCCGAGTGGAGGTGTCACAGCGTCCACCGTGGAGCCCCCCGTCTGTGGGGGCAGCAGCCGGGGCTGCACACAGACACCTCTGTTGGTAGAGGGGCCTTTCCAAGGGCCGGAGTGCCCCACAGAGAAGTTTTGTGAGAAGGTAGCCTTGTCAGACATGCCCTCGAAACCACCCCCCAACCCAGGGCCTTTTAAGGCCAGTGTAAATGGGTTCTTGGGAGCTAATTATTTTCCAGAAAGAGATTTTGAAAAGGTCAGCGGTGAGCTTCGAACTGCTCTTCCAGCAGGCCCTTCCTGGGGCTGGTGTGGCGTTGCAGGTGAATGTTGAGTTTTGTGGGAGGTCTCTGCAGCTGCATGTCTCCGTGGCAGGGCTAGTTGTCGGCCCTAAGGAGTAAGTGAGGCACATACGTAGCTTTTTTATTCTCACTGTGTTTTCCTCTTGTGTTGGGAGAGCTTTTCAAAGTGCGGGGTATGGACCACTGGTGGAAGTGAAATAATATAGTGGGTTGCCACTAGTACTTTTTAAAGTAAACTAGAATAAAAGAGAAAGTACCAGGACACATGGAAATGACTAGGGCAAGGATGGTTTTGTGATACCTATTTCTTAGGTACACACACACACACACACACACACACACACGTCTGTACACATGGGGTGAGATATGAGAGTATATTTCCAGGTTGAAGTTTGAAAGCCACTCTGGTAAAAGACTTACTGCTTTTCAGCAAAAACTTTAGAAAGTGTGTCCCATTCATTCTGAAATTCATTCAGCTGTTATACTTTGCCTCGCGCTAGTTAACTACTGGGAGGCAGTCTGTAAGATTTCCTGTTAAGTTACCAGGACTTCCATTTCCTGTATGAAGGGATTTTTTCCCCTGGAACTTCTTCCAGTGAGCAAGTAGAGAGCCTATATTGTGAAAATGTAAGTACTGTTGTTATAATTGTTATTAATTAATAAAACCACCTTTGTTTGCTTAATTGAAGAATTTCTTTTTCAGGTTTCCCTGCTACAGAATGAAAGTGTAGAGAAAAACAAGAGTATACAAAGCTTGCACAATCAGATATGTAGCTTTGAAATTGAAATTGAGAGACAAAAGGAAATGCTCCGAAATAATGAATCCAAAATACTTCATTTACAGGTAAGAAGCTTAAGGCTGTGGCTGGAGCACAGTGTGGAGGAGCACGTCTGAGTTCTCCTTCCAGACTTTCTCAGTGAGCCATTTGAGCAAAAGCCCTGACCTGTGTCAAACAGACGACCTGTTTCTCTTGTTTAAGTGGACTTGAGAAAAACCCAGGGGGCTGTTTCTTCCCGCTTTTCCCTGGAGAGCAAGTCCACTGCCTCTCCGCTGTGCCTTTGATTCACTGTTGGAGAAGTAAGACTTAAAGCCAGTGTTTTTAAAAATTAGCTGTTTGGTTATTATTTAAGATTCCATATTGTTCAGGAGTACTTATGTGTAAAGTTTCACTTCCTAAAGTGAAGTGAAGCCCGTCTGTGTTGTTCTGAATTTTCTAGTGGCACATATACCCTACTTTATCTCGCCATAGGGATCCAGATGTACCTCAGACAAACATGCAAACCTTTGCTGCTCTGAAAAAAGGTGATTGTGGAAGGAGGCTTGATTAAAACGTCGTGTTACCGACACAGGTGCTTGTTGGGATGTTGTTGTAGATCTCACCTGCACCTTAGCTTCCTCGTGCTGTATGTCTGTTGCAGTGATTCCCTCATGTATCACGTACAGCCATGGAAGAATCACTACTATGTTTCCAAAATGGCTTTTTAGTGCTTTTACTTAGGGGTGTTTCCTTAAATTATCCGGAAGAAAATATTTCCAAGAGCTCAAAGTCACAGCGTCTTTGAGAGCCTTCCCTCCCATTTTAACATCAGAGATTAGTCATAGTAGCTCAAATTGCATAGAGATTTATTAATTTCATTTGTGTTCAAACTTTGTGGTTGTCCAGAGACGAGGAAAAACAGTAATGAAATAATAGATTGAAAAATAGAAAAAGTACAAGTCATTGGTATTGAATCAAGCCAGAAAAAGTACATCACATAAAACACCGGCAAGCCTCCTGCTGGCCCATGCCAGTGGGAATGTCTGGGATGTCCCACTCAGCTCCGAGCTCTTAGCAATGTGACTGCTGGCCTGGGGCTCTGAGAGGTGCGTGAAAAGGACAGAGAAATTCAAGCTATGCTAGAAAACCACCTGTTACAAATATAAACAGCAGAATGAATAAGAAGTAGGTTCATTTGTACATCGTCATTTATAACCAGAAAAATTAGGATCTCCGTGATGAGGTCATTAGGGCAACTTGTCTGAAACCTCTGATGTCATTACATGCATCCTCCATTTCCCCTTCTCCCAGGGTGAAAAATTTGAATTTACTTTAATTTACTTTTTAGTAGATTTTAATCATTCCACCATGTGTGATTTATATTTGAACACTTCCGTGACGGAATAAACCACTGAGGTGTGTAAGTCAGAAGGAAAGGGGGAAACCCGGTCACTGGCACCCAGAGCGGTGGGGACTGAGCGGCCACACAGTTCGTCCCCCTGATGGGTTCTAGGTAGGAGGGCAGCCACTCACCACTGCTCTTCTCCACGGAGAGAAAAGCATGGAGGGAAACAGACTATGTTGAGAGAAAGGGGCTCAGATCACACTGGACGTGCAACGCCTGACCTCATCAAGTGCACTGGGATGCTGCCCCACTCGGCCCAGCGGCTTCTGTAGACTGAATCCATCTGGGTGATGGTGTGACGGGAAAGGTGGCAGCTTATCTGTGCTTCACTGTGGGGCTGGCTCCACGGACAGAGTCTGGGAACGTGGGTGGAAGACCTCCATGGCTGGCCCCCAGAGATGATGGCCATCTGTGAAGCATGCTGGGCTCGGGGACACTTCTCTCCAGTCCCTCCAGAGCCTTCTCCACCCTGAGCCTGGCTCACGTGTGCCCCTCTTTAATCCTTCCTCATCCGAAACCCTTCCCGTCGCCTTCCCCTCCCCCTGCCCTCCTCACTGCTCCCCCAGCCCTGTGCATTGGACCACCACGGTGACGACAGACATGTTACTCTCTGTATCAGCTCCTTCCTTGTCGGATTCTCCGGGAGACCCTAAAATCCCAGAGATGGTGGCAACACATACGGAGTGCGGAGTTCCCGAGGGCCCCAGATGCACATGCTGGACAGGGATGTGGTCAGAGTTGGCCACAGCG
This sequence comes from Ailuropoda melanoleuca, assembly GCF_002007445.2. Lineage (NCBI taxonomy): Eukaryota > Metazoa > Chordata > Mammalia > Carnivora > Ursidae > Ailuropoda > Ailuropoda melanoleuca. The sequence goes on from NC_048231.1 coordinate 39,695,286, forward strand.
AGTGGAATTTAAGAGTGTGTTTGCTTTTGCTGGCCCAGGAAGGGCAGTTGCTTAATATTTTACTTTTTGAAGAAATTGTTTTTCTTAATGAAAAAAGACCACCTATGTTTCCACTTAGTCCCTGTGTCCCTGCTGTTGGCAGAGACTAGAGTTGCTGGTCGCTCTGCAGTCCGGGGTGCAGGACTGAAGCCACACGGCGTGCTGCCCACCGGCCCCCGCGCCCCTCTGCGCAGTCTCGTTGGCACAGTGTTTGGGACAGAGGTCCCAGTGACCCTAGCAGTGCAAGTGACAGGACGGTGTTGAAGCCCTCAGGTGCACCGTGCCGGCACTGACCAATTGACGCTGTGGCAGCAAACCTGTTGATTAGGGTTTATTTATCTAGCCTGCACTCCGTACCGTCTCTCAGCTCCTGGATTCTTTTTCTCATGCAATCCTACACCTGCATTTAAGATCAGTTTTTACAGGAAGATGACAGCAGCTAAGTATAGACCACTCTTCGGGAATGAGATCATGTTTGCTGTGTTCTACAGAGAAAGTTTGATTGAGATCAGTGTTCTGCCTTGAGTCTATACCGTTTATACAAAGGAGAGGAGTGCTTAAGACTACCACATCGTCCCTTGCTGTGTGGCAGGGGGGCTCCTTTTAAGTGACTTGGTGGAGCCTTGTCTGTGTGCACATGTGCGTGCATGTGTGCGTCTGTGCAAATGTGTGCACATGGTCCATGTGCGTGTGCACACATGTTCCCTCCTGCCCCCACCCCCACGTGCTGACTCTGTGTCACTGAGCTGGGCCCGGGGCCCATGTGCCTTCACGCCCATTGCCCCGTGCACAGCATGGGTCTTGGGGAGGAGGCATCTCTGTGTCACCCCCGTTTTATCTCAGGGGCAGGAGGTTGAGGGGTGATGCGTGGCTTGTCCCGGGCCGCCGTGCAGTTCACTCGACATCGACCAGGCCACAGAATGACATCTCTCAGACCCACCACTGACGGCGTAGGTTTCCGTTAAGCCCCCTCTTTTTTTTCTTTTTTTTTTTTGAAGATTTTATTTATTTATTTGACAGAGAGGCACAGTGAGAGAGGGAACACAAGCAGGGGGAGTGGGAGAGGGAGAAGCAGGCTTCCCACTGAGCAGGGAGCCCAATGCGGGGCTCGATCCCAGAACGCTGGGATCATGACCAGAGCCAAAGGCAGATGCCTAACGACTGAGCCACCCAGGCACGCCCCCGTTTAGCTCCCTCTTAAACTCACTGGTATCCACGTCAGCTCAGCTTGTCACTTAGCCCGTGGAGTACACGGCCAGCCCTGCTCATCAGAAATACACTATGGGCCTGGGTGTTTGGTGAGGTCAGTAGTCCTGTCCCCAGAACACAGACTTCGTGACCTAATTAAATATGCCTCCAGACACATTGATTTAAACAGTGACATCAGTGTGGGAAGAGGTGTTCTTTACAGAAATCGTTTTTCTTTTTTGATGTTAGCTGTTATCAGGTTTTCTTGGAAAGAAGAGGAAGAATAACACCGTACTTCTAACCCAAAAAAGTAACCCAGACCTACCATGTTTGTGCGGTGGTGGCTGTTAACAGCCAGCAAAGGTGCTGAAACTCAGTGTTTAAAAATAGGCTTCCGAAAGGAGAAGTGAACTCAGCAGGCCCCGGGGCTCTCCCCTGTGCGGCCTGCAGCTTCAGACAAGGCCCGGTTACTCGCGGCTTCACTGGGGCCAAACCACCCAGCCTTCCTGAGCTTTACTTAAAAAAATGCAAATCCTTTTTAGAAGTGAAAACCCTGGGGCACCTGGGTGGCTCAGCCAGTGACGCATCTGCCTTCAGCTCCGATCATGATCCCGGGGTCCTGGGATCGAGTCCTGCATTGGGCTCCCTGCTCAGAGAGTAGCCTGCTTCCCCCTCTCCCTCTGCCCTTCTCCCCACCTCAAGTAAGTGAATAAAATCTTTAAAAAGAAGTGAAAACCCTTTAGATCCCAGTTTCATCCAACAGGTGGACGTGCTGGTCCTTAAATACAGGCCGGCCACCCTAGCTGGAGTGTGAGTCTCATCCCTCTGCTTATTGTTGTAAATGGTCTGTTTCTGCAAGAAAGGGCTTTCTGAATTATTTAAATTAAGATAGCCTGAAATGTAGCCTCGCTATCAGTAGTCACGTGTTTGTCAGTAGTGTTTCTGTGCCCAGCGGGCATAGGGCACTGAGCACTGTATGGATGGGAAGCAAGCCCCTGTCCTAGGCATCGGCCTCTCGGTTTCAGCCAGGGTCTGAAGACCCGCCATCAGGGCTTTTCCTGGCCAGCCCTGTGCAGATGCTAGGTCTCTGGAACAAGTGGCAGAGTGGTGGTTGCTCTCTCGGAACCCAGCAGGGTTCTGGGCCCTGCCTGCAGCCACAGAGACAGGGCGACCCTTACAGCCCTGGGTCAGGCAGCATCCTTGGAGACCCACATTGTTCCACCCCTGTCGATGGCTTGGCCCTTTAGGAAACGGAGACCTTGCCACGGCTGATGGGTGTGGCTCCAGGGTCCTGAACCTGAGACTCCAGGACAGAGTGGTGTGGGGCTTCGTGCCCTGGAGCTGGCGAGTGAGGCTTCTCTGTGCCTTGGTCCCCTCCTCTGGGATGGGGACCTGTGGTCCCTGTGTCCACTGAGATGCGTTTGGGCGCCTGGTGAGATGTCCGTGTGAGAGCTGGCGTGGGGCTGGCTCTGGGCTGGCTGCTCTTCCTAACTAGCTGGTGTCTGATGGTGGGAGCACAGCGTCTGCAGAGTTCTAACCATGGTTTCCCTTTCTGATGCCTTTGATTTGGAAGCGAGTGATAGACAGTCAGGCGGAAAAACTGAAAGAGCTGGACAAAGAGATCCGCCCCTTCCGGCAGAACTGGGAAGAAGCAGACAGCATGAAGAGCAGCGTGGAATCCCTCCAGAACCGAGTGACGGAGCTGGAGAGTGTGGACAAAAGTGCAGGACAGGCGGCTCGGAACACAGGTGGGGGCGGCGCCGGGAGGTCGGGGAGGGGGTCTGGGATGGTCAGGATGCATCCTGGTCTATTCCTGGGAGCTTGGCCAGGTCTGGGGGCTTGAGCTGGTGGGTAGGTGGTACACTGTGCACATACCACCTTGAGCAGTGATTTCCAGTGAGATATTACTCGTGCAGAGGTGTGATGACTTTCCAGCCAGAGATGCCTTTGTGAGGGACAGAAATGTTTCCCACCTAAACACACCCCCTCTGTGTGACACCAGTGTGGTAGAGAAGGGGCGCAGGCTGGACAGTAGGCAGAGGGCAGGGCTTGCTGGTTTGAGGGGGGAGGTGGTGAGGGAGAGGCTCCCAGTCATGCTCATAAAGGCCCAAGGGACACAAGTGACAAGCAGGTGAGGCACAAGACCCATCGGTGTGCTCAGCCAGCATGTTTCTGTTATCTAGAAGCTGCTTTGGGGACTGAATGAATATTCTGAATGTTTGCATGACAAGGATTAATGGTGCAGAGGGACTGAGGTTATGGCAACACCCCCTCCCCCAACATTGGGTGTGAGGCCACACAGGGTACAGGTGACTCCAAGCATCAGGCTGGAAGGCAGGGGGACATGAGCAAGAGCGTGGCCTTTCCCTGCCCCCAGTGGGGCTCTGAGGGCACCTTGTGAGAGGGAGGGCCCTGCAGTGATGTGCCCTGTGACACATAGGCCTGTGTCCCCCAGGTGTTGCCTCCCAGCAGGTTGTGGCCGTGGGTGTGGGGGACCAACGAGGCAGGGATCTGAGGCCTGTGTTTCAGGACACGTACAGGTGCTTGTCCTCCAGCCAGAAGCCTATTTCGTTTAGTGCCGGTGCTGGCGGGAATGGGCTCCTCCAGCCTTCCTAACACTCATGGGCCTCCTTCACCCCGTCTCTCCTCACCCACGGCAGGCTTGCTGGAGTCCCAGCTGAGCCGGCATGACCAGATGCTGAGCGTCCACGACATCCGCCTGGCCGACATGGACCTGCGCTTCCAGGTCCTGGAGACTGCCAGCTACAATGGCGTGCTGATTTGGAAGATCCGAGATTATAAGCGGCGGAAGCAGGAAGCCGTCATGGGGAAGACACTGTCTCTTTACAGCCAGCCTTTCTACACAGGCTATTTTGGCTATAAGATGTGTGCCAGGGTCTACCTGAACGGGGATGGCATGGGGAAGGGGACGCATTTGTCGCTGTTCTTTGTCATTATGCGCGGAGAGTATGACGCCCTGCTTCCTTGGCCGTTCAAGCAGAAAGTGACGCTCATGCTGATGGATCAGGGGTCCTCTCGGCGCCACCTGGGAGATGCGTTCAAGCCGGACCCCAACAGCAGCAGCTTCAAGAAGCCCACCGGGGAGATGAATATTGCCTCTGGCTGCCCAGTGTTTGTGGCCCAAACTGTGCTAGAAAACGGGACATATATTAAAGATGATACCATTTTTATTAAAGTCATAGTGGATACTTCGGATCTGCCCGACCCCTGACAAGTCACTGGGGAGGTGGATTGAGCAGAAGGCAACTCCTCTGGGGGGTTTGAACCGGCTGTCTCCACTGAGGTCCTCGCGCTCAGAAAAGGACCTTGTGGAGCGGAGGAAGCTGCAGAAGGTGGCCGCGGGCCGGCGGGAGGAGCCGCGCGTGAGGACACACCCGCCGTGTTTTCTAATAGACTAGCAACACTCCACTCTGGAGAATTATTTATCCTCCAACATGATAAATACTGCTGTCAGAGAAGGTTTTCAGTTTCATTTTTAAAGATCTAGTTAATTAAGGTGGAAAACATATATGCTAAACAAAAGAACCATGATTTTTCTTCCTTAAACTTGAACACCAAACACACACACACACACACACACACACACACACACCTGGGGATAGCTGGACATGTCAGCATGTTAAGTAAAAGAAGAATTTATGAAATAATAATGCAATTCTGATATATTCTAAAATTCAAGAGTGCAATCTTGTTTCAAATATAGTATATTGTCTATTTTTAAGGCCTCATCTGGTCTCTGTTTTACTAATTTGTTTGTCAGAAGACCCTGAAGTACACCTAGGTCTTTTTTGAGAGTCTAAATTCAGGATCATTTTTTAATTTAAAGTTCTAAGATAATTGTTATTGCAAACATTTTATTTTAAAACGTTGATAGACTGATACTTCTTGGAAGAAAATGTAAACTATCCAACACTGGTTATCACTTGTGATAGGAAGGAAACTCCACTGTGCTGTTATTTCTCGTTAGAAATGTGAACCTTCAGTACGTGTCGTAGTCGATGACGCTACTCCCAGGTCACTGTGAGGGGCCGCTCATGGATGCTGTGCATCGTTTCACATTTATAATTGTTTTCACCCTAAAATAGGGCGTTCGTTGAACTTTGGAGTTCTCAACAAAATCCCGTAGGCTCTTACAGTTCCGCCCCGTGTTCAGACGCGCTTGCCGACGGCTCCGACCTTCCGTGTCCAGCGCCGGGGGTGGGCAGGCGGCTCGTGCTGGAGGAGGCCGCGGCAGGGGTGTGTCTTCGTGCTGTCACGTTGCTGCGTCTTGGGAACGATCTCCAAAGGCAGCATCTGTGCGTAGAGGTGGTGGCATCTGTACATGTGCCTTAGACGCGACCTGCTGCTTCTCGACCCTGGCTTTGTGTGCACTGTCACTCTAGAAGTGACCGCTTAACCCGACGTTCCTCTCCACCACTAGCTCTCTGCCTCTTCCAGGCCCTCAGACAGCCCCGTTCCTGCTGAGGAAGCCAGGCTCAGCTGCAGCTTCTGGAGCGCCCACTGCTCACTTATCACAGATTCCAAGTCTCTGGGCCCCAAAAGTGAGCTGCCCAGTCCCAGCACGGGCGTGGTCCCACCCCTGGGGCAAGAGGGGGGGCAGCCACAGCCCCTCTCCAGGTCCCCACCTGGGTCGTGGGAGCCCACCGCCCCCACGAAGCAGAACCCTCTGAGCATTCCAGAGACCGCCGCTCTCGGGGGGCCCGCCCGGGCTCACCGACAGGGTCCCGGAACCACCATTCTCTCGGGAAGGGTGGTGTCGGGACCGACCCGGCCTGCGCCTGCCCAGACGGCATTTTCTCAACTCACTGTTTACCTTCTCTCAATGGTCCAACTGTGATTAGAAGCCGGAGCCCTGCCTCCCTGTGCCCCTGTGCTATGCACCACGCTCCATGGGTGCTCTTACCACTGATGGGTGCTACACGTGACGGGTGCTTCTTAGGCAAAACCAATGTGTGTGAACCACCGCATCTGTGCCGCTCATCCAAAAGACGCGCCCACGATTGGCCAGCTGGGCCGCGCAACTCAGACTGCCTGCCTCTGGGCTCCCCCGTGGTCGCGCAGGGACGGTTGGGCTGGTGCCCGGTGGCCCGCCGTGTCTCTGGTGCTGCCATCTGCCCTGGGCGTGCCTCCGCCCCAGTGCCTGCTGGAAGTGCCCTCCTAGCACACCGTCCCCTTCCGTAAGTGGCCTCCTTGGTTCCCAGCACCCGCCACGCCCTTTTGCGGTTCAGTGCTTGTTGTAGTCGTCTTTTTTATTTTCTCCGCCCTGTCCCCCCCACCATTGCTTTGAGGGCGAGTCTGTGTCCTTGGTCCTGTCCATGAGGAGTCATGTGTCCCCGTTCATAGCGAAGGACGTCCTGCAGGTGCTGCAGGACCCCTGTCCCCTTGAAGTTGTCCCCGACCTCCTCCAGACCCTGCCCTGGTTCTACCCGGGACACCCAGCGGGGAGTGGACGCCAGGTGGTCCTTGCCTGGCCTCAGTTGGCTTTCCTGGGGCTGGGGGTTACCAGCAGGGACAAGCCTGCAACTTCCCTTCATTAAAAGTATGGACAATATTAACAAATTTGAGATAAGCAACATCTCGGTCTGGTAAAAAAACAACAACAATACTTTGCCTCTCCTGGTTGGAATTCTGCTGGGGGCGGGCCACCTGGGAGCATTTCTGGAAGCCCCTGTCCCTTAGTGGGGGGACTTTCCCAGCAGCCCCTCCCAGACACGCTCCTGGTGGGAGATGACGGGCCCTTTTGGCCTTCTCCCAGGGAGCCCATAGGACATGGCATCAGGGACCGGCACCATCCCCTGGAATGAGGATGGGTCACAGCAGAAGCTTCATCCTGTGGCTTGAAAATAGTCGGTGATAATGGGGGGTCATACGCCTTTTAGCCACTGTGCCCCCTTCCCTCTTGTGCACTTGGGACTTTCTGGAATGCAGCCTCCTGTGATGGACACACCCGGCATGGCTTCCGTCCTGACTCCTCGGTGCCCTGGTCTGGTGCTTGCGCCCAGGGCCGGCCTCAGGCTGTGGCCCCGGAGCGGCCAGCCCTCCTGGCTTCACAGGGTCCCAGCCACAAATGAAACATGTCGCACACAGTGTATATTGGGTGCACTTTTCCTATTTCCTAAAAGTGACAAAATTCCCCATGAGACAAAACTGTTAACGATGTTTAGAGAAACCAACACCAAGTCTTGTGCGTGAGTTGAGCCAGTTGGCTTCCCTGTCAGCCTCGTACTGGACACGAAGACCACTCCCTGTCTCTGCTTGCCTCCTCGGGTTCTCCGGACGCGCACTCTGGCTCAGCCCTGTGCTGACCATGGAGGCTGCAGGATGGGGATGCCCGGGGCTGGGCTTGTCTGTGAGGAGTGGGCGTCAGGTTGGGGGTATGCAGCGTGGTTGGCATGAGTGAGGGGCTTTTCCCAGGACACTGGGAGTCTTTGCGTGGCCGAGCAGCACTTGGTAGCTGGAAAACGTTCCCCTGGGCCTCTTTTAGAAGTTGGGTGTTCCAGTTTCCAGGGTCCGCGGGTAACACAGAGGAGACCGTAGGAATTCACGTAAATTATTCTAAGACCTGTCCGACAAGAGGGAGGCACTGCCCCTCTGGGAGTGATTGGTGCAGGTGGACAGAGGAGGCACCGTGAGGGCCGGTGCCCCAGCCCCAATTCGCAGCCTGTTCCCCGAGCAGCGTCTGGGAGGCAGCCAGCCGAGTGAGGGAGCTCTTGGCCAAGATGCTCCTTTCCTTTCCTGCACGATGCAGTTTTTCCTTGCCTTGTGACCCCAGAGGGCTGTGGAGCACGGGAGAGCCTGTCCTCCGTGGCGGCCGCCTCCGCCGGGCCCTTCACGTGCTGACCAGATTCCAGGGGGCTCTCTGGCACTGCGGATACCCCCGCGGCTTCCCCTATACCACTGTGGCCCACCTTGGTGAGGCAGGGTCCTCATGTCCCTCACCACACGTCCCACGTGAGGCCTGCAGCTGTCATCAGCAGGCATTGTCGTGATCACCCACGGCAGACCTGGCGTCCTGCAGCTGGAGGGCCACAGCCAGCAGAGGAAAAGGTGTCCGGGAGACCCAGGTCCCATGGTGGGTCCTTTCCTTGCCAGCCCAAGGGCGGTGGGCAGAGTGGCAGGACCCCGTCTGCAACTCACACCCTGGGGGGTGTGCACCTCCTTCTTACTCTGCATGACGGAGGGGCGCCTCCACCAGCACCGGCTCCCGGCATCTCCGCCGGTCTCCGAGGGGCGGGGCGGGAGGTCACACTCCTGGTGCCTCTTGCCTGAGCCTCAGCCCTCTGAAGCGCGTCCCTCTGCTCTAGGTGGTGAGCAGGGCTGTAAAATACTGTGTTCTCACTTCTGGTCCAGATCTTTCTCAGACTGTGGGGGAGAGCTCCAGGAGCTCCTTTGCATTTGTGAGCGTTTGAGAGGTGAATGAGGGGTCTATCACCCAAATCTGCTTCTCAGCCCAAGACCATCATTCTGTCTTCAGTTTGCAAATCTCAACAGTTTTATTTCCTCCAAAGTAGAATATGTCCACTGGGGTCTAAGTCAGATGAGGTCTGTGTGTGGCTCCCGTGTGGACAGGTGACCTGGTCATCACTACCATCTGCCCGGGGTGGGGCAGGCTGTCACTGGGGAAACAGGGCCCGCGGGGCAAGGGAGCGTCCCAGGGGTGTGTCCCGAGTGGAGGTGGTTAGTCCGGTCCAAGGAGGCCCTAGTGGTACCTAGCAGTGCTTGCCTTTCATTTCTCCTGCTGCTGCTGTATCTCGAGTCTCTTGTGAACTCTCGCCTTGAAGAAGAGGTTCAAGTCCAGGATGGCTGAACCACTCCTGCCATCACCGGTGGTTGGTGTTTCTAACTCAGTCCCCTAGTAGACAAGTCAGATAACCTTCAACAGCAAACTAAATGAGTTAATTGGTAAACACAAAAGCCGGCACTATTTCCAAGGATTTCTACCAGAATTACCTGTCGAGTAACATCTGTGATCGAGGAAGTGTGTGGATCCACGTAGGCAGTCGTGTCAGGTTTTAGAATCGCATTCTTTCTCTGGTGGCACACCTCTTCCTTCAGTTCTCTTACCCAAAAACAAAGACCAAAGAAGGCCAATCTCTCATTTGACTCTGTATTTTTAATCTGCCTGTTGTAAAAATTGCCGTCTGTAGTAACCGCTCGTTGTGAGGACCCATCTTGACACTCCAAGTGATTGTGACCAGTGATTCACGTCCTGTGTGTTTCTGCTCTTCTAAGAAAAAACAACAAAAAGACAGTATAAGTTATTGCTCAGCAATAATCATGTTGTTAATGTGAGTTAACAACATGTCTCATTTTCTGATAGCATTATTATGTTTTATATTTTCGTTTACTGTATATCGTGTGTGGTTTTATTTGGTATTTATTTGTGTTTTGAGGTCTTGCGATGTTTTTGTGTTTCTGATGCTAATAACTAAAGTTTGTAAGAGTGTAGAATGCAAAACTTTGAAATGCTGAACTGTCTGATTAGAGGAAAATAAATCTGACTAAGGAGTCTGGCTTTCTTTTTCCGACGTCTCTCACAGGCTCCTGGCAGTGCCCTGGGCCTTTTTTCCCTCCGAAGGGGCCTCCCCACCTCTCCCCTCTGACGTGGCCTTCTCGGCGGCCTGTGTGGCCACACAGCCCCACGCTCAGAAGGGCCCACGCTTGGCTTCGTGCTCTGCTGTCATGGTCTTAGAACTCTCAGTGTTTGGAAAAGGGGTCCCACGCTCGGTTTGCAGGAGACCCTGCGGACGATGCAGCGGTTCCTGCCCGAGGCCTGCCGGCCCCCCCTGCAGGTGGGGCTCTGACCTCCGCGCCTCCCAGAGCCTGGTGCACCCACCAGTCGCGCTCTCAAGTCTGCGGCTTGGTCCCGAGCAGGGGAGGTAACCCTCGCCCTCCTGCCAGGCCCATGCCGGGGTATCTGGCATGGGGGAGGGGCCCCGGACCGACCCAGCTGCCCGCCTTCACCCGCCGTGGGGGCTTTGGGCTCTTTGAGCTTCAGTTCCTTATCTGTCAAATGGAAGAACAGCATCTAGCTCCTTTCTGAAAGGTGGTTAATTAAAAAGCTGTACCAGGGCGCCTGGGTGGCTCAGTCAGTGGAGTCTGTGCTCGAGACTCTGTGCCCAGTGTGGAGCCCGATGCGGCACTCGATCTCATGACCCTGAGATCATCACCTGAACAGAAACCAAGAGTCGGACACTTAACTGACTGTGCCACTGGGCGCCCCAATAAATAAATCTTAGAAAAAAAACAAGAACAGAACTGCTCAGTGCTGATCTTGTGAGGGCTCCAGGCAACCAGGGTTTGTTTTTAATACTTATTTCAGCAACCGCTACGCCCACCATGGGGCTCTAACTCACGACCTTGAGATCAAGAGTTGCATGCTCTTCCAACCGAGCCCGCCAGGAGCCCCCAGACAATCAGCTCTAAACAGCTGCTCATAGGAGTGTTAGGGGGTAGAGGGCCAGCATGACCCCTCCCAGGTCAGCATGTCTCTGGGTAGTTATATGGAGCAGGCCCAGGGGCAGGAAGCCCTTGAGGGCACCCCAAATTACGCAGTGTGAAGCTTGCTTTCCAGCACTGGTGCGAAAACCATGGGAGCTGCCCAGACCCTCCCCCACGGTCCTGCCCCTCCAGGTGTCACCACTGCAGCCTCACTGGGCCACTAGAGCTCCACGGTGGCAGGAAGGGGCGGACCCGTCCAGAAGTTCTACACAGGCCCTTAGGCCACACTGTTTCTGCTGTCCGGTGCTGGGGGTCCCGCCAGAGAGTCCTGCCCACCCCATGCCCTCAGCCCTGCAGTGAAGCACACAGTGGGGAGGGAGCCCAGGGCCCCCCAGCTCTTCTAATGCAGGCGCCCACACCCAGAACCCAGAGAAGGGCACCGTCTCCCTCTGCCTAGAGGCTCCCAAGTCTGCCCACCCCTGTGTTGAGAGCCTTGCGCTCCATCGTCTCTGGCACCCAGGCCTGAGCTCGCACCATGGCCTCAACCACGCCAGGGCCACTGAGCAACACTGCAGGTGGCCCACAGCCCAGAAGCCAGAACCCCTGAGGACAGCCCTTACCAGCAGCGTGGACAGCTCTGTGGGCTGGACAGCCACAGAGCCACATGGACTTGGGGTTTTCCAGCTCCTTCTGAGGGGTTGCACTCAGCCAGAATTTCAGAAACTGGATGCTTTTCTGTCAGCCTTCTGGAGTTCTTTCCTGAGTTGTTCAGGAAGGGAAGGGAGCCATAAACCCCAGGAGAAGAGCGCCCCCTGGTGGGTGCATCTCGGCCAGAGGCGCCCAAAGGGACTCGGGCCTAGGCGGCTGCAGATCTGGACCACTGTCCAGCAGCGGAGAGCGTGTGCGATGAGAAATGGGGTGCTCGGAGCAGCTCCTCCACCCGAGCCCGGACCACTCCCAGGACTGAGCGTGGCGGCGCAGCAGTCAGACCAGCCACGGCCTTGGCCTGGGTCCCTGGCGTCAGCGTTGGGGGCAGCCTGGCTCTACCAGCAAGCTGGGGGACCAGGGAGGCGGCCAGGCAGGGCACTGTGACTCTCACTGCCTCCCGCGGCTCTGGGGGCTGGCGTGGGGACACTCTGTTCCAAACCCTTTCAAGCAGGATTTCTGAGGACGAACTAGGAACTCACCCGGAGCAAGGGTGCAGGAACACGGCCCCGCTGCTGGCTCCAGGCCCCTGGTGTTACTACCCCGCGCGGAAGCTGGCCCATCCCACACGGGCCGGGGACCAAACCTGGAAAAATGTCTGAGGCCACCGCACGACTGCACTTGGTCAGACGTGTCCAGTCTCCGAGGGTCTCTTTGAAGTGAGAACATTGAGGTCTGGAGAGCCCTCCCTTCGCTCTGCTGGTCTTCTGTGACTGTGGTTCACCCTGCAGGACGCTCCCGGCACCCCAGATGGGTGACGACCTAGAGATGGGGCCGCTTGGTGTAAAGCGTGGGTTTCCTGAAAATGGACCGCAGTGGAACCTAACTCCTGAATCCGAGGGGTCTGTGAAAGGGCCCCCGCAGCGAGGGGAACAGAAAGTCTGCAGAGCAGGTCTGCGCCTCGACCCTCAGGGCTGGCCTTGGAGGAGGGCAGAACTCAGAGACCCCCGCAGCTACTCCCCGCCCCCAGGCCCCAGGGCAGCGAGGGGCCCGCAGTGGGCGCAGACCCCAGCGGGGAGGGGAAAGCATGTTAGGCCGTCTGGGGTGGCGGGAGGCCCCTGAGAAAAGTGCTCTTGGGGCAGGGAGGACATGCTCTCAGCCACTGGTGGCCACCGGCCTGGCAGGAGACACTCACTCGGTGCTGACCTTGGCCTGCTGGGCCCTCCCCTGCGGCTGGGGTGCAGGGGGTCACTCGGTGTCTGCAATGGCACCTCCTCACAGAGGCCTGCCCTGGCCGCCTGGCCCCAGTGGCTCCCTCGCAGTCACCGCACACTCTGGCTCCCCCATCCATCCTCCTTCCAAGCCCTGCTCAGAATGGTGTGGTGTGTCCATCCTCCACCTCCCCAGCCAACAGCCAGCCCAGGAGGGCCTTGCTCCCAGCCCCCGCTACAGGTCTGGCCCCAGGGGTGTGCGTAGGGAAAGCGCAGCTCAGGGGAGGGGACTATTCCAGGGCTGCAGGGCCTGCCTGTGGGCCATCCCTTCCTTCCGTACAGATTTTTGGGGTGGCCCCTGTGCTCCAGGCAGTACCTAGTCAGCCCCAGGGCACATGGTGGAGGTTGCTGATGGTGGGGAGGCCCACGATGGCCTCTCTGGAGAGGTGACTTCTGCAGAGACCAGAGTCTTAAAGGCGCTCCAACCCCATCGTCCCACAGCCCCCACCTCACCCCTGTTTCCCCGTGTGGGAAGAGAATCATGCACGCTGGAGAAGGCCCAGAGATGTGCAGGAGACTACCCAAGGTCACACAGCAAATCAGGGACAAAGATGGGGTGAAGGAGCTGGGGAAATGTTCTTGGGGCCAGATCCATTTCCACAGAGTTGTAGAGAAGCGGGGGAGTGGGAAGGGGGTGATTCCCAATAGCTCTGCAAGTCTAGGCGGGAACCCCCCCACCCCGCAGGCGGCAGGGCTGTCACTCACACGCCCTCACATCAGGGGAGGGCTGAGGTGGCCCACCAGAGCACAGTGTCCCTGCGCCCTGGGATTGGTGCAGCACTGGAAACCGGAACTCGTGCGAGGCCTAGTCAGGGAGGAGTGGGCTCCAGTTCCNCCCCTCCCAGGTCAGCATGTCTCTGGGTAGTTATATGGAGCAGGCCCAGGGGCAGGAAGCCCTTGAGGGCACCCCAAATTACGCAGTGTGAAGCTTGCTTTCCAGCACTGGTGCGAAAACCATGGGAGCTGCCCAGACCCTCCCCCACGGTCCTGCCCCTCCAGGTGTCACCACTGCAGCCTCACTGGGCCACTAGAGCTCCACGGTGGCAGGAAGGGGCGGACCCGTCCAGAAGTTCTACACAGGCCCTTAGGCCACACTGTTTCTGCTGTCCGGTGCTGGGGGTCCCGCCAGAGAGTCCTGCCCACCCCATGCCCTCAGCCCTGCAGTGAAGCACACAGTGGGGAGGGAGCCCAGGGCCCCCCAGCTCTTCTAATGCAGGCGCCCACACCCAGAACCCAGAGAAGGGCACCGTCTCCCTCTGCCTAGAGGCTCCCAAGTCTGCCCACCCCTGTGTTGAGAGCCTTGCGCTCCATCGTCTCTGGCACCCAGGCCTGAGCTCGCACCATGGCCTCAACCACGCCAGGGCCACTGAGCAACACTGCAGGTGGCCCACAGCCCAGAAGCCAGAACCCCTGAGGACAGCCCTTACCAGCAGCGTGGACAGCTCTGTGGGCTGGACAGCCACAGAGCCACATGGACTTGGGGTTTTCCAGCTCCTTCTGAGGGGTTGCACTCAGCCAGAATTTCAGAAACTGGATGCTTTTCTGTCAGCCTTCTGGAGTTCTTTCCTGAGTTGTTCAGGAAGGGAAGGGAGCCATAAACCCCAGGAGAAGAGCGCCCCCTGGTGGGTGCATCTCGGCCAGAGGCGCCCAAAGGGACTCGGGCCTAGGCGGCTGCAGATCTGGACCACTGTCCAGCAGCGGAGAGCGTGTGCGATGAGAAATGGGGTGCTCGGAGCAGCTCCTCCACCCGAGCCCGGACCACTCCCAGGACTGAGCGTGGCGGCGCAGCAGTCAGACCAGCCACGGCCTTGGCCTGGGTCCCTGGCGTCAGCGTTGGGGGCAGCCTGGCTCTACCAGCAAGCTGGGGGACCAGGGAGGCGGCCAGGCAGGGCACTGTGACTCTCACTGCCTCCCGCGGCTCTGGGGGCTGGCGTGGGGACACTCTGTTCCAAACCCTTTCAAGCAGGATTTCTGAGGACGAACTAGGAACTCACCCGGAGCAAGGGTGCAGGAACACGGCCCCGCTGCTGGCTCCAGGCCCCTGGTGTTACTACCCCGCGCGGAAGCTGGCCCATCCCACACGGGCCGGGGACCAAACCTGGAAAAATGTCTGAGGCCACCGCACGACTGCACTTGGTCAGACGTGTCCAGTCTCCGAGGGTCTCTTTGAAGTGAGAACATTGAGGTCTGGAGAGCCCTCCCTTCGCTCTGCTGGTCTTCTGTGACTGTGGTTCACCCTGCAGGACGCTCCCGGCACCCCAGATGGGTGACGACCTAGAGATGGGGCCGCTTGGTGTAAAGCGTGGGTTTCCTGAAAATGGACCGCAGTGGAACCTAACTCCTGAATCCGAGGGGTCTGTGAAAGGGCCCCCGCAGCGAGGGGAACAGAAAGTCTGCAGAGCAGGTCTGCGCCTCGACCCTCAGGGCTGGCCTTGGAGGAGGGCAGAACTCAGAGACCCCCGCAGCTACTCCCCGCCCCCAGGCCCCAGGGCAGCGAGGGGCCCGCAGTGGGCGCAGACCCCAGCGGGGAGGGGAAAGCATGTTAGGCCGTCTGGGGTGGCGGGAGGCCCCTGAGAAAAGTGCTCTTGGGGCAGGGAGGACATGCTCTCAGCCACTGGTGGCCACCGGCCTGGCAGGAGACACTCACTCGGTGCTGACCTTGGCCTGCTGGGCCCTCCCCTGCGGCTGGGGTGCAGGGGGTCACTCGGTGTCTGCAATGGCACCTCCTCACAGAGGCCTGCCCTGGCCGCCTGGCCCCAGTGGCTCCCTCGCAGTCACCGCACACTCTGGCTCCCCCATCCATCCTCCTTCCAAGCCCTGCTCAGAATGGTGTGGTGTGTCCATCCTCCACCTCCCCAGCCAACAGCCAGCCCAGGAGGGCCTTGCTCCCAGCCCCCGCTACAGGTCTGGCCCCAGGGGTGTGCGTAGGGAAAGCGCAGCTCAGGGGAGGGGACTATTCCAGGGCTGCAGGGCCTGCCTGTGGGCCATCCCTTCCTTCCGTACAGATTTTTGGGGTGGCCCCTGTGCTCCAGGCAGTACCTAGTCAGCCCCAGGGCACATGGTGGAGGTTGCTGATGGTGGGGAGGCCCACGATGGCCTCTCTGGAGAGGTGACTTCTGCAGAGACCAGAGTCTTAAAGGCGCTCCAACCCCATCGTCCCACAGCCCCCACCTCACCCCTGTTTCCCCGTGTGGGAAGAGAATCATGCACGCTGGAGAAGGCCCAGAGATGTGCAGGAGACTACCCAAGGTCACACAGCAAATCAGGGACAAAGATGGGGTGAAGGAGCTGGGGAAATGTTCTTGGGGCCAGATCCATTTCCACAGAGTTGTAGAGAAGCGGGGGAGTGGGAAGGGGGTGATTCCCAATAGCTCTGCAAGTCTAGGCGGGAACCCCCCCACCCCGCAGGCGGCAGGGCTGTCACTCACACGCCCTCACATCAGGGGAGGGCTGAGGTGGCCCACCAGAGCACAGTGTCCCTGCGCCCTGGGATTGGTGCAGCACTGGAAACCGGAACTCGTGCGAGGCCTAGTCAGGGAGGAGTGGGCTCCAGTTCCCCCCAGGCCATCTTTCCTGCCACATGGAGAAGGTCGTGCGCAGAGGGAAACCAACACCGCGGGGCCCATCAAGGCAAGACAGAATGAGACTGAGACACGCGGGCAGACACGGAGACCACGAGCTGGCTGGCCCCTGGAGCCCAACCTCGTCTGAGGCAGCTGGTTACTGGAAGAAACTCACCCTGGGACTTTGCATTTCTCCTACTTGCACCTGAGGTCCTGACCGATTCCAAAGCATGTGCCCACATGCGTACCCGGGGGCCCAGGGCACCCGCGCGGGCAGTTCGGGGTCTTCTGTGAACACAGGGCTCCTGTGGCGCGGTCCGGCCGTGCCCTGCATCACGTCTTTGCTCCCAAGGCATCCCAGCGGCTCCCGGCCAGCTTGGCCAGGCTGCTGCCTGCCTCTGGCCTCGGCATGGGCTCTAGTCTGGGCCGCCCTCTGACAGCGGGACACATGCGGCCCAAGTCCAGCTGCTGCTCAAGGATGGTGGGGAGATGGATGCCGATGTCTCACGGCCCAGCGGCCCCAGCTCTTCCTGTTCTGCCACCTCCAGTCCACTGTCCACACTGCGGCTACAGCCATGACTTCTGAGTCCCCACTTTAACGCCATCTCTTCCAGGAAGGTTTCTCTGACTGCCCAGGCAGCCTTGCTCCCCTGTTCAGACAGCACAGTATCTCTGGGAATGGTCTGCCCAAGTGGGTCAGAAAGTTCCATTTCCCCAAGGCCCGACCACCCCCCTTCTAGAGCCTCTCTTGGGCCTTGGCCTCAGTGCAATCCACTTTCTGAGTTGAGAGAAAGGAGCCGCCACCCTTGGGAAGAACTGCCTGGACTTCCAGGCTTGGCTACAGTGCTCTGGGCCCTGGGAGTGAAGTTCGCTGAGCCCCCCAAGCTCTCTGCCTTGAAAGCCACAAGTGGGGTGGTGGGAGGGGGTGAGGGGAGCAGAGCCAGACACCCTGCTGGAGTCCCAGGAAGCACCAGTCCACAGAGCTGCCTACTTCCCAGCAAGGAGCAAGACAAGGAGACAAAACAGATGTGACCTCCAAATAGCCCCTCTGTTCCTGGTCAAGGCTTCCGCAACAGGCAGACAAGGCCAAATTCCAGGGCCAGGAAGACCCCCTCCCTGACCCAGGCCAGGCTTGGTGCTGACGCCTCCGGCAGGGCTGGCTCCGCTGCCCACCTGAGAGCAGGTGCCCGCATCCCACTGGGCTGAAGGGTGGCACAAGCTGGCGTGCTCCCTCCCTGATCCCAGTCAGAGAAGTCCTGCCCCTTCCCAGTGCATGAAGAGGCTGGAATGGCCCCAGTGGCAGGTCGCATCCTCCTTGGATGAGATGCCGGCTATGGGGGAGACCCCAAGACCAGTCAGAGTGAAGAGTCTAATTCCAGGGGTCTGCAGGGGAGGGTTGGGCATATAGGAAAGGGCAGGGTAGGCAGGAGGGAGGAAGGCACCAGGGAGCCCCAAGGCTAAGTCCTTCCCCTCGTATGGGTAGTACACACAGTCCTCCACCTCCCACCCATGTCCATCACCTGCCCTCCATCCCCCATTCCACATTCTCCCCTCACCAGCTCGTCCTGGACACAGTGGCCCACTCGCCACTCCTCCCCTTGCCATCAACCGTAACCAAGAAGGCACCATCATCCACGGGTCACCCTATCCCCTGATGATCAATTCACCATCTGCCCCACCTATAAGCCACTATTCATCATCCAGTTTCCTGTGCCCAGTCTGTCCACCCACCCACCTACCCTCTACCATCCCATCCCCCACAAATCCATCCTCCACCACTCCCCAACATCCACCCCAGCCCCATGCCTCAGACACCCCTACACAATCAGTCCACCTGTCCATCCATCCAACCATCCATTGATCCAGCTGTGATCTCTGCTCTCATCCTCCCATCAGCCAGCCCTCTACTAACCTGCTATTCAGTCCATCTAAGTCCTGTTCATCCACTCATCCACCGTTCAGTCTCACCTACCAGCCAGCCATCAGCCAGAAACCTTTTCTCACCCACCGTTCATCTCCACAAACTCCATCCGACACCTGTAATTTATATTTCACCCATCACGCATCCACTTACCCAAGCACCATTTTTGTCTACCATTCTTCCCCACCCAAACACTATCCACCATCCATTGGCCCTCCTTCCACAATCCACTCCCCTCCATCCATCCATCCACCACCCACCACTCCCCAACACCCTTGCACTACCCAATCGCACAAGACTCATCCTCCAACCACCGCCCCTCAATTCCTGTGCATTCCTGCGTTCACTCACCACCCCCCACCCTTCTGTTCCTCCTCCACGGCCACCCAGTGCACGCACCCTCCGCCACTCACCATGCACCCGCTACCAACCGCTCCCCATTTGTTCACAGGCACTTGCCCCGCACAGCCCATCTGCCAGCATCCACGGTGCTTTCGGGCCAGGAGGCAGGAGGGCTCTGCATGGAAGGGTGGACACCCAGCCCCAGTAGGTGGGCAGAGAAGGCGCAGCCCCAGCCACACAGAGTCAGGGACAGCAGGGAAACCAGAGGTGGTTTAGCAAGCCCCCGCCCCCAAGACACCCTTGTCCCGGAGCAGGTGGGTCGCGACAAGCTCCTCTTCCTGGGCACCCAAGGTCCTCAGGTCCGGGAGGGCTGAGTATGGGGAAGGAGCGAGTCCGACCGGCGCCTCGAGGGGCCCCGGGGGTAAATCTGTAACCGCCCGGCCGCCCCGCCCCGCCCCGCCCAGTCAGGTGGGCCCCGCGGGGCAAAGTCTCCGGGTGGCGACGCGGGAGCGCGGCGGAATGGGCGCGCTGGGCCGGGTCCTGCTGTGGCTGCAGCTGTGCGGTAAGCTGGGGGCGCCCTGGTGGGGCGGAGGCGGCGGGCCGCACACGCCCCCGACGGCCTCGGCTCTCCCCGGGCGGGCGGCGGGAGCGGGAGAGGCTCCCTGGCCTTGTAGAGTCGAGGACCTCGGCCAGACCCCCCTCCAGCGTCGGGGCCCCGCCCTGCCCTCGGGCGCCGGTGGTCGGTTTGCGAGATGCGCACTGTCCCCAGGCCCTGCCCACAGCAGCGACTCAGTTTCCCCGTCCCCGAGGGCGTGCTGACCTTCCCCCTTTGCACCCCGGCCGGCGCGCGTCCTCGGTGTTCGCCCCCAAGGCCTGGGAGCTTGAAAACTGCAGCCCCGCCCCCGCCCCCTTCTCTTACGCCCCTCGCGGGTCCCTCAGGACACAGCTCCCAGTCAATGCCCGCCCTCCAGCCCCTTCTACTTGGCAGAGGCCTCCGCTACCCTTCACCTCGGCCCCTCGGTCCTTGCCTGGCCGAGCCCTCTGCTCCATCGATGGGCAAACTGGGGGCGGGGCGATGAGGCGACCTTGGAGAGCGTCCTAGAGGGGGCACATAGGAGCGGGCTCCGCAGATCCAGTAGGAGTTCGTCAGCACCGGGGTGGGGCTCCCGCGGGGTCTAGGCTGCCCTGGCTACCCCATCTGCGCCCGGGCTCTGGGACCAACCTTCCCTCTGCCTGGGAGTGGGGGCATCTGAGCAGGAAGCACTGTCATCCGCATCCCCAGCACTGACCCGGGCCGCCTACAAACTCTGGATCCCCAACACCGACTTTGAAGCCGCCGCCAACTGGAGCCAGAACCGGACCCCGTGCGCAGGCGCTGCCGTCGAGTTCCCCGCAAACAAGGTGCCTTCCCCACACGCCCCTCCCCGGGAGGTTTGGGATGGGGACTTGGGTGGCCAGGGGTCGGGGAGAGACAGAAGGGATCCGCTAACCAAGGCCTCTTCTTCCTGCAGATGGTGTCAGTCCTGGTGCGAGAAGGTCACAGCATCTCAGACATGGTGAGGGGGCTGCGGCTGAGACCCGGGTCGGAGGGGGGCTGGGGGTCCCGCCGGCCCACGGGAAGCCCCTTTCTTCCCTCGAGATCACCTGTGCAGGCCTTGGGCCTTTGGCTTCCGGAGGGGCTTCTGCGAGGTTGTGGGACCCATATGGGAGGGCAGACACTGGTCCTGTGGTCCCAGCTCAGGCTGTGCCCCAGCCTTGCAAAGGGGTTCAGAAGGTGCCTCCTGTCCCGGATGACCTCTGCTTCTGGCCTCCAGCCCCCCAGTAGCCTGTCTTCTCTAAGGTGTGCTCCAGGAAGCATCCTTCCCCCACTCTTCTCCTCAAAGTCTTTCTCTTTCCCAGTACCTAAGACCTCCCATCAGAAACCTCGGGGTCTTTCTCTCAAACTGCTTTGCAGGACACTAGTGTTCCAGAGAATGGTGGGAATTAGGAGGGTTGAAGAGGTTCCGTGGCCAGTAAATTTGGGAGACGCCGCCTGCTTGCTTGCCTGGAGCTTTCGGGATGTGTTAAGGGCTCTGATAAGGCCTGGGAGAAAGACTCTGGCTGTCTGTGAAAGGCGGGGTCAGCAAGCTCCTTACTGCCCAAATGCAGCCGCGTGGCCGGAGCTGAGAATGGTTTTCAAATTTTTAAAGAGTTGGGGGAGGAAAAAACCAAAAGATGAACACTTTTGTGGCACGGGAACTATAGAACATGAACCTCGATGTCGGTAAGTAAAGTTTTATCAGCACACAGCCCCGCCCGTTGGGGCGCCAGCATCTCTGGCCGCCATCGCACTACCAGGCAGAGCTGAGTGGACATGAGGGAGTCTGTGTGGCCTCAAATCTTAATGTATTTTCTGTCTGGCCCTTTGCAGAAAGGGCCACTGCTCCCTGATTTAAAGTGTCCTTTCCCGAGACCCGGGGGTCTCAGGGGCCCCTCCTAATTAAGAGGCTCCACAGCGCCCTCTGTCCTCTGGGTTGGATCACTGTCCTGTCGGAGGGTTGCCGGCCCTGAGCAAGGGTGGAGTTGGGGGAGGGGGGCTCTGGGTGTGGGTGCCAGGGCTGGGGTCCTCATTTAGAGGCCACTGGGTTTTGTGCGGGCAGGTGAGTTGGGGGAGGCACCGGGTGGCCCTGGCCCCACCCCATCTCTTGCTCATATGCAAGATCTGAGGACCCCAGGCCTTATTTCCACTCCCTGAGTTGTCTTGGCTAATGGATGGTTTCCCAAAGCAGCATTCATGGTGGGACCCGGCCACTCGTGGGGCAGGACAAATCAGTGCAAGGGAGTCCTACCCCTCCGTGTGAGCCAGAGCTGTCCCTGCCTAGGGAGGGGGCATCAGGCAGAGACTGGGGGTCCCAGTCTGCAGATCTGGGGTTGGGATGCCCTTTCACATCTGCCCAACCCAAAGACTAAGGTGTGGAAGAGGGCAGCAGCCAGGTGAAGGAGCAAGGGAGGCATGGGGGGAGCAGCCGGACCCAGCGCCCACTCCCCCTGCCCGTGCCTAACCGTGGCAACCAGGCAGGCAGCCGCCTGGAGCAGGAAGAGAGGGGCATCCAAGAGGGGCATCCAGAGCAGGTGTGGGACCCTTGAGCAGGAGGTCAGCCAGGGCGGGGGCGGGGGCCTGGGGTCTGGGACCCTTCTCCAGATCATTTTCATGATCTCCTTTGAAAGAGTTTGAGGATCTTAAAAGAGACATTCATTCATCCATTCATCGCCTGACAGGTCTCTCTATCTAGCCCTTCTTTCCATCCCCAGCTATCCAAATCCGAGTCCCGCCTCCTTTCCTGGAGGCCCGTGAGGCACCCCCTCACTTCCGCTGCCTCTCCTCCTCCTGCACGGGGGCTTCACCCCACCCTCCCACCCCCACTGGAGGACCCAGGTGGGAACTGTCCAGGGTCCCGGTAACAGGTTGAATGGACCCCGAGCTGCCCCGGACCGCCCCCCAGCCCCGCTGCTCAGCATTACCTGGCTGCCCAGATGTGGCCCTAGTAACAGGGGCAGCTGCCGCTGTGTTTTCATTTGTCCCTCTCAGGTTTGGAGCTTCCCTCCCTGGGATTTTCTCCTTCCTGAACCCCCTCTCCCCTCCCATTTCTATTCACCCAGTTCTCTTGGTCTGGAGGAATCTCATAACTTCTGTCCATCGATCCATGGTTGCGTTGCCAGACGGCAAGCGTCTTCTCACTGTGCCCTTTCTGCCTGTGGTGCCCTTCGCCGAACAGCAGCCCTCAGTGTAATCTGCGATGCCAGACCTGCTGCCTTGTACGGTGTTTGCGGTGTTCTAAGACTCCCTTGGCTGCTGCTGAGTCACGGCCATGGCCGAGCATCCGTCTATTCGGTGATTACATCACAATCCTGCCATCAGGGGCGCACGCTGGAGTGGGGCTCTAGCTAGGGAACCAGCTTTATCTTCTCCTTAGAATAAGCCCCACTTCTGACGTCTTCCTCCAAGCCACAGCCTCGCCCCTTGGCCTTGTGGCTCAGCCTCCCTCGCCGCAGGGAGGTCTCAGAGTCCTCTCTTGTCCCTTTGCCTGTTCCCGTGGCTGCCGGCACCCCATGGTCCTCACGCTGCGGCTCTGTGGGTGGTCTGAATGCCCACTGGGGCAACTCCTCTGTCCACTCTTCTGCTACGAGGCCAACTAGTTCTTTGTGGATCGGATTGTTGCAGAGGAAAGGGAGGGTGGGTTTATCAGATAGCAACAGCCGCAACAAAACCCTGGAATTTGGTTTGGGAATGAACACCCGATTTATACCAACAGGCCATGAATTTCTCTGCAAATGTTTCACGTCATCCATCATAAAACTCGGTGCTTTTCGAGGGGTCCCCACAGAGTCTTGTAGAGATCGGCCCGTTCATAAACACTTTGTAACGTGGTTTCTATTGGGAACGGTACTCTATTTTTAAAAATTGTTATGTTCTGATTGTTTATTTTTATAAGTGATGACAGTTGTTCCTCCTTCCTTCCAGTCCTAACTCCTTTTATTTCTTTTTCTTTCCAGATAGCTTTGTCTAGGAGGTGCCTGGGTGGCTCAGTTGGTTCAGTGTCCGACTCTTGGTTTCGGCTCAGGTCATGATCTCAGGGTTGTGGGATCGAGCCCTGTGTTGAGCCCTATGCCCAGCGGGGAGTCTGCTTGGGATTCTCTCTCCCCGCTCCCTCTGCCCCTTCCCCCACTCTCTATCTCTATAAAACAAATAAATAAATCTTAAAAAAAATAACATTGTCCAGGACCCCTCCCCTAGGTTAAACAAAAGTGATAAAAGCGGGCAGCCGTGTCTCGTTCCAGGATGAAAGAGAAGGCATGTCACGTCTCTCCATGGAGTGTAATGTTTGCTGTAGGGTTTTGGTACATAAACTTTATTGAATTGTGGAAATTCTATTATAGCTTGCTAGCAGCTTCTTACAAAATCATAAATAGATTTGTTAGACTTCTCTGGCATTTTTGTTGTTGTTGTTATTGGGTTTTTTACATCGAGTGAGATACGATTGCCCCCTCCCTCTTTTCAGCCTGTTAATGAGGTTTCCTGAGGCTGAACTGTCATTGCGAGACTGATGGCCTCCTGGCACCTTCCTGTAGGTGTGGGTCGGAGCATGCCCTTTCTGTAAGACACCTGACTTCCCTCTGCCCCGGTTTTGTTGGCACAAACTGCTTACTGCTGTCTGCTGGGACGCCATCATGCGCACTGGGAAGTGGGGATGGGAGCCGTCCTGGGACCGAACCCCATGATCACCATGTATTTTAAAAATACACTATTGGAGCTAGTCAGCTAATATAGATATATTTTAAAGATTTATTTATTTATTTTAGAGGGAGAGCGTGTGAGCGGGAGGGGCAGAGGGAGAGAGAGAATCCCAAGCCAACTCCCTGCTGAGTGAGGAGCCCGTCACCACCGATCCCTCAACCCCAAGATCACGACCTGAGCCGAAACTCTGGGATCACGCCCTGAGCCGAAGGCAGACGCTTAACAACGGAGCCACCCAGGCGCCCCCGACATTTTGAATTTTTCTAGAAATTGATACATTTCATCCAGGTTTTCAAGTCTGGCAGTCCTTTTTATTTCTTAAGCTTCTCAGTGTGTGTGTCTTCCCACAAACAAGTAAGTCCTTTTGGTGTGTTTCTTTCCCGTTTCTTTCCTTCTTCCTCCAACTATGTTTTCAGAGCAGGTCTCTGCCGCTGTCTGAAGTCTTTCCATTATGCTTCTGCATTGGAATGGACCGTTGGCCGGGTATAAAATTCTAGATGGGAGATGGGACCTTCTGTTCCTTTAATACATAAACTATTATTACATTGTCTTTTTGTATCCATTGTTGTTGCTGTTAAACCTGACCTCTGAGTTTTTTCGTCTTTGCTGGGTGATCTGTTCTTTCTCTCTGAAGCTTTTAGAATGTTCTCTGTGTCGCTGATGTCTCTACACACACTGCCACGTGTCTGGGTTTGATTTTCCTTGCTTCCCATGCCATGTGACGCCTTTCCATCTGAGCTTTCTCAGCTTTCTTCAAATCGGAAAAGCGCATCCTCCTTGCTTCTTCAATATCGCCCCCCTCCTTTGCATCTGCATTTTGGCACTGGGGTGTCGATCCTCCCTCCTCTCGGGGGCTCCACCCTATCCTGCCCAGAGAGTCCCTTCCCAGAAACACCCGTCACTGGGGCTTCTCCAGCTGGACCAGTCCGCGTGTTTATCTCACCTAGTGTGCTCTTCCTTTCAATTATTCCGTGTTCTGGAACTTATTTATATTTTCCCCCTTTGGTTCTTTTTATTATTAAGTTTAAATCTTAATTCCAGTATAGTTAACATACAGTGTTATATTACTTTCCGGGTACAGTATAGTGATTCAACCCCCTTTGGTTCTTTCCAAAAACGGGTTCTTGGTCAGCCTTGCCCTGCCAAGGCCTCCCCTGTTCCTGAGTCGCGTATCCATCTGTCTCCAGGGCTCACTCCGCACCTGCGGGTGGCCCTGCCTTGCTCTCACAGGGCTCCACTCCCAGGTGTGACCTCGCATCCCTCCAGGCATCGCCTCTTGGTCAGGGCCCATGCTCAGGTAGGGGACAAGCAAGATGGGACTTGAGGCCGGGCCCTGGGTGGACTACCTCAGATGACGACGAACCCCTCCTGATCCCTGTGCCGCTCAGCTCCCCTGGCCCAGCCCTCATCTCCAACCCCAACCCTGAGGGTCAAAAATCCTGGGGCTCAGAGGGGATGGGGAGGGAGAGGGCCGCGGGCCTCCCTCACCAGGCCTTCCCACTGCCTCAGATCCTCTGACACCTGAGGTCTGAGCTGTGGCCCCCCACTTGTGGTGAATGGGCTGCCCTGGCGGAGCCTAGGCCTGCAGGGGAGACAGGGGCCACTCTGAGGCGCCGGTACCTTCCTGCCACCAGCCCCCCTCCCTCACACAGTTCAGGGCTGCCTCCACACTGCCCCGCGGCTTGGGTTCCTGGCTTATACAGTTTCTCGGGGTGACGGGAGAGGGCAGTGACCTTCGTGTCACCTTGCCCCAAACTCTTCACGCCGCCAGGTCTCAGGCTGGGTCTGGCTCCTTGGCCTGCAGTCCTGCTCCCTCCGTCTTCTCTGACCCTCAGCCAGGGCCAGGCGCCGCCAGCCCCTGACCTCACCTCCCCGCTCGGTGACCTACGCTCACCCCTCCCCGGGAACACGGAGGCGGGGGCGGGACCCTGTGGCACCCTGGCCCCCCGCGAGGCGCCCCTCCGCCTGTGCTTTCCGCAGCTCCTGCCGCGGGACGGGGAATTCGTCCTGGCCTCGGGGGCAGGCTTCAGCGCCCCGGACGCCGGCCAGGACCCGGACTGCCGGACCGGTGAGGGGCCCGGGGGCGGGGCCTGTCCGGGGGGCGTGTTCGGGCGGGGCCTGGTGGGGGGCGCCCCGCCCGCGGAGCTCAGGGACGCGCGCTCACCCAGGCGCCCCCGCGCTCTTCCTCGACCCCGACCGCTTCTGGTGGCACGACCCGCGCCTGTGGCGCTCCGGGGACGCGGCGCGCGGCCTCTTCTCCGTGGACGCCGAGCGCGTGCCCTGCCGCCACGACGACGTCGTCTTCCCGTCCGACGCCTCCTTTCGAGTGGGTCTCGGCCCGGGCGCCCGCCCCGCGCGCGTCCGCAGCGTCCGGGCTCTGGGCCAGGTGAGCTGGCGCGCGGGGCCGGGGCTCGGGCCTCCTCTCCGCGCCTCGGCCCGGGCAGTCCCCACACGTGAGTTCCGAGCACTCAGAGGCTGTCCCCTCCTCGGGCTGGCTCCGCTCGTGACCCGGCCCCCCGCAGACGTTCACGCGCGACGAGGACCTGGCTGCGTTCCTGGCGTCCCGCGCCGGCCGCCTGCGCTTCCACGGGCCGGGCGCTCTGAGCGTGGACCCCGGGGCCTGCGCCGACGCGTCGGGCTGCGTCTGCGGCAACACCGAGGTGAGCGCGGCCCGCAGCGGGGTGCGGGGGCCGGGCTCGGGGTGGGGGCCTGGAGCGGGCCCTCTGCCGCCGCGGTCCGGCCCGCACCGTCTCCGTGCTGACGGCCGCTTCCCTCCTGCAGGCGCTGCCCTGGATCTGCGAGGCCCTGCTCCAGCCCTTGGGCGGTCGCTGTCCCCCGGCCGCCTGCCATGACGCCCTCCGGCCCGAGGGGCAGTGCTGCGACCTCTGCGGTGAGCGCCCCCTCCCGGCACGTGTGTGCTCGACCGCAGCCTCAGTTTCCCTGTTGGTCCTGGGCCCGCGGCGCCGACCCCTACCCTTCTGTCGCAGGAGCCATCGTGTCGCTGACCCACGGCCCCACCTTTGACATTGAGCGGTACCGGGCGCGGCTGCTGCAAGGCTTCCTGGTAATGGGCCCGCGCCCCCCCACCCCAGCCCTACCAGCCCCGCCGCCCCCGCCCGGGACCTTCATCCCTGCAGGGACCCCGGGACCCCACCTTGCCTCACTGACGCGGTCACTCTGCGCACCTGCCCATCACTCGTCCTGCCGCCAACGCCCCCGCAGGTCCGAGGGCGAAGTCCCTGGGACAACCCTGTCTCCCTCCCCAGCCCCAGTACCAGGGGCTGCAAGTGGCCGTGTCCAAGGTGCCGCGCCCGCCACGGCCCCGCGGGACCGCAGGCGCGGAGGCGGACACGGAGATTCAGGTGGTGCTGACAGAGACCGGGCCCGAGACGGGCGGCGCGGGACGGCTGGCCCGTGCCCTCCTGGCGGACGTCGCCGAGCACGGTAACCGCGGGTGCGCTTTTCCCGGCCCCTGCCCCGCCCCGCGTTGGGGAGACTGAGCCGGCGCCCTTGCAGGTGAACCCCTTGGGGTCCTGTCGGCTACAGCCCGGGAGTCGGGCGCGCCTGTAGGGGACGGCTCGGCGCAGGGGCTGGACGGTTCAGGTTTGCGCGCGGAGCTGGCAGGCGGAGTGACCGCTGGGCTGCTGTTGCTGTTGGCGCTGGTGGCGGGGGCGCTGCTGCTGCGCGGCGCTCCGAGGCTCAGGTACGCAGGCGGGGCTGCGGGGTCGGGGGCGAGGGGGCGGCGGTGGGGCCGCGGGGCGGATCTGCAGGGGGGCGGAGACCGGGGCAGCCGGGTTTCGGGGTCGTGGGGCGGGGCCGCGGGGCCCATCCGCCCCGGGGTGGAGGCTCAGGTCGCGGGGGCGGGGCCTCAGGGCGGGGTTTCGGGGAGAGTCCGCGGGTGCTGGCGCCCCGGAGAGGCCTCGGGGGCGGCGAGTCAGGTACCAGGAGTGGTGTGCGGAGCCCCCACGAGGGCTCACGTGCGTCCTTGTTCTCCAGATGGAGTAGGCGAGACGAAGCGGCCCCCGCGCCCGTCGTGGACCCCCTGGGCTTCTCCAACCCCGTGTTCGACGTGGCGGGCTCCGTGGAGCCGGTGAGGGGGCGGGTAGGGGTATCGGCCCGCCCGCGGGCTGTGCTGGGCGCCGACGCCCCTTGACTCTGCGCCCCCTCCCCTTGATTCTACGCACCCCGCAGCCTCCCGCGACCAAGGTGGAAAACAGCAGCACCAGCCGCAGCTACTTCGTGAACCCGCTTTTCGCGGAGACAGAGGCCTGAGCAGCCGTGTGACTGGCCAGCGCTCACTTCTGCCCTCCGCCGCCCCCGCGAAATGTACGGGTCCCTGACCTTGCCAGATCCCCGCCCCCTTCTCCACACTCCTTGTCCCCCGCAGGCCAAAAATAGGGTGGCTTTGCCCAATAAAGAGGTTTCCTGCACCTGCTATCAGTTGTCTCCTGTGCCCCCACCCGTACGCCTTTGCTTGAGCGCGGAGAGTGCCCTCGTCCGTCCATTGGTGAGGGGTGGTCCTGCGAGTCCTCCCTTCTGGCCATCCTCAAAGGGCAGCTCCGGGAACTACCTATAGAACGGGTCCACCAGAAAATTGCAGTCTGCAAAGTTGAACCCAGAACAAGGAGGGGGCTGCCCCTGGTGCAAAGGGAGGCGACTAGAGCACAGGCGTGAGGCGCCTGGTGAGGCTGGCTGTCCAGGGCACCCCCAACATCATGCCAAAGGCTGTCGACCTTGCAAATAAAACAGCCGGGCATCTCAGCGGAAGAACGGGTTTATTCTGGAATGGTAGAGGAATTGCACGGAGGGATGTTCAGGCTGTGGCTAAACCATAGGCCGGCAAGTCTGGAGACCACAGGAGAGGAACAGGATCATAGAGAAAAAGGAGGGAGTTGGAAGAGGCGGTTTGGAATGGAAGTCCATGGGGGGAAACTGAGAATTCAGGGTGGTGCCGGTTTCTCATTGGCCGGCTGCTCCCAGAAGAAGGTCCTGCTGCTGCTGGTCTAGGAGAGCAGGCTTCTTGCCGTGGGCGGGAGGACAGGCGGGTGGGCAGTGAGAGGTGACCGGCTGTGCGCGCTCTGGAACTCCGCATCCTTTCCTCAGCCTCCCATTTCCTCAAAAGCACCACCAATCAAGAGTTGGGGCACCTGGGGGGCTCAGTCGGCTAGGCATCCACTCTTGGTTTCTGCTCAGGTCATGATCTCAGGGTCATGAGTTCAAGCCCCATGTCGGGCTGCACGCTGGGCATGGGGCCTGCTTCGGATTCTCTCTCTCTTCCTCTGCTCCTCTGCCCTCTAAAAAAAAAAAAAAAAAAAAAAAAAAAAAAAAAAAAAAAAAAAAAAGTATTAGTGTGCCATCTGTGTCCCTTGGTACCAGGAAGGACCTTTCCTGGGTGCTGGGTCCCACGTCGGAGTAGTAAGAAAGTTTCTTCTTAGCAGTAAGAAGCATGTAAGGCCACATTTGAAAAAAGACGAAGGCTTGGAGGAAGACCTCAGGTGTTTCCCATCTGAAGTCCGAGTTTTGTTTTGTTTTTTTTAAAGATTTTATTTATTTATGTGACAGAGATACAGCCAGAGAGAAAGGGAACACAGCAGGAGAGCAGGAGAGGAAGAAGCAGTCTCCCAGCCAAGGGGCCCCATGTGGGACTCGATCCCAGAACGCCGGGATCATGCCCTGAGCTGAAGGCAGACGCTTAAGGACTGCGCTACCCAGGCACCCCTGAAGTCCGAGCCTTGTTGAGGTCGAACGTGTCGGAGGTCACCTGGAAGCCCTGGGCTGGGACCGCCTGTTGTTTCTGCACAGGGCGGACGGGCGGCGGGTACGTGACTTCGGCATGATTATGCAGGGTTGGCGAACAGCACTGGGCGGGGGCCCTGCCAACAAGGCTGACGAGACTTTCTGGGGGTGTCTTTTCTAGTAGCTGAAATGTCTGGTTGCAAGTGGCGATGTGTGAGGTCTCATCTCACGGGAACGTACTGTGGCAAAACTTGTCCTGAAGCACAGCTGTTCTCGGTAGAAGGAATTAGGCCTCCCGACGCTGGGGTGTCTCCCCTCCCTGTGGAGCAGGGCGAGCAGGAGCCGTGGCTACCCCAGCGGGCGAGCGTCTGCGCTTCGGGCGCGCGTGGGGCTGCGGTTTAGAAGGACCACTGGCAGTGCTTCGGCGGGAGGGTTGAAGGGTCCTCCCAGATTTTGCCAGTTGAGTCCTAGTGCCCTTAGTGTGCTCTACACCCGAGGACGGAGGCTGGGAAGTGGAGCGGGAGCCTTTCCGGCCCGCCGAGCAGCACGGACCTGTTGTCACCTGACCTGTGAAGTTCGAGATTTCCCCAGGTAGGGATGATCTTTTTTAAAGATTTATTTATTTTAGAGGGGGGTGGGTGGACGGACAGAGGGAGGGGGAGAATCCCACACAGACTCCCCATTGAGCATGGATTCAGATGCGGGGCTCCATCCCAGGACCCTGAGTTCGTGACCGGAGCTGAAATCAAGAGTCAGACGCTCAACTGACTGACCGCCCCCAGGCGCCCCAGAATGATCTTTTCTAGTAGGACTTTCGCTATTGCTTGTTCACAAGGGAAAGTCTCAGTCCAGTGAGAAAGCATACAGCCCATGACTAAATCATGTTGTATCCATGAGATGGGAGAAGCTGAGTAAAATCCCTTGCCAAACCTCAGACGCTCCATCGGGCAATGAAAATGCCTGAGGGCGAAGAGAGAGCAAAGTAAACCTCGAGAGACTCCGAGGGAAGGAGAACAGACTGAGGGTTGATGAAGTGGGTGGGGGATGGGCTAGATGGGGGATGGGGGTTGAGGGCAGTTGTTGGGATGAGCACGGGGTGTTGTATGTAAGTGATGAATCACTAAATTCTACTCCTGAAACCAATTTTACCATATATGGTAACTAACTAGAATTTAAAAACTTGAAAAAAAATGCCTGAGAGCGAGGTGGACAGGTTTCCCAGGATTGTATTTGGGGCAGGTGGGACAAGCAAGGTGGCCACGTTCTGTGGCCTTACTGGTATTTCCCTATTGGTATTAGTTCATAAAGCGTATCATTTTATCAGCAGACTAATGACTGAATGCTTGCACCCAATGGCCAGTAATGGGAATTTTAGAGTCTCAGGTGGGACTGGGTTGTTATTTGGTCCCAGCCAGAGTTCTCTCTTTTTATTGAACAATTATATTTCCAATATTGTTTTCCCCTCTCTGGGGCCAATTGGTAGGCCTCTCTTGTCGATTTTTCTAGATTGTCATTTGGGGGAACATCCCTTTGGACCACGACAGAGGTTTGGTTGTTGGTTCCTTTGAGAGCAGCATTCTTGATGGAAATATCAACGAGGTGGTTCCCTTTGCCTCCAGGGAGTCAAGGCTGAAATGCCAAGACCTTAATCATAGAGCAGCTGACAAAAGTTTGGCATCTGGAGCGCCTGGGTGGCGCAGTCGTTAAGCGTCTGCCTTCCGCTCAGGGCGTGATCCCAGCGTTCTGGGATCAAGCCCCACATCAGGCTCCTCTGCTGGGAGCCTGCTTCTTCCTCTCCCACTCCGCCTGCTTGTGTTCCCTCTCTCGCTGGCTGTTTCTCTCTGTCAAATTAATAAATAAAATCTTAAAAAAAAAAAAAGTATGGCATCTAATCCATTTGGGGCATAAGAGCCATTTTTGAGTTTATTCCCATTAGAGGTAAGGCAACCCTGTTGTTGGGCTACCCCAAAGCATACTGACGGTTGGTATAGATGTTTGTGGTTTGGCCCTTGGCTAAGATACGAGCCTGAGAGAGAGCGTCTCGCTCAGCCTGTTGGGCGGAAGTAATCCATGAAATGGTTACCATGATAAGTCTCGTTACCATCAGTCGTCATCCAGATTTGTGGCCGTGCCATCGACTGTCCTCCCTGTGCTGTTCACCACAACCCCCGTCTTACTTATTTTATAACTGGAAGAACGTACATCTTCATCCCCTTCACCTATGTCACCCGTTGCCCCCTCCCTTCTGGCAACCACCAGCCTGTTCTCTGCATCTGTGAGCTCACTTCCGTTTTGTTTGCTTTGCTTTTTAGATTCCACGTATAAGTGAAGTCATACGGTATTTGTTTTCTCTCCGACTTATTTCACTTAGCATAATACCGTCTAGATCCATCCATGTTGCAAATGGCAAGGTTTTATTCTTTTTTATGGCTAATATTCGTGTGTGTGTGTGTGAGAGAGAGAGAGAGAGAGAGAGAGAGAGAGAGAAGGGAGGGGAGGGAGGGGAGGGAGGAAGGGATCTTCTGAACCACATAACTACCGATTGGGCTGCTTCCATATCTCGACTACTGTCAATAATGCTGCAGGAAACACAGGGGAGCAAATGTCTTTTCAAATGACTGTTTTCATTATCTTCAGGTAAATACCGAGTAGTGCGATTGCCGGGTTGTAGGGGGGCTCTCTTTTTAGCTTTTTGAGGAGCCCCCATCCTGTTCTCCAGAGTGGCCGCACTAGTTTGTGTTCCCACCAACACTGCACGAGGCTCCGCTTTCTCGGCATCCTCCCCGCACCTGTTGTTTCCGGAGTTGTTAGCTTCCGCCATTCTGACCGGCGTGAGGAGGCGTCTCATCGGGGTTTGCGTCGGCATTTCCCTGATGCCAGTGACGTTGGGCATCTTTCCTTGTGTCTGTTGGCTGTCTGCATGTCTTCTTGGAAAGCTGTCTATTCAGATTTTCTGCCCATTTAAAAAAATTGGACGGTTTTTTAAATACTGCATTGTAGGAGTTCTTTATATATTTTGTATGTTAACCTCTTATCCGATATATTATTAGCAAATAGCTTCTCTTTTTTTTTTAAGATTTTATTTATTTATTCGACAGAGATAGAGACAGCCAGCGAGAGAGGGAACACAAGCAGGGGGAGTGGGAGAGGAAGAAGCAGGCTCATAGCGGAGGAGCCTGATGTGGGGCTCGATCCCATAACACCGGGATCACGCCCTGAGCCGAAGGCAGACGCTTAACCGCTGTGCCACCCAGGTGCCCCTGCAAATAGCTTCTCTTATCCAGTACGTTGCTTTTTTTGTTTGTTGATGGTTTACTTTGCAAAACCTTTTTAGTTTGATGTCGTTCCATTTGATTATTTTTGCTTTTGTTGTCCTTGCCTGAGGAGACAGATCAAAAAAGCATTGCTCAAACCAATATCAGACTGCTTACTGCCTATGTTTTCTTCTAGGATTTTTATGGTTTTGGGCGTCACAGTTAAGTCTTTAACCCATTTAGAGTTCATTCTTGTGTGTGGCATTCTGCGCCAACTGTCCTGTTCTCCCAGCACCGTTTCTTGAAGAGACTGTCCTCTCCCCACTGTAGATTCCTGCCTCCTTTGTCATGGATTAGGTGACTATGGAAGTGTGAGGTTTATTTCTGGGCCTACTGTTTTGTTCCATGATCTGTGTGTCTGTTTCTGTGCCAGTACCAGCTTTGGGGTATACTTTGAAATCTGGGAGCATGATTCCAGTTTTGTTGATTTTCAAGATTGCTTCCGCTATTCATGGTCTTCTGTGGTTCCTTATAAATATGGGATTATTTGTTCTAATTCTGTGACAAATGCCATTAATATTTGGACAGGGATTGCATTGAATCTGCAGGTTGCTTTGGACTTTTTTTTTTTTTTTTGAAGTACTTTCCATGCCCAGCGTGGAGCCCAGCAAGGGGCTTGAACTCACGACCCTGAGATCAAGACCTGAGCTGAGATCATGAATCCGACGCTTAACCGACTGAGTCATCCAGGAGCCCCGGGTGGTATGGGCATTTTAACAATAGTAATTTTTCCAACCCACAAGCAGAGTTGATTTTTCCATGTTTTGTTTGTATGTCATCTTCAATTTCTTCCATTAATATCTGAGAGTTTTCAGACTACAGTTCTTTCACCTCCTTGGTGAAATTTATGTTTAGGTATTTTATTCTTTTTGATGAAGTTGTGAGATTATTTTTTCTTTAAAACTTCTTTTAGTTGAAGCACAGCTGACGTACATGATATCAGCTCCACTTGTACAACATAGTGATTTAGCAATTACAGACATTACGATATGCTCTCCGTGGTAAGTGTAGTCCCCATCTATCACCATACAAATGTATGACAATATTACTGACTATATTCCCTATGCTGTACTTTTCACCCCTGTGATTTATTTTATAATCGGAAATTTTTTAAAGGTTTTATTCTTATATTTATATTTTATTTTTTAATCTTTACACCCAACATGGGGCCGAACTCACAACCCAGAGATCAAGAATCAGATGTTCTACTGACCGAGCCAGCCGGGAGCCCTACAATTGGAAGTTGTGCCTTTAATCCCCTTTGCCAGTTTCACCCCCCTTCTCCCCACCCCCACCCCCCCGGCAAACCACCAGTTTGTTCTTTGCATCTATGAGTCTGTTTCTGTTCGTTTGTTTGTTCCTGTGTTTTGACTTTTAGATTCTAGATGTAAGTGAAATCATATGGTATTTGTCTTCTCTGACTTATTTCTCATAGCATAACACCCTCTAGTTCCGTCCATGTTGCAAGTGGCAAGATTTCATTCTTCTTCTTGGTTGTCTGAGTAATCTTCCATTGTTGATACCCACCACATCTTCTTTATCCATTCTTCTATCTGTGGGCATTATGACAGCTTCCACATCTTGGCTATTGTAAATAATGCTGCAGCAAACAGAGGAGCATAGATCTTTTCAAATTAATGTTCTCATTTTCTCTGGGTAAATACCCAGAAGTGAGATTAGTAGATTATATGGTATTTCTATTTTTAATTTTTTTGAAAAGCCTCCATATGGTTTTCCACAGTGGCTGTCACAGTTTGCATTTCCACCAACAGGGCACGAGGGTTCTCTTTTTTTCCACATCCACACCAACTTGTCCTTTTTTGTCTTTTTCATACTAGCCTTTCTGACAGGTAGGAAGCGGTGAGCTCATTGTGGTTTGGGTCGGCATTTCCCTGATGGTTAGTGGTGCTGGGCATCTTTTCATGTATCTATTGGCCATCTCTGTGTCTTCTTGGAAAATGTTTATTTAGGTCCTTTGTCCATTTTTTAATTGGATTGTGATTATGTGTGTACACATATATGTACACACATATGCATACATACGTGTATGTGTGTAATATATACAGACATATGTACACACACGTGTGCATACATGCACTGAGTTGTAGGAGTTCTTTATGTATTTATGTATTTTGGATGTTAATCCTTTATCAGGTATGTTATTTGCAAATAGCCTCTCCCGTATAGTAGTTGCCTTTCCATTTTGTTGATGGTTTACTTTGCTGTGCAAAAACTTTTTAGTTTGATGTAGTCCCAATTGTTTATTTTTGCCCTTGTTTTCGTTGCTTGGAAAGAGATAAAAAAAAAATATATATATATATATATATATATTGCTAAGGCTGATGTCCAAGAGTTTACTGCCTATTTTCTTCTAGGATTTCTATGGTTTTAGGCCTCACATTTAGGTCTCTAATCCATTTTGAGTTTTTTTTTTTTTTTTTTTTGTATGGTGTAAGAAGGTGCTCTAGTTTCACTCTTTTGCATGTAGCTGTTCCCAGCGCGGTATTTCCCTCTTGTATATTTCTGCCTCCTCTGCAATAGATTAATTGAGCATACGTGCAAGGGCATACTTTTGTTCTTATTATTATGTTCCATCGATCTGTTTTGTGCTGGTAGCAAACTGTTTTGATTAGTACAGCTTTGTAATGTAGTTTAAAATCTGGAAGTGTGACGCCTCCAGCTTAGTTATTCTTAAGATTGCTTTGGCTACTTGGTGTCTTGTGGTTCCATACAAATTTAAGGATTATTTGTTCTAGTTCTGTGAAAAATACTTTTTTATTTTTATTTTTTTTAGCATTTTGATAGGGATTATTGCACTGAATCTGTAGACTGCTTTGGGTAGTATGGACATTTTAACAATATAATGTTTTCCAATCCATGAGCTTGGTGTATCTTTCCGTTTACTTGTGTTGTCTTCAATTTATTTTATCAGTGTTGTATTGTTTTCAGAACATAGTTATTTCACATCTTTGGTTAAATGTATTCCTGGGTATTTTATTCTTCAATTGTAAATGGGAATGTTTTCTTAATTTCTCTTTCTGCTAGTTTATTATTAGTATATAAAAACAAAACAGATTTCTTCATATTAATTGTGTATCTTGCAACTTTACTGAATTCATTTATTCTAATATTTTGGTGGAGTCTTTACAGTGTTCTGTATATATTACATGTTTTCTCTATATATTATCATCTCATTTAACAATAGTGCTACTTTCACTTCTTTTATCATTTTGGATGGCTTTTATTCCCTTTTCTTGTTTGGCTGCTGTGGCTAGGAATTCTGGTACTATGTTGAATAAAAGTTGTGAGTTGATATTCTTGTTTTGTTCCTGATCTTAGAGGAAAAACTTTTTTTTTAAATTAAAAAAAAAGATTTTATTTATTTATTTGACAGAGATAGAGACAGCCAGCGAGAGAGGGAACACAAGCAGGGGGAGTGGGAGAGGAAGAAGCAGGCTCATAGCAGAAGAGCCTGATGTGGGGCTCGATCCCAGAACGCTGGGATCACGCCCTGAGCCAAAGGCAGATGCTTAACTGCTGTGCCACCCAGGCGCCCCTAGAGGAAAAACTTTGAGCTTTTCATCAGTTTTATGTTAGCTGTGGGGTTTCCTATAAGGCCTTTATTAGGTTAACGTATGTTCCTTCTATTACCTACTTTGTTGAGCATTTATATCATGAATAGATGTTGAATTTTGTCAAATGCTTTTTCTGCATCTATTGAGGTGATCATATGACTTTTATCCTTACTTTTGTTAATGTCTAGATCACTTTGTGCAGATTTTGAATCATCTTTGCATCCCTGGGATAAATCCTATTGATTGTGGTGAATGATCCTTTTACTATATTATTGAATTCATTTTGCTGATATCCTGTCAAGGATTTCTGTATCTATGTTCATCAGAGTTATTGACCTGTAATTCTCTTTCTTCTCTTCTCTTCTTTCTCTTCTCTTCTCTTCTCTTCTCTTCTCTTCTCTTCTCTTCTCTTCTCTTCTCTTCTCTTCTCTTCTCTTCTCTCTCTTCTCTCCTTCCTTCCTTCCTTCCTTCCTTCCTTCCTTCCTTCCTTCCTTCCTTTTTTTGTAGTATCTTTGCCTGGTTTTGGTATAAGGCTTCATAGAATGAATTTGGAAGCACTCTTCCTTCTGCTATTTTTTGGAACAGTTTGAGAAGAATAGGTATTAACTCTTTCAAATGTTTGGTGGAATTCATCTGTGAAGCCATCTGGTCCTGGACTTTTGTTTTGGGGAGCTTTATTATTATGAATTCAATTTCATTATTTAGTAATCAATCTGTTCAGATTTTCTCTTTCTTCCTGATTCAGTCTTAGAAGATTTGTATGTTTCTAGGAATTTATCAATTTCTTCTAGGTTGTTCAATTTGTTGGCATGTAATTTTTCATAGTAGTCTCCTGTAATCCTTTATGGTTCTGTGGTTGTTGGTTGTAACTTCTCTGTCATTTCCAATTATATTTACTTGAGTTCTCTTTCTTTTTTTTCTTGATGAGTTGTGCTAATAGCTGATCAATTTTTTTTTTCTTGAAGAACCGGCTCTTAGTTTCATTAGTCTTTTCTATTGTTTAAGCCTCTATTTCATTTATTTCTGCTCTGATGTTTATTATTTCCTTCCTTCTACTAACTTTGGGCTTAGTTTGTCCTTTTTCTAGTTCCTTTAAGTGTAAGGTTATATTGTTTGAGATTTTTCTTATTTCTCGAGGTGGCTCTGCATTGCTATAAATTTCCCTCTTCAAACTGCTTTTGCTGTGTCCCCAGATTTTGGAGCATTGTGTTTTCATTTTTATTTTTCTTCAAGGTGGTTTTAAATTTCTTCATTGACCCATGGTTGTTCAATAGCACATCATTTTATCTCTACATATCTGTACGTTTTCCTGTAACTGATTTCTAGTTTCATACTGTAAGGTTTCTCTTGCCGCGAATAAAACGGAGACCGCACAGGCAAACGTGGGCCAGAGGATGGGCTTTATTGCAAGCACCCTCCGTCGAGGTTCCGCAACTCGGGAAAGAGCGTTGAGTCGGGGAAGTCGCGCCCAGGGCAGGGCAGCGAGGGTTTTTATTGGGCACCGCTGGGGGGAAGGTGAGGAGGTAGGAGAACTGATAGAATTTTCCTTTTTTGGTAACTATGCCTGGTTGTAAGTAGCCCATTGGTCAGCTAGAGTCCCGGGCGGAGAGTTTCGGTTTCCCGCTTAGCTTTCGGTTTACTGGGGTTGACGTGGCTGCTTGCAGGAGTTCTGGAGGGAGATTCGGCCATCTTGGGTGTCCGCCATT
This sequence comes from Ailuropoda melanoleuca, assembly GCF_002007445.2. Lineage (NCBI taxonomy): Eukaryota > Metazoa > Chordata > Mammalia > Carnivora > Ursidae > Ailuropoda > Ailuropoda melanoleuca. The sequence continues at coordinate 39,733,323 of NC_048231.1, forward strand.
TTGAGTGGCCCCTTTTCTCAGCCAGCCCAACACATACCACTGTGGTTAGAAAAGATGCTTGGTATGATTTTAACCTACTTAAATTTATTGAAACTTGTTTTGTGGCCTAACATGTGGTCTATCTTGGAAAACATCCCATGTGCGCTTGAGAAGAATGTTATTCTGCTGTTTTTGGAATGTTCTGTATGTATCTTTTAAGTCCATCTAGTCTAATGTGTGACTGCAGGTCAATGTCTCCTTATTGATTTTCTGTCCGGATGATCTATCATTGATGTAAGGGAGGTGTCCAAGTGCCCTACTATTATTATATTGCTGTCAATTTCAATCTTTGTGTGTGTTAATATTTACTTCATGTATTTAGGTGCTCCTTTGTTGGGTGCATAAATATTGACAAGCGTTATATCCTTTTGCTGGATTGATCCCTTTATCATTGTGCAAAGCACTTCTTTGTCTTTCGTTCCAGCCTTTGTCTTCCAGTCTATTTTTTCTGATAGGTATTGTTATCCCAGCTGTTTTTTGTTTCCATTTGAATGCAATGTCTTTTTTCCATCCCTTCACTTTCAGTCTGTGTGTGTCTTAGGTCTGAAGTGAGTTTCTTATAGACAGCATTTGGATGGGTCTTATTTTTTGTTTTTTTTTAGTTTTTTGTTTGTTTTTAATCCTTTCAGCTTCCCTGTGTATTTTGATTGGAGCATTTAGTCCTTTTACATTTAAAGTAATTATTGATAGGTATGTACTTATTACCAATTTGTTAATTGTTTCCTGGTTGTTTTTGTAGTTCTTCTCTGTTCTTCTCTGGCTCTCTTCCCCTGTGATTTGATGACTTTCTTTAGTGTCATGTTTAAATTCATTTCTCTCTATTTTTTGTGTATCTCTTATTTATTTGCTTATTTTTTATTTTATTAATTTTATTTATTACTTATTTACATCTGTTATTTTTGTGTATATATTGTAGGGTTTTGGCTTGTGATTACCATGAGGTTCATATTTAAAAACCTGTGTATAGAGCATTCTGTTTTAAGTAGGCGGTTGTTTAGGTTCAAATCCATTCTCGAAGCACTGCATTTTATCTCCCCTACCATTTTATGTTTTTGACATCCTATTTTACATCTTTTTATTTAGTATATACCTTAAGAAATTATTGTAGATTTAGTTGATTTTACTACTTTTGTCTTTTAACCCTCATATTGACTTTTTTTTTTAAAGTTTTATTTATTTAAGTAATCTCTACACCCAACATGGGGTTCAAACTCATGACCAAGAGTCACATGCTCTACCGAATGAGCCAGCTAGGTGCCCCTGAATGCCTTTAGTTTTGCTTGTCTGGGAAACTCTCTATCTCTCCTTCAATCCTGAATGTGGACTTTGCCAGGTAGAGAGTATCCTTGGTTGTGTTTTTTTTCTTTCAGCACTTTGAATATATCATGCCACTGATTCTGGCCAGCAAACTTTCTGCTGAAAAATCAGCTGATAGTCTAAAAGGAGTTACCTATACATAACTAATTGCTTCTTTTGCTGCTTAGTATTCTCTCTGTATCTTTAATTTTTGATATTTTAATTATAATGTGTCTTGGTGTGGATCTCTTTGGGTTCATCTTGTTTGGAGCTCTCTGTGCTTCCTGGATCTTGGTCTGTTTCCTTTCCCAGGTTAATGAAGTTTTCTACTATTTCTGGAAATAAGTTTTTTGCTCCTTTCTCTCTCTTCTCTGGGGCCCCTGTAATACGAATGTTAGATGCAGTATACTTGATGTTGTCCCAGAGGTCCCTTAAACTCTTATTTCTTTTAATTCTTTTTTCTTTTCTTCATTTTGGGTGATTTCCACTACCCTGTTTTTCTCACCTCTGATTCATTCTTCTGTATCCTCAAATCTGTTGCTTAGTCCCTCTAGTACCTTTTCCATTTCTGTTTTCATTCTTCAATTCTGACTGGTGTTTTCTTACATTTTCTATCTCTCTCTTTTTTAAAACGTTTTATTTCAGAGAGGAAGGGGGCGGAGAGAGAGCACATGAGCACAAGCACGAGTGCAGGGAGGGGCAGAGGGAGAAGGAGACACCCCGCTCAACAGGGAGCCCGACGCGGAACTTGATCCCAGGACCCTCAGATTGTGACCTGAGCCGAGGGCAGACACTTAACCAACTGAGCCATCCAGGCGCCCCACATTTTCTCTCTCTTTGTTGAAGTCTGCACTGTTTCATTCATTCTTCTCCTGAGTTTGGTAAGCATCTTTATGACCATTATTTTGAACTCTGTCAGGCTGATAGTTTATCTCTGTTTCATTTAGTTATTTTCTCAGGTTTTGTCTTGTTGTTTTGTCTGGAATATACTCCTATGTCTGTTTGTTTTGCCTGGTTCTGTTTGTTTCTATGTATTAGGTAGTTTGGTTACTTCTCCCAGTGTTCAAGGAATGGCTGATGTAGGAAGTGGCCTGTGGGGCCCAGAAGCGCAGTCCCTCCTGGCCACCAGAGCCAAGTGCTCCAGGGGTGTCCCTTATGTGGGTGGCATGTGCTCTTCTGTTGCAGAGGAGCTGTGACTGCTGTGGGCGTGCCAGTGGGCAGGGGTGGCACCCGGTCTGGCTGGCGGGGACTCCCTGCCGCAGTGCACTCGTGGGCTGGGTTATCATCCGTCAGCTGTGAGGCCTCGACAACACGCAGGGTTGTGCCGAACTCTCGGGGGTGTGCACACTGTCGTTAGCAGTCTAGAGGGAGGATTTCAAAATGGCACTTGCCAGCATTGGGGTCCACACAGCAGAATGGGCTAGAAAAAATGGCTGCTTCCAGTGTCTCAGTCCCTGGGGAGATGCCCTGCTGTCTCCTCCCTCTCTGGCAGGCACTCCTGTAAGTACATCTCTCCCTATGGTGTGTGCATTTTTTATCTGGTGTTGTGGCACTGGTTTCTGAGTCAAGTGAGTCTGTGCATTAACCATTTAAGAGTGGGTTTTCCTTTTCCTACAGTTCTGCAGTTTTCCTAGACTTTCCTCCCTGTTAGTTTTTGAAGCTGGGTGTTTGGGGGGTTTGTCTGGCTCTGGGGTGCCTGACAGGGAGAGCTCTGTGCCTGAGAGCCTCTCCGCTGCAGGTGCTGCACCTGGAGCGAGGTTCTCCTCACATTGCATGTCTGCCGCCTCCACCGTCTCTGCGCGGCCCTTGCTGGGGAGGCGCTGTTCGCCCAGAGTCCAGGCCCCTACCGGGAATCACTCTGAGTACGGCTGTAGATCGCTGTGTCTGTGGGATGACGTGAGCCGGGACGCTACTGCGCTGCCATCTTGAACTTTCTTCTTTCGATGTTTCCCGATTGCATTCTTCAAATCGAACCATCGGTAACCAGGAAAAACCTGCTTTGGTTAGAGGAGTTTCCTGTAAGTTATCAGAGTCAGAAAGTGATCTATCAGCAGTGGTGAGGGGTGTTGTCCTCGCGGGAGGGCGCAGGGTGGCAGGGAGACGGTGACTGCAGTGAGAAGGAGTTCTGGAAGGAGTGGTTAGGAAGAGGATTTCATAGGAGGGGGATGACAGGCCAGAGGGCGGGGGTGTTCAGGAGGACCTCTACTGCTGGCCGCACGGGGATGGCTACAGGGGTCGCAGGACTGTCTCCTCACTGGCCTTAGCCAAGAGGGTGGTGGTGGGAACGGCTCATTTTGGGGTGGGTACTTGAATGGCATTCCCTTCCTCCTCGCATAAAAAAAAGAAAAAGGGGAGCTGATAATTAGGATGTCCAAGGGCAGGCGGCCTCATTAAGCTTTTCTTTAAGGCCCCAAAGGTTATGTCATTCCTGATTTTCCCAAATAATAGGGTCAGATTTGTTGGGTTCTTTTTCTTCCTCCCTCCCTCCCCTCCCCTCCCTCCCTTCCTTTTCTCTATTAAAGATTTTATTTATTTGACAGAGAGAGACACAGCGAGAGAGGGAACACAAGCAGGAGGAGTGGGAGAGGGGGAAGCAGGCTTCCCGCGGAGCAGGGAGCCTGATGTGGGGCTCGATCCCAGGACCCTGGGATCATGACCTGAGCCGAAGGCAGAAGCTTAATGATTGAGCCACCCAGGTGCCCCTGTTGGTCTCTTTAGAAAACATAAGAGATTGGGCCATAAGAGAGAAGTTCGGAATCCAACTTAACAGCCAGCTTGTCTTAGAAACGCTTGTAACCGGTGCTTGGTTTTGGCTTCGGGACGTTCAGGATACTGCAGAGAGCACGCGCTTCTAAGTGAGTCCTGGTTCCAAGATCAGGTGCCCTAAATCTTGAACGTGAGTTTGAGCAAACTGCCATTTTCCTTGGAGACTTTGTTCTCGTAAGGCTAGCAGTTTGAACAGGGGGTGCCGGCCTCCGTGGAGAAACCTGGGAACGGGGCGGAGAAGCAAGTGCCGTATGTACTGTAACAGCTCAGAGCTGCCAGAAAACCTCGTGTCGCTGAAGTCAGCTCGTAAGGTGTGTGAGAAATCCCGTGGCGCGACTGCCCCGGCGTCCTGCCGTCCTGCCCGGGGGAGCAGAGGTCCCGGCCGGCCACATCCACAGAGATGCTGAAGCCGGCACGGGAGATGCCGACCACGGCGAGATGGAGGCCGGCAGAGCGTGGCGATCGGGAACGACGGGGGGGGCCTCGGGTCACCGTGTCATTCATGGCTTGGCGTTCCAGGACAAACCTGCCTCCTCAGCCGTTGGGTTTTTACAGGGAGAAGAGGGGTGTTGTGGCGCTAGACCGGGGTTGAGGCCCCGGGCCCCCGGCGTTCTGTCATTGTCCTGATGCCCTGCAGTCTCTGTATTTGGGGGGTACCGGTTCGTTCTGGGGAGAGGCTTTGAGCGCCCTGCTTGGATCTGGATGGGAGGTGTGCTGTGGGTTCTGCCGATGTCGGCTGAGGGTTTAGCCCAGGAGGGTGCAGTGGGTGATTGGTCAGGGGCCCTGCGTCGGGGCCTTGGATCAGCCCGGGGCTGGCAGAGATGGAGCAAAGAAAAGATGTGGAAGGGCCTCTAGGTCCGCCTCGTTGGCTATTTGGGTTGCTGCTGTCAAATCCTAGAATTATTTCCCCCTTTCGGGAGAAATTCCAGCATATTTCTCGAAATTTGGGCCCGGTAAGGGAGTAGGGGCCGAGGAGCTAAGGAGAAAGGCGGACTAGGCAAGAGAGAAGAGGTGCCTCGACAGGACCCTGCTGAGGTTTACTGGAGACCTCGCCGTCTGCCCCGTGTTGGCCTTCCGAAGCCGGGCTCTTGGTGGGAGTGGGGCTGAGCGCTGAGGGTAGCTCTCGTGTCCATCAGGACAGAGAGACACTAGTTCCCAGGCTGCAGAGTGGTAGAGAGAGGATGGGAAGAGCCCCTGTAGTTCCTCGGAGCCCTGGCACTGGGGGGTGGGAGGGACTGGAAAGGCCGGTTAGAGGGCCGAAGGGGGCTGGAGCCCTTCTGTGTCCAACAGAGGCCTGGCATTTTAGAATAATGGTCAAGATCAGGAGGGTCTTGGTTTTGTTTAGGGACCTCCGTTTGTTGGGAGTGGGGAATTACGGATCTTAGAGGTCTTGGTTTGAATTGAATCACCTAGGACACGGGAGCTGGCTTGATCTAGAGTGGACGAGTTTCCCATTGCATCCTGGTCCTTTTAACTAGAAGATCCGCCCAGTAATGAACAGAGAGTTCAAGGCTACGTGGGTGGAATCGACATCCAAAGTCAGACCAAGCAATCTGTAGTTGATGGTAACAGTTATGAACAGGTGTTCAGCGTGCAAGGCTGAATTCCGTGCCAACCAACAGGCTTAGGAAAAGCTTCAGTAATTGTTCTGGAAGTTTTCTAGCAAGTCCCCAGCTTCCTAGTCTGTTTCTCTAAATCCCTTCCAGGGCCTTCCCATGGGGCCTGACCCTCACCCACAGACTCACTTCTGGGAGACTGGGTTGAGAAGGTTGAGTAACTACCGTAAGTTCCTCAGCGAGCCTGTGGGATCCTGAGTCCTAATTCAGCTTTGGCCCAGGGAACATATGAGATTAAGGGTTTAGCAGTTCAACCCTCAGAGGGCTTAACTTTAAATGGGCAGGTTCTGATAGGTGCAGGGGAGAGTGGGGAGAGTTTTGGCAAAAGAGGAAGTCCAGAGAGGACTGGAATGAAGGAGGCTGGGGAGGTGCCTCAGAGGCAGGTGTGGGCACAAGATGACAAGGCAGCTGGGAGGGGAAACTGAGGCCTCAGGAGCCTTTGTGACTTCATTCAGCTGTCTCTTGCCTTGGTTAATTTGGTAACGGTGTTTTGTAAAGTGGCGATCTTAGAGTTCTGAACACGTTTGGAAGCTCCAGGCATTGATTTAAAGTAGATACTCCATTCACCTTGTTTAAATTTAGAGCCATGGTCATCTTTTTTTTTTTTTTTAAGATTTATTTATTTTGAGAGAGAGAGAGAGACAGCCAGCAAGAGAGGGAACACAAGCAGGGGGAGTGGGAGAGGAAGAAGCAGGCTCCCAGCGGAGCAGGGAGCCCAATGCGGGGCTCGATCCCAGAACCCTGGGATCACGCCCTGAACTGAAGGCAGACGCTTAACAACTGAGCCACCCAGGCGCCCCATAGAGCCATGGCCTTCTAATTTGATTTTGAGAAGAGTAACTTGGGGGAGACCTGAAGTTTCCCTTAATGACTACCGAAGCTCTAAATCACCTTTATTTAGTGACAAATGTGCAGGAGGAGGGTTTGTAAACATAAAGCTGGCCGGGGTTCCAGGAGGACCCTCCTGACAAAACTTAGTGGATTTAGACCCTGTACTCTTAGCTTAAAAGCTCAGAAACACAAGTATGCCTCAAAAGGACAAAGTCTTTCAACAGATCCCAAGTAAAGCTAGAGAGCTCACCACGTGGACGGCAGAGCTGGGATCCAGGGGACACCCGCCCTCCACCTCCCAGGCTGGGAGAAGCCGAGTGCGCGGGAGACCCCTTGCTCACCAGCCTCACAGGTGGTTGGGGGGTCTTCTCTGGATCCTGCATTTGACACCATGTAATGTCCACCTTGCAAATAAAACAGCCGGGCACCTCAGCGGAAGAACGGGTTTATTCTGGAATGGTAGAGGAATTGCACGGAGGGATGTTCAGGCTGTGGCTAAACCATAGGCCGGCAAGTCTGGAGACCACAGGAGAGGAACAGGATCATAGAGAAAAAGGAGGGAGTTGGAAGAGGCGGTTTGGAATGGAAGTCCATGGGGGGAAACTGAGAATTCAGGGTGGTGCCGGTTTCTCATTGGCCGGCTGCTCCCAGAAGGTGGTCCTGCTGCTGCTGGTCTAGGAGAGCAGGCTTCTTGCCGTGGGCGGGAGGACAGGCGGGTGGGCAGTGAGAGGTGACCGGCTGTGCGCGCTCTGGAACTCCGCATCCTTTCCTCGGGCTCACACTGCCCAGCCCGGGCTGAGCACCTGCGCGGCCACCAGAGACCCGGATGCTCTCCTGAGGGGCCTGGGGGGCTCTAGCCGCTCTGCGGCCCCCACCCCCACACAGAGCGGGAGCTCGGGGCTGACGGGGTGTCCTTGGGGGTTGGTGTCCGGTGTCCACCGCTGCAAGGCTCACCCCCTTCTGAGGGCTGCTCTGGCCTGGGGTGTGGGGGCCGGGGTGCCTCACACGGCTGTGCGTGGAGCAGTGTTCGTGCGTGGGACGGCGGTTGTGCGTGGGTCAGTGTGCGTGGGACTGAGTGGGACAGTGTGCGTGGGACAGTGTGGGTGGGACGGCGTGGGGCCAGGGCCCCGGGGGCATCTGTGCGGCGGGTGTGTGCCGGCCGTCGGTTCCGTGCGCGGTGTGGACCCCTCACTGCTGGGGCTGCGCTTCCCTCTGCGGCGTGAACCCCACATGCTTCTGCTCCACAGGCTCTTGGGCTTTTGCAAGGCGGCTGAGCTCGCGTCGTTCAGACTGTCAGGCTTTGTTGCGCTGGTCCTCACGCTCGCCCCCACCCCCACGGGGAGCCGACCTCCGCTGCACCCCCGCCCCCAGCTGCGCGCCCCAGCCGGGCCCTGCTCCTCCGTCAGTTTTCGCAGCCGAAGCTATTTCACTCGTGTCTCTAAAAGGCTCCACCTGTGCCTTGCATGGTCCCCGCTGCTCGGACACCCCGGGCCCTTTCAGGAACAGGGGCAAGGACTGCCATCTGTGCCCTGTGGCGGGGGTGGAGTGACGTGCCAGGGCGAGGGGAGCAGACGGGATATGGGCTGCGCACGGCCGAGCGGGCAGAGGGGGCGCCCAGCGGACAGCTCCCGAGCATCCCCACCATGGGCTGGGCGGGCTGCTCTCCATCCTTTGTAGCCTCACAGCACCCGCTCGGGCAGGTGCGCGTGTTACCAAGCACATGTTCGGGGCTCGGGGTAAAATTAGGCCATCAGGGGTGGTTGCCCACTCGGCCGGGAGTTCTGCTGGCTCCTGGTGACTCTGGCCTGCCCCATGCCATCCTCTAGGGCCGCTGAGGGGCCACTGTGCTTCTGTGTGGACAGGGTCCCCCTGCTGCTCCAGGCAAACGCACAGACGGGAACCTCTCCTCTGCGGCTTCTCTCCTGGGGGTCTTGCTCGGCGTTGCAGGGTCTCATGGGTGTCCCCTGGCCCTGCCCGTGGCCCCTGAAGGCTCCTACTTCTCTCAGGTTGAAATTCCAACCCAACTGCTGTGGCTGGCTACCTGGAGGCCTGGCGGGAGCACCCAGCCAGGTGGCCCCTTTCTCCCCCCAGTGGCCCAAGCCCACCCCTGCCTACCGTTGTCAGCGTGTCCCCCCACGAAGGACCCCATCATAGACTTGGAGGGCCAGAGTCCTACTCTTTGAAACCAGCTCCTGCCACATGGAGACAGGTGCTTTTTGCAGGACCCCCCCCCCCCCCCCCCCCNCCCGCCCAGCAAATGACTAAGACCACGCCTGCAGACAAGGCAGCTCCCCACTGCCTTCCGGGGAGGAGCTTCCAGCACAGGGCACCACGGAGACACAGGCCAAGGTGACAAGTCATCACATTCAGACAAACCACAGAGAGCTTTAAAACTGCTGTCTTCTGCTTTATTGGCAGGTAAATTGTTCAAAAATGTTCTCACGATTCAATAATTACAAAGACTCAGACTTACATTAAAAAAGTAAAAACCAGAACCCCCAGCAGGTGCCAGCCCCAGCAGAAGGCCCGGGGGTGGGGTGGGGTGGGCAGCAGGTGCTGGGTGTGTGACACGCACAGGCGGGCCGTGGTGCCCACGTCACTCAGTGCCGACTCAAGGTAAGTGCACGTCTTAAACAGCGTCGCCAAGAATGTCGACCAGCGGGAGAGCAGGGAGAGCCTGTCCTGGGCTGAAGACAAGCGACGTCTGCTGGCCGGTTAATCCCAGGCCTTTCACAACAGGCCACAAACCTGATTACTCAACACAGCAGCAAGGAAGGGGGGGGTCAATCCACGGGCAGAGCCAATGTGCAGGAGTGTGTCGGGCGAGTCTACGTGATGCATACGGGCACTAATCACGGGGCTCCATGCAGGGACGGGGCGGGCAGGGCGTCCTGGCGCCCGCGGTGGGGCTCCGGGGGTGCCAGCCTCCTGTCACCTGGCAGGCCCCCGGCCCGGCTGCAGCTGTGCCAGCGCGTGGACTTCACAGTAGCGAGACAGGTGACACTTGATGGCTGTGACCGGGCACACACGCACACACACGGGACCCAGGGCAGGGGTCGCTCACCGGGGGCCTCTGGCCATGGCTGCAAGGTCGGCAGGAGGTCTGCAGCTGACTGTAATGGCTACGTGAATAGAAAGGCCACCGACTCACCTCCGCTTTCCTGTCTTTAAGATTCTAGTGACACTGGGACTGAAACACAACTTCCTACGATTCTCCTAAGGTCCTAGGGAAGTTTCAGGGAACAGGCTTGTCACGGAGGCCCAGCAGAGCTGTGCAGGGCTTGCTGGCGAGGAGGCTGGCGGCCGCAGGGCCCCACGTGCCTTCGCAGCCGGTTCCGGGCGGGGGAGGCTGGGTGCTGGTCCTTTACGTGCACACGGAACGGTGCTGTCCCACAGCGGCGCGGGTGAGCGGATCTGGCCCACCACCAACCATGTGGCATAAAACTGATCGTTATTATAATGAAGACTTTTATCTCCGTATCTACAAATTGAGTCTGCATTTCCTTGGACAACACTGGGGGTTGGCTCCGTCTTGGCACTGGCAATGGAGGACACGCCCAGCTCCCCAGCCCATGGTGGTGAGGCTGGTGGCTTCAGGCGTCGTAGGCTGGTTGCTCCAGGCCTTCAAGGGGGAGCTGGCTCCTGTGCGGTGAGTTGGGGCTGGGGGGGCCGCTGGGGTTGGAGCTGTTTGATGGAGTCGAGTGTTTGGTCGAATCGGAGTCAGGCTGTTAACACAAAGGAGGGGGACAGCATAAGAACCAACCGCCCTGGGCCTGTGCGGGGCGCGCTGCCAGCCAGACGCCAGCATCTGGGGGGGAAGATGGGACAGCTGCTGCTTCCCTTCTGGTTATGACAACACTCTCTCTGAGCATTTCACAGGGTCCTTGAGATCAGAAATGAAAGCCCAACCCGAAGCCCACAAATAACTCAGTAATTATAGTTACAAAGAAGAACGAGCAACTCAACAGTGAAGAAACCAGTCAGGGCGCTCTTTCATAACAAGGGGTGTCGATGAAACACCCACAGCTCACTTCATACTGAATGGCGCAAGCCGCAATCTCCCGCGAGGACAAGGTACAAACGAGGACGCCTGCTCTCACCACTGCTGGACGTGCCACACCGGAATCAATTTAACCGAAGACATGAAACACCTGCATGCTGACGCCAGAGAGCATTGGTGACAGAAGTTAAAGATGGCCTAAATATACGGAACATCTCACGTTCACGGACGGGAGGATCCAACAGCGTTAAGACGGCAATACTCCCCCGAAGCCATCCACAGACTCAATGCCGTCCCTACTGAAATTCTAATGGTGCTCTCTTTTTCCAGAAATGGGAAATGGCAGTCCTCAAATTCATATGGAATTGCAAGGGGCCCAGAGTAGTCAAAACAATACTAGGAAAAAAACTGGGAGGAACCACACTTCCCAAACCTACTCCTTCAAAATGTACTAAAAGGCAGCAGTACCCCCAACGGGACGTGCGTCGGCATAGAGACCAGTGGGACAGAACTGAGCCTAGAAGTAAATCTGTACAACCATGGGCGGCTGGTTTTTGACAAGGGTGCCAAGACTGTTCAATGAGGGAAAGCAGTGCCGGGCATCCACATGCAGAAGACTGAAGTCAGATCTCCACCTTAAAATAACTCAAAGCAGACCAGTGACCTACATATGAAGGCTAAAACCTTAAGACTTAGAAGAAAACAGGAATAAGTCTTCATGACTTTGGGTTCAGCAATGAATTCTTAGATATGACCTCAAAAGCACAATCAACAAAAGAAAAAAAATTGGGTATCACCCAAATTAGAAGCATCAAAGGAAATGATGACAAAGGTGAAAACACAACACACAGAGTGGGAGAAAATATTTGCGTGTCACATCTGGGTCAAGTATCCAGACGACATAATGTACTCATCAACCCAATAACAAAAGACAACTCAATTTACAAAAACGGGCAAACAACTAGACATTTCTCCGAAGGTACAGAAACAGCCAACAAGCACAGGAAAACGATGCTTAACCTCACCAGTCATCAGGGAAATGCCCATCAAAGCCCCAGTACGCTACAGGAACTTCACACCCCCCATGGCGGTTACAGAAAACACCACCACCACCACCACCAAAAACAAGGAAAGGAAGAGTAAGCGTTGACAAGGAGATGGAGAAATCGTCACCCTCACACTTCGCTGGCGGGCGTGAAATGGTACAGCTGTGGTGGAAAGCAGCTGGATGGTTCCCAAACAGCTTAACCTGTTCTGCGGCTCCGGACGTACCCAGCCGTGAGCACAGGCGCTCCGGCGAAGGCAGGCGCGCACGCGTTCGCGTCTGCAGAGCTGGATCCAGCCCCCATGCCCACCAGGGAATCATGAGGACATAAAATGAGGTACATCCATACGATGGAATGTTTGGCAACAGAAAGGAACGACCTACTGACCCCTGCTAGAATGCGGATCAATCTGGAAGACCTCAGGCTAAGTGAAACAGGCCAGACACAAAAGGCCGCGTAGTATCCGCCTCTGTTCATACGGAATGTCCGTGACAGGTAAATCCACAGAGACAGAACAAAGGTCTGTCGTTGCTCAGACGAGCCTTGACGGAGGGACATTTTGCAAAAGAACTGTACTTTTCATAACAAATTTAATGTCATTGGAGAGAGAAAGGCTGGACCCAGACCAGACCCAGGACGACAGGATGCAATGTGTGAGCCTTAACCAGATTCTGGTTTCAGAACAGCCAGGCCCTGGGCACAGACGGTCCCTGGCAGGATGCCAAGGCAGGATGTGAGCCCTGCGATCCGGGAGGAGACACCTGCACCCTCAGGAGATCCGCGGAGAACTGGATCAGGGGCTGTTGTGATGTTGCCCCTTCCTTTCTGTTGGGTTCCCCCCACAAACCAAACAGGGAGAAGTAGGTTAGATAAAGCTCACATGGGATGTTCACACTAGTAATCTTCCAACTTTTCTGAAGGTCTGAGATTTTCAAAATACACAGCTGAGGGGGAAAAAGGTAATAAGAGAAAAAACCAAGGCCTACCTCTAGAGCCGTCAGTCTTAGGCAGGTTTAAGGGCATTCTATGAAACCTTCCAGAAAAGAAAATGGATATATTATGGCTACTACAAGATGCAAACTTCGTCAGTCCAAGTTCAGGCTAGCACAGCTCTGAGGACAAAGGCGGCCAAGGACAGCACAGGACACGAACTTTACCGACAAACACTGTCAACACAATGATCCCAGATGCCATCTATTTGAAATAAGAACAGCATGTCACGACCAGAGAGGAGTTCCTCTCAGGAGGCAAGGCCACTCTGACACGAACAGGCTGGAGAGAAATCCCATGAAGGTGGTCACCGGGGAACCTCTGATGAAAGCATCTGATGAATGTTCATCACCCCTTCCTTACCGAAAAAGTTCTTCCTGAGTTGGGAGGAGAAAACCACGTCCTTAGCCAGAACGGACAGGTGGCAGGAGTCTTACTGGAGTCCGGGCGGGGGCACAGAGCCCGTGGTGTCGCCGGGCCACACCTCTGCTCTCGGGAGCCCCAGCCAGTGCGCTGAGTGAGGCAACACCCATCTCTGCACCCCCACCCCACCCCCTCCCAGGGTCAAAGAGACAGAACTCCAAGGCCATCAACCAAACACGAGCGCTAATCAGAATTCAGCAAAGTGGCTGGACACTGAACAGTCCAAAGTCGCCAGCTTGTGCAGACACCAGCAATAACCACCAGATATGTAATGGAAGATTGCAGTCCATTCACAGCGGCAATAAAAACCTTCAAATTCCTAAGAATAACTTACCACACACATGCACTACCTGTAGGAGGAGAACCATCAACGGAGAGACATTCGATATTCCCACACAGGAAAGGTCAAGATGATGAATATCCCCCAAATTAATCTACAAATTCAATGTAATCCCAATGAAAAGCTCAACACAATTTTTACCTTTTTACCGTGAAGCCAACAAGCTGCTTTTAAAATTCATTTGGAGTGGGGTGCCTGGCTGGCTCAGTGGGAAGAGCATGTGACTCTTGATCCCAGGGTCATGGGTTCAAGTCCCACACTGGGTGTAGATGTGACTTATAATACACTTAGAAGAAATAAAATTTACTTGCGGAAAATAAAAACAACTAAAAAACTGTTACAAAGGAGGAACGAAAAGATCTGCTTTGCCCAGTCTGCTACAGGCGGCACTGACAGAGGAAAAGAATCCACCGGTTTGTAGATGGACTGTTCAGAAAGAGAAACAAATAAAGGAGCTTAACTTTATATAAAAGAGACAACATTTCAAGTTGGAGAGAAATAAATGGCATGGGGCCAGGGTGCCATCCACTTCCGAAATACTTCAGCTAGGGTCCTTGCCTACAAACATGCAGAGTCAGGGCACTCTTTCTCACAGTCACGAAGGCGTGACACACAGAAGGGAAACCTCGCCAAACTCCTGAAGACACTACCCGGAACGTCTGTTTACCTTAGCTGAGAAAGACAGACCGGGCTTCGTGAGAATCAGTACCTGCCACAGATCATGTTCACAGCGAGAACAGAGCTTCTGGGAGTCAGGGAAGGAGGGGGCGAAGGTGTGCAGCCGGACCCCGGAGGAAGAAATGGCCCACGTTTGGAATGACTGTGGACCTCGGAGACGGAGCAACACGTGGAGTAAGACCTGTGTTTGCCTCCCCGTGCCGCCCCGGGCTCCCGCACTGTCCCCCCGCACTGTCCCCACTCCCCTCTCTCACCGACACGCGCCTCAGCGTGCACGAGGATGTGCCCACCACGGCAGGGTCTGGAAGGCCCAAAGAAGACCCGAGCCGCGCTGGCCCCGCACGCCCTGATCCCGAATGGCCATCAGAGGAACGGGGAGACACTGACATGGAAGGCTCTCCAAGATGCACCAGGCCCCCTGTGCGTTAAAACGCGTGCAGCTACCAGCATGTTACATCCAGATACGCACAAGCACGCAGAGGAGTCTACAAAGGAGAAGCTGGCTGGGCTTTTCTTGGGAAGGCTTTCATTTCTCAGTCGTTCGGCAGGGCGGCCCCTACCGATCAGTGCCCAGGAGGCTTATGGCCCCCGCCCGCCATGCTCGGGGCGGCCACCAGCTCCTGGAGGGCCCAGGCCCTCGGGAGCAGAGCCCGGAAGGAGGCCTGGCTCCAGAGGCCTTGGTCTGATTGAGGAACGCGGTGCTGCTCAGGCCATTACCCGGAAATGGGAATCCGCATCTTTCTCCCAACAGGCACACGGTCACAGAGCCCGTGCCGTCCTACCCCTCCTGTGGCACAGCCTGAAATGTCAGGAGTGGGGAGCTCCAGAGGCGCTGGTGAGAAGCACTCAGGTCCACACTCCCCAGGCTGCTCTTCGTTCTGCAGTGGTGATGCAGGTGTACCCCTGCCCCTCTTTCCCGGGCCGCTGGGCCCCACGCGGCTGTTCCAGGTGGGGTGAAGCTGCTGTCACCACTCTGATTCTCCTCCATGTGAGGAGCTGCAGACACTCAGGGGGGGTCTGTGGAATGAGGCAGGTCTTACCTCTTTGTCGAAGTCCTGGTCGGGGTCGGACATACTCCTAAGAGGCACAGCCACTCCGGGCTCTGACCCACCTACGGAAAAGGAGAGCCGCCATCTTAGGGAGACGAGTCCGGAACCCCAGCAGGCCAGGTCCCCACCCTCAGACACCCTTGGTACCTGATGAGGGCCACGAGATGTAGGGCTTGTTCCTGGGGGGAGGCTGCCGGGACAGGCCGGGGGGAGCAGGGCCAGGCCTTTCCTCCTGGGAGGGGGGCACGGCGCTCTGGGTGGAGAGAAGGGCAGTGAGCGGGCTCGGGTGCCCAGGCTGGGAGCGCAGGCTGACCCCTGGCCCAGCAGGTGGGGCACCACAGAACACAGCCGGGGTCCTGGGACCTCACTCTCTGCACAGTGGCGCCAGGCCCATTTTGAGCTAAGAATTGGGAATGACAACTGTAGGCCGAGTCAAATCCTAGCTCACGTTTTTAAGTGAAGAAGCATGCTACCTGCTTGTAGGAAGATGTTCCTGGGAAACCATTTTTGACAGCTAGTTTCCTCATAAAATACTACCAGCCTGAAATGGTCACGGACCCCAAACGAGTGTAAATGCCCTGGTGTTCAGAGTCACGCACATCCACACACAGCCCCTGGGAGCAGCCGCGGGGCCGGCTCGGGCAGGGAGGCGCCGCCCCCCCTCCGCCCCGCTCCGCCCCTGCCCGCCTGCCCGCCCCGCGAGCTCACCAGAGGCAAGTCCATGAGCACCTGCATTCCATCACCCGGGCCCATGTGGGCCACGTGGTTGAAGTTGGTCGGGTTGGATATCATTTTGGATCTCAGTTCTGGGTCTCTGAGCATCTCTCTGAGGGAAAGGAAAGAATTTCTGATTCCCNTCCCGCCGGTGCCACGCGGCCCCCCCCGCCCCCCCGCCGCAGCCGCCGCCGCCTCACCAGCGAACTTGCTCTTGAAGTAGATCAAGCGCGGCGGCTCGCAGCTGAGCAGGTTGAGGGTGCCGTCGGCGTTGAGCGGCCGGATCTGTGGGGAGGGAGGCGGACAGGAGGGTAGCGGCGAGGCTGCGGCCGGCAGGAGGCCGCCCCGCCCCGCCCCGGGCCTTACCCTGCGCAGGCCGATGGTCTGAACCCATTCCATGGTGCGCACGTCGAACACGTCCACGCCGTACTCGCTGTACACCGTGACGTGGGACGGGCTGCAACCTAGTGCACACGGGGCGAAGGAGGTGAGCGACCCGCGCGCCCGGCCCCACCGCCGGGGCGCTCCAGCAAGGGCCACCCACGGCCACGCCGCGCTCAGCCTAGGGCTCACGACCGGCTCAAAGGGCAGGAACTTGCACGTGCCCGCTCGAGAAAGAACCTTCGCTTCCAGTTCACAGACAGCCCACACGTTCGAACCCTTCCCGGCCCCTCTGTAACTGAACAGCACTTCAGATACCACAGGGCAGTCGCTGAAGGGCGGTCGTGTAAAAAGTTAGCCTTTCACGTAGCTTCCTTATAGCATTACTGCAGAAACAACTGCTTCGGGCTCAACGCATCTGAAACAGGCAGGGCCCGGGCGTTGCTTTTGAGGCAAAGTCCTTTAAGAGATGCCAGAAAGTCAGGTTTCTGAGTAAATACTTACAACCTCACACGAAACTGCTGCCTAGCTCTGGGGCCACAGTCCTGCTGGGCCCCGCCCCCCCGCTCACCCACTGGCTGGCTCTCAGACTGGGCCTTGGGGTGTTCGCGGGCAGCCCTCTGCTAGGCCGGTCGGAACACACCCGGGCCGGCACCCAGCTTCCTGTGCCGAGCCCTGCAGCGGGGGGGCCGATCCCTCCTGGTCCTCAGTGATGGGACACTGCCAGGTGGGCACGGGTACACACCAAGGACCGGCCCATCTGGCACTCGAAGTTTAAGGGGACAGTCCCCACCTTCAGAACTGCAGTAAGACTATCTGAACCGGGGGAAGGAGAGCAGGCTGCAGGAGAGCGCCTGCCAGGGATGGCGAGGCAGGTGCGAGGCATGCGGTGGCGTCCCCAGCGCCACGCTGCGGAAGCACAGAGCCCCGTGGACGGCACGGCTCGCCCCGGCTCCGGTCCTCCGGCCTTCGAAGGCTGAGTTAAACTCCCTCGCACCCTGCATCACTAACTGAACAGAAGCCTTTGAAAGGCTTCTCCTGATGTGTTGCCGTCAACTTCCCAATGGGCTGCGCGCTCAGCCCCTCTTTTGAATACACACTGGAAAATGAAACAGGGTTTAGGAAGTGGCCAAGTGGCCGGAACTAGCCAGCAGCCCTTCACAGAAGTGACATGCAGAAAAACTTTCTGAAGTAACTTTCAGAGGGCCGTTCTCCACACAGAGGCCCCTGGGGCAGCTCCTCTTACTTGGGGACATGTGGGGCTTCCTTTGCAAGGAGCCAAGGAGAGATCGGTGTGTGTGGCTTGCTCATAAAAGTGATCAACTGAGGCGTCCAGTCTAAAGAAAACTGTAAATTTAAAACATCAACAGCAGGAGCAAGAGGACGGGCTGGGGAGCCTGAGAGATGGGCGTTGGAGCCCGGCTCCACTGTGTGCCGCATGCGCGGCCCTCTGTCCTCCTTGGCCAGGTGGGACTGACTGCGCCTCCTATGTGACTGGGCACAGGTGAGCACACACGTGAATTCTCAGCACGGGTGTGGAACGAGGAGGCAACAGAGTTTTAGTTCTCCAGCCTGAACGTTAGTGACTTATTTTTCGCCAGCTCTAAAACAGATCTGGCATCCGTACTATGCACAAGGGAGCAAAAAGGCCACAAGGGGGTAGTGAGAACTGGAAAGGCCAACACAGGAGCACTAGGCGTGCGTGCCAGCCACACAGCCAGGATGCCAAAAACATCACGCTCAGTGACCCTTCCACAATAAACTTTTCAAAAACTCAGGGTTCAGAAGGAAAAGACTGTGATAGGCAGGGTTGCCATGTGGCTCTGAGGCTACTCCTGTCCAGGCTGCCCATGAGGAGGAGGGGACACAGCAAGGAAGGGACCTGGCCTGCCACCACCTGCCTGCCCGTCTGTCTACTGCCCTGGCTGAGGGCTGACCGAATGAAGGAACATGCAGAGGCCCAGAGAGCCGAACGCCGGCGGATCCCAAGGGCCTGACGTCCCGGTTCCAGCACCCGTGGATACTCTGCCAGCTTGGTGTGGCCAGTAACGAGGCACACAAAATGTCATCGTTTTAGATAATTAAGGAAAAATATCACCTCCACCTCCCACCCCACCCCTCCTCCCCCATCAGCTCAACATCAGCGTGTACCCTGCGGCCTGTCTCATCACTCCCTGCTCTTTGTCCAACCTGCTGTTTCTCTGACTTGGGAGACACCGAGCAGGTGATCTGAGTGCATAGAGTCTGCTGAGAGCAACAGACAGTGTGGGAAGCGCCCCACGGAGCCGACTCGGGGCGCCGGCTCATCAGGCTCAGGCCTTAGAGACTCCTGTCCGGGGACCCCGTTCCACAGAAAGCCACTGAAACTAGGCAAACAAAGGGACGTGGCTCCCAGCATTTCCAGGGACATGTCTGTCCCAGCAGGAACTTTAACCTGCACACTGGAGCTGAATTTTTTTTCTGGCTACCAAAACCCTTTATCTTGTTTTTATCACCGTGTGAGTTTATAAATCATGCCCCTCAGGGTTCTTCAGCTGAGAGGCCCCTGCAAAGCCCTGGTGCTCCGAGAGAGGCTGGCGCTAGAGGGAAGCCCCCCACCCCCCAGCTGGCCCGAGATGCGGACCACACCTTCTCTTGAAGAAATGCATGGGGCCCGCCTCTCTGGCACCTCTCTAACGGCTCAACTAAGGGAACTGAGACACAAACCAAAGCAAACTAGAATGCATGCTGTCGAGGTGAAGAGCAGCAACAGGGATATGGCAACAGAAAAACATATACATACTACAGGCAACAGGCGCCGCAGGCCACATGAGCTCCTGCATGCGTGACCTCCGACCTTGTGGGTCCACGTACAGTCCCATGTGGCTGAAGCAAAGCAGGTACTCCTCGCTTTTGAGCTCCACAGCACAAAGGGCATCAAAAGACTGCTGTGAGAGGAACGTAAGCGAGGGGTCATTGGGATTTACCAGGGTTAGAGCCTGCCCGTCCCCCTGGGGGCTCAGCAGAGAGAACCCAGAAGGGTAGCCAACACAGAGCTTGTCCTTGAGCACGGCCATCCACTGCACAGTGCCAGGGGCCACAATTTCATTGACCTTCCTGTGGAAAGGCCTAGTTCTCTGGACCTCATAGCAAAGGACCAGCCGTTTCACAGCCGCAAACAGGCAGGTGGAGGAGCTCTTCTTCAGTGTTGCGGTCGCTATGAGCTGGCAGCCTTTTGTTTCTGGAAGCTTGATGTCGACATTACTTTCTGCCCCATCGAAGGCAGACCACGGACAGAGATGGACGTGGTGATTCCGGCCGCAGAGGAGGACAGCGACTTTCTCTTTGGGAGCAAGCTCGATCTGGTAGACTTTCTTGTAGTCGGCAACACGGACGATCACTGCGGGAACGGGAACAGCAGCATCTCACAGCGGCTCATGGGCTCACGGCAGCCCAAGCGTGCCAGGAACCTCCCCATCGACTCCCTTCCCCGCCAGCCAGCTCTAGAACACGCTCTAGGATGTGCCTCCACCCCTGCCAACCTCACTGTCCTACAGACGCCAGGGCAGCGCCCCCCTTCAGAAGCCCCCAGGGGCCACCATTCTCACACTCCTCCCTCTGCCTCTGTGGTACCAGCCCCCCCATCCCGGCTGGAAGATGCTGAGTGCACTGCGGCCTGGGGGTGGTGGATCTGGACCTCTTTCCAGTTCATCCCTGAAGACAAGAACCCTCGGGTTTGCATCTGGGGAATAAAGGTCTGTCTTCAACCTCGCTGGATCCTCAGATAAACTCTCTGAAAGCACCCGCCCCCAATTTAACCCAACATCCCCAATACCCTAACTGGTTTAGGACCTGCACTAAGAGCTCTCTGAGCAGAGCCCTTGGTCTGGAACCTGAGGGACCAACAGCCCTGGATGCGGGACGAACAGTGGCCACCCCAGGAGGTGACACGCGTTCACACAGGGCTCAGCAGGAAGGGAACGCTGCCCACCATGGAGCAGCTCCTTATTTCTGGGGGACGTGCCAAGAGCATGGCCCAGGGCCCAGGCCGGTTCTAGTCTTCCATTTCTCTCCTGAGACACAGGGCGGTGAAGAGGGGAGATGTGGGATACTTTGCATTTTCTTGCCAGAAGAAGGAAATGTCAAACTTTGAAGCAGAGAAGGAAAGTTTCAGTAAGGCCTCAGAGGAATTCAGTACATGATTCTCCTTCTAGGAGGCTCTCCCTGCCTCCAACTCCCTCTTCAGTCCTCTCCTTCACGAGCTCAGTGAGCGCCCACCCGTGGTGCTGGCTGGTCTTGTGCTCTGCTGAGCCTGTGGGTAGGGCCCTGCCCTGAGGCACCCGTGGACACCCCAGACATCCGCTGAACATCTGTCTTGTCTGTTGCAAATAACATTTCTCAGCTGTCTGCCTTTCCCTTTGTTTACGTAATTCACACATCTCTGAATGCATCTTGGCTCGTGCGGGTTCCTGCTACTCATCCCGCACCTATCTGCACGGAACGGGGAGGACGGAGAGCAGCTCCTGTGCACTCACCATCGCGGGTCACCTCTATGACATAGAGCCCTTCTTCCAGGCCAACCACGATCCTATCTCCATCTGTCAAGGCAGGAGAGGTAAGAACAAGACATGAACGTCAGTACTGTCGACACATATCACTGGTTTCTCAAAGCAGATGCAGGAACTTGGTTCCAATGGACAACACGTGGCCGCCGTCTGCTGGAGGGCAGATCAGAGACCACAGCACCCGCTAACACTCTGCTGTTCCGCGCTTCAAGAGCGTGGCCCCACGCACGCACCCAGGACGGCGGCGCTCAGGACGGCCTTGATGAGAGGCAGAGTGCTGTCGTAGGCCTCCTGCGGGACATGCACGACCTGGTTCCTCAAGCGGTTCTTGTGGAGGATTGACTGCAGTCCTTCTAGAATACCAACCCACTTCCTCTTTTCGTTCTCATTTTCTGTCAGAATGAGCAGTGAGCTGGTCTTAGAAGGTGTCCCTAAGAGAGAGGCTGTCACCTTCGTGACAGACAAAGAAAAGAGCCATAAGACAACCAAAGCACAGCACACAGACGCCCACAGCCTGGCCTGGCCACCACCTCATGCTGGAGGGCATGCGGCCCAGCACTCTGACTCAGGGCAACCTCGGAGTCCCGATTCTGGGGTGCCCACAGAGGCTGTGAGGGGCTCTGCTGCCATAGACAGGGGCCCTGCGTCCCTGTCGGATTTCGCTCTTGCCAACAGTGTGATGGAGCTACCCCATTTTATGACGGGTTTCTTGAATGACCTTACTATAATTAACAAAGAACAGGGAAAACCGAATCTCCCACAAAAACACTCTGCCCACACATGCTTCCCCGTGAGCATCCCCTGAGCAGGAAGCAGGAGCCTGGAAGGCGCCGGCTGCTAGAATGGTCAGCTTTTAAGCACACGGGATGACACTTTTCTGCATCATACGTATGAGGCAGTTTCTGAACGGATAGGCGAGTTCAGAAAAGACGATTCTTGGACTTCATTTTGTGGTCAGTGAAAATTCTTCTGTGTTTATAAAAATTCCGAACAGAGGTGTTGGGGGTGATTCTTTCCCTAATCTACAATCGCTTAGAGGCTTCCTAATGCCACACCATCTAACATGAACTCAGTGGGGGACGCTCCATCTCAGCCAACAAAAATACTGCCGGGAAACGTCTACTGACTCCGTCTGTTTCCTCCAGTTGAGGACAGTAAGTCCCAGGGAGGGGAGCCGCGGCGGCATATGCCATCCATAAAGGACCACGTGGCGGCTGTGAATGCACGTACAGACTGCGTGAGGTGCACGATGGAAGGCAGTGCTGGTGACGTGGGGGCGACGGGACCCCAACACAAGGGAAGGCGTCTGGAACAAGACAGGAGGTGCATGAACAGAACGCCTACTCCCGGTCTGCTGGCCCCTTGCTACCGCACAGTGAAATGCTCCCAAGAACTGTTCCATTTTAACCACAGGATTTCTTTTTTAGGATGAACGAAACATCTCTAAGAAACAAAGACGCATACCCTGAAGATACACGGGATGTCTCGGCGGGAAGCATGTATGACGTCTGAGGCCAGGACTGAGCTCACTGAGAACTCCTCATCTCTGGTAAGAAACAGAACACTTGGAACATCAGAAAGAAATATGCACATGGGACTGTCCCCCACCCCCTGTGCTACCAATCTCCTGAGAAAGGATACTTCCATGGCTCTACTTTCTAGAATATAATGTTGGCCCCTTGCCTCCACCGGGATAAGAAAGCGCTTATGCTGACAAAGCTCACAGACTCGAGAATCCTGCAGGTGTTTCAGTGATGAGGGACGTGTGAGACTAAAAGCACTTTCCCTGAGCCACATGGTTCTAGTCTGTGCCAGACGCTTCCAGACACAAACATACGCTCATTTGGCCCGTACTTGGCTACAATCAAGTGGCCGCTTGGTGACGGCCCCTAAAGAACATGGCACAACCTGCACAAACAGTCGTGTAAGCCCCGTCAGTCACTAAATCCTGGGCTGCACCTGACACCACATCCTGGGGCCACCTGTGCCCACTGACAGACAAGCAGGGTCGCCTGGGGATGTGGAAGTGGGGGGTGCTGTGGAGGTGACTCAGCTACACGTCTGTCCCTGAAGCTGTAGTCAGGGGCACCTGGGGCAGCCCGTGGCCCCCAGGCACCAGTGTGGAGACTGAGGCGCCAGGCCCTCGCCCACGGCAGATGCCGACGGGCAGACGGGACACCAGACCCTGTGCTGAGCATGCGCCTTCTAGGAAGTGCTTTGATCTTCACAACAAACCTCCGACCTAATGATGTCATCATGCCCATTTTACAAATAGGGAAACACAGAGCTGGACACCAGTCCTAAGAGAAGCCGGGAGGGAGGGGGGATGCTTTGCCGCCTCTGTCTCTCAAATGCGAGGAAGGCAGGTGATGAGAGATGCATGGTGAGGGAGGGTGTCATGCGGCAGAGCTCTGGGCTCTAGATTTCCGTCACAGAGAGGATGTGCAGGTGCTTACACCTTAGGCTGGGCAGTGTGTTTCTGGGAAGTCTTTTCCCGTTCCTGGGGCAGGTAGTCTTATGTTAAATACCTATATGCCAAATTGTTGAGTGCAAAAATACCCACACGGGGAAGTTTCTAGCACGCGCGTCAAGCACCTGTTTTTAGAACTGCATGATGACCAAGGATATGAAAGTATACATGAGGTTAAAGATTACCCGGCAACAAATTCCCATTTTGGGCTAAAGAGAAGTCGGTCAGAACTCCACACAGAACAGACCTGAGGTCCAGGACCTGGCTGGCGACAACACCAGGCTGGGTGGATTTTCCTTCGGGCAGGTCATACAGAAACAGCTTGCAGTCACAGACTACTGCGTAAGCCCGCTGCCATCCTTTCTTCACCCCAGTGGGCTTCGGGACCTACAGATAACAGTGAGCACATTCCAATGGACCGGAAAGGCCAGCCGCACACGTCCAGGCAGCGGGAAGTGCAGGCCCCGGGCCCCAGGAGCCTCCTTGCCAAGGGTTTCCTTCCAGCTGCTGCGTGGCTGGCCTACTTCTCCAGGGACAGCTCCCCCATGACCCTCCCAGACTGGTGGCCAGAGCGGGGTCTGGGCTCAGGAAGACTCAGGGCACGACTGGGGAGGGGTCCATACAGGATATAAGATGATGCAGGGGACAAAGTGGGCAACTCAGCAAACAGGTGTGTTCATACCACACACAGAGCATCTTGGAACGTCGTAGCTCTGAGGCTGTCCGGACACTGGTTATCAAACAGCACTCGGCTCTGGAACCCTACCTTTAAGTGTCTTTAAGTGACTGAAAGGTGGACGGGGGGCTTGGAGGACGGAGGATGTTTCTGGGGTCCCCAGAACCTGGGCCTGAATGCCTTACTGCCCAGGAGGGAGGCCTCCCAGGACCAGCACAAAGGTCACTTCACAAAGCAACAAAGGTCGGCTGTCAAGAGCAGTACGGCGTGACTGTGGGTCATCACGCCCGAGATGGGGAGAGTGGAGCTGATGCAAAGTGCCCTCCCCCGCCCGGGCCTTCACACGTCCTACCTTGACGTAGCCCTTGTAAGCTGTTCCTATGCCCCTCTGCACGTCCACGCCCAGAGGCCGCTTGGACTGCTCAGGAGGGATGGGGCACACCTGGGGAGCGCTCTCTTTGCAGGACACATGGCAAGCAAACGAGCACACTGGAAAAGCGAAGGAGCACCGCCATCAGAACCTGCATCCTCCAGAGCAGAAACCGCGGGAGAGTATAGGCCACAGATGCGGCCACGCGGTAATCCCCACGTCAGGGCAGCGGCCTGGACAGGCAGTGGAGCACACGGTTTCTGGAACAGTTCCCACAAAGCCCAGGGACTCTGGCACTGAGCAGCCCTCGAGCATGTACGTACTGCTCCCCCAGGAAGCTGGGCCTCACTCCCCATAGCTCTGTCCCCAGATTGCCTACAGAGGAAACCACCTGCAGGCATGTGACGGGGCAGCAGCTTCAAGGACAGAGGGGGGTCCTGGCAGCCGATCAGAAGGCCTGCCAGGGAACAAAGGAAAAGCCTTCTGCTACCAGGAAGAAGTACATAAAGCCGCTTTTGCAGAGCACTGTTGCCCAGCTGCTGTCACCTGTCCTCGTGTGTGACTTCAGCTGGCTGCTCATCTGAGACTGGCGATCACACTGCACCGAATCGGTCATGTTGGCGAGCGTGCATGTGGCACAGGGCAGCCGTGCACTCAGAGGTTACGAGGCCAACAATGACGCCAGCAGAGACAAACACCGGTGCTTACCCTCAGATGACGTGACAGGGGAAGAGCGTAAAGTTCTGTTTAGTCTCTGCTCTTCCTGACTTTCCAGAAGAACCATGGACATTTCATTTCACAGTGAACAATAGCCCACAGAAAACCCGCGTCACCCTGTGCTCTCCCTAATCTTGTGCTCTCCCGCGGCAGAAAGGAGTTGGGACTGTTGTCTCCCAAAGCTCGACTGAGCGTTTATAAAACTAAAGAAGAGAGAATCTGTCCTCGGCTAAATCCCCACTGGCTCCATATTCCAGCCCCATCTGACTTTAGAGTAACTGCTCCCTCCCCCCCGCCCCGGTGAGCCCCAGTCACTCGCTCTCGCCCCCGTGGCCTGTGGCCGCCACTCACCCTCGCAGGCGTAGCCCTGCCGGATCAGCCCCACCATCAGGGATGTGCAGTGGCTGCACTGTGTTGGGCTGGAGAAGGACTTGATGCTGAACTGGTGAGCTTTTGGCTGGAGGAAGAACACCGAGAAGGTGAGACCCAGGCTCCGAGCAGAGACCATCAGTCTGCTTGTGATCAAACTGATAAACTTGGGGATGACCCTGAGGCGGAGAATGTGCAGTTTCACTCTGATGCGTGTATGCTCCTGACCGGTCGGAGTTGACCGAAGAGTAGTGCTTACCACCCACCTACCGAGCTTGAGCCAGAAAAGAAGTCAGCACATGCCTCCTCTGGCGAGCGCTCCTGCGCCCAGAGACAGCAGGGTGGCGGGGCGGGGGAGCCGCGCTGGCACAACCGACGCGCTCTGGCGCAGGTGGCTCGCCTCCTGGAGACTGACGGGGCCACGTTTTGACGGGGGCTGCCACGCAGGGCTGTGTTTGCATGTGAGACCCAGAGGCACGCAAGAAACGAACGGCAGCCCTGTTCCTAAGAGCAAGGGCCTGGACGGACCAGCTGTCCCTTGTTGGGAGGGCAGGCGCATCACGACACAATCCACGACGGAACGAACTGTGAGGCTGAACAGAGCAGCAAGCTGGAGACACTCGGGACGGCGAGCGTGTAAAGCTCTGACACAGCAGAAGAAAGGATTACTACTCGGGGACACAAATTCTATGGGACCACGTGTAAGAAGCAAAGGAATGGGCAACACGAAATGCAGAGGGCAGTTCCCCGGACGCTACAGGAACCTAAGCCCAGAGCCTAACAAAATCAGTGTCTAGCTGGCCCGCTGTCTATGGCTGAGGCCATGCCTTGTTAACGGAGAACGAAGCATCTAAGCGCATCAAGCCAAACACTTGCTAATATGGAAACTTCGGGCCTCCTCACAACGAGAACTCCGAGAGCTGGTGTGCAGCTCTCCACACACACTTCTGGGAAAGACGAGGTACAGGACTGCACTCTGGGTGCTGTTCCGCCTACTGGGGGGGGGGGAACGCCCCTCCACAAACCACATGGTTCTTCTGTTCCAAGGGCAGATGGACAGAAGTGCTGGAAGGACCGCAGTGGACACGTGACCAGAGTGGTCACTGCCGAAGGGAGTACGATCTGGGAGATGAAGAAGAGGAAACTGAATTCTGAAATTTTGCAATTAACATGCGACCATGAGTCATTCACTGGTTGAATTAAGGAGACACAGCGTCAGGGGCACCGGGGTGGCTCAGTGGGTGAAGCGTCTGCCTTCAGCTCAGATCATGGTCCCAGGGTCCTGGGATCGAGCCTTGCATCAGGCTCCCTGCTCAGTGGGGAGTCTGCTTCTCCCTCTGTCTTTCCCCCCTGTTTGTGTTCCCTCACACACACTCTCTCAAATAAATAAATTCTTAAAAAAAAAGAGAGACACAGGATCCTGACACTTCACGGACCACACACTGCTCACAGCAAACCATTACTAGGACACCAGGGTCTCACCGTGCATACAAAAATAAGTCTTATTTATACAAAGTTACCTTCTAAAAGTGAGAAGGTGGCACGAGTGCAAAGCCAGGCCCTACCTTTGGTCCGGCCAGAGCGAGGGGCTGCGTGGTGGGCAGCGGCACAGTGGGTGGCCTCTGCATGGCCCGAGCCATGTCCTAGGGACAAGCAGGGACAGGTGAACATCCTCTGAGCTCGCTACTGCTCTTACATGTCATACTTTGCCTGGGATTCGTTTCGCTCTAAAACTGATTAATAATGAACGGCATGTTTAATTTCCTACATTGTTGAGACATCTGTCAGAGCAGCCCCGGTCCAGCTGATACACTAACAATAGTAACTGAGACACAAGCTAGGCTCGGCAGCTGGCAGAGGATCTTGCTACAGGGTGCGAGGCAGGACTTGGGGGGCGGGGGGCCTCCCTGGCATGAGCACAGCCTCTGCCCATCAAGGGCATGGGTGGGGAGGGGACCCAAGGGCTCGCAGGGGAGCAACAGGGCAACACTGCTTACTTCCTGCTGTTCTGTGCTTGCGGCCAAAGAAACCGATGGGGACACCTCTGGCTTCGGAGCCTGTGTTTCTTGCTCCCCAGCTGAGCCGACCTGTGAAAACAAAACCAGAAACCTAGTGGGAAGGAGAGAACTTCCGCAAAAGTCACACCGATTACACGGTCTGTACCACTGGGGACCCACGGTCCCGCACAGTCCCGTGCTCCCGTCACATCCCATCAGAGCCCACCTCACTCACAGCTGCACTGCCTTCCCCGAGGACCACTACCCTTGGCACTCAAAGACAGAGGTGGTGACTGACTGCGTGGTCTGTCAAGTCACAGTCATCGCCAAAGGACAGAGGCCACCTGCCTCGCCCTCCACCCGCAGCTCTGACTGCCCGCTCTCCCTGCTGCCCCTCATTTAAGGGGCAGGAACTGAAAACCGCCGACCCACTGGTCTAGTTCAGAAGTGACTTTATCTATACCTGGTATTGTTAAGATAAAGGAGTTAAATACTTTTTAACCTCATTTCAGGAGCCAAGAAGAAATTCTGGCATCAAGAGGAGTCTGGGGCCTGTGACCCAGAAGAAAGAATTTCTCTGAAAGTTTTACAACACAGGAAGGCAATGTTTTGTTCTAAGAACTCAAGATTCCCAAATTAATTTCACAATGTGAAACTGAAGCAAAAGCTTTGAATCTAATTTGAAGCTCATTTTAAAACCACTTAAAAAGGACCTCATTTTGAGCGTTCCTGCAATTATAATTTCCTCACGGAAGGCTGTGACTATTTGCACAGACGCACATAAACTACGGTATGTGCTGTGTTAGCCCCGTGACACAGAGGCGGCCGGCAGGTGCCTACAGGAGCAGTTTACAGCTTTATCTCGCGTTCCACATTGAAATCCCAATGAAGCAAACCAAAGAAACACTTTCTAAAAGTCGTAAATATTGAGGCTCCTGTATAAGGAGCCGAATTCAGATGGGCAGGTGTGTGCACACCAACACGCCCAACTGTGTACTTCGGTATTTGATCTGCTAACAAATTCGCGAGGGAGACGCTACGTCAGTTAACTAATCATCAAAGCACAAACTAAGCAAATTTCTCCCATAAATAAGGTATGTTACATGGATTAGAGTTCCATCTCTAGATAAATGAAGAGTAAAAGAACATCAGGTAACTGAACTGCAGCCATGTAACCGCCTGGCTAGTTTCCCTTGGTTGGGGAGTCCGAGGACGGGAAGTAAGGATGAGGAGCCGTCCACATCTGAGGGCTGCGAGGGACACAGGGAGGGAGGCAGGGGGCCAGTACGGGCAGTGACTTCCTCCTTCCCTAGAGGCTGGCAGAAGAGGTGGGGAGGAGGCAGAGTCCTTAACTGCAACAGCTGGGGGAATGAGAACCATCACCTCCCGCCCAATGAAAGCTTGCACAAGAACACACTGATTCCATCACCGTGGCCAACACTGTAGTATTTAACGACGTGTTCATACAGAGAAAGCAGGGTAGAAGCTTCTAAAAGACCCTCAGGTCTGGAAACACCTCCTGACAAACCCCGACTCTGACCAAGGACTTTTCCTTTCCATCAACGAGTGTCCTTGTTCCTCAAACCACAGAGGGAAGGACGGACTAAGGCCAAACACAGACACTGCAGGAGCGCCGGCTGCCTCTGGATACGCCGTCCTCTGTCAAGCTCTGCGACGAGACCACCTCCCCAGTGACCGCTCCTCTTGCCCTAATTGTGCAGAAACGCCGCGGCTGTCCAGGCCACCTCCACCCAGTGACAAGAGCAGCCCTCGGTCCGCCGGGATGTGCCTGGCGCTCCCGCAGTGGGAGAGGCACCAGACTCAGGAGGCAGCAGGTTTCTGAAGGAACCGGCTTGTGAGGACCGGGTAAAGCTATTTGCTTCTTAAAACCGAGGACTTCAGGGAAAAGACAAGCATCTCCAATTTGATAAGAAATCATTTTGACAGGTGAACAGAAGCAGGTAGGAGCCAGAACCTGCTTGGTTTTGTAACTGATCCCAGGCAAGGGTTGCTGACGGACACCAGCCCACCAGCGGACAGATAGCCAGCCAGCAGCCATCCCAAAGGCCCCATCTTATGAAGGGGGGGGTGGGGTCTGGTGGACACCACCTCACCCTAATGATGAAGCCTGGCATCACCAACCCTACACACGCGGGAAATACCCAACGTCTCCTGGGCAGAATCTGTGCCACTGTGTTAGACCCGCTTCTAGTCACGACGAACTATCAGGACCTTCTGCAGGACAGCTGCTATGGCCACAGAAATACCAACTTATAACCTATGAGCTCTGGCTGGAGCCTGACCAGAGGAAGCCAGCCATCAGCAAAGGACTTTGCTGGGGCAACAAGGGAAAAATAAACGTGTGCTCAGCTTTGGCATCAGTGCGAATCGTCCTCCACCTGCTAGCGACAGTGTGGCTATGTGAGGAGAACACCGCTGATCTCAGGAAATAGACCCGGGAGTGTTAGGGGGCATGTCTGTGCATATATGTGGGGTCACACAGGTGACAGATACCTGTATGTTTACTGTACTATTCTTTCAACTTTCCTGCAGGTTTGTAATTTTCTAAATAAAAAGTTGGAAATCAACAAAAACAATGACACTTTGTCAGAAGTCCCATTAACGAGAATTGTTTTCATTACTTTCACTTTCTGGCTCGTTTCAAGGGTTGTTAGTAAGGATCCACCCCTAGCATTTTGGAACGAGAGGGAAAGGCTGTCCTGGGACCGGCTGCAGTGCGTGCAGGGATGAAGTGGGGCTTACGCAGCGCCAACAGCCACTTCCCCAGGTGGCTCCGACCTACTCCCGTGGGGGTCACTCCCGGAGCCGAGGCGCCACACTGAACTGCACCACCAGGCCGGCGACGGGGTACCTGGGGCTGGACTGTCCTCATAAACCACCTTTCCTCCATCCATCCTTAAGACCAAACTTCACAGCCATAGAGGAGTCACTGGAAGGATAATGAGACTGGCTTATTCTTCCTTTGCTGCGGTATGAGAATTTGTATTTTCAAAACTGCCATGGGATGCCCGGGTGGCTAAGTCGGTTACGCGTCTGCCTTCGGCTCGGGTCATGGCCTCAGGGTCCTGGGATCGAGCCCCGCGTCGGGCTCCCTGCTCAGCGGGGAGCCTGCTTCTCCCTCTCCCTCTCCCTCTGCCTGCCGCTCCCCCTGCTTATGCTCTCTGACAAATAGATAAAGCAAAAAACAAAAACAAAAACTGTGTGAAATACTCAGCACACAGCCAGAGGTAGGGTAGACTTCTTCCCCGAAGATGCTGAGCACTTTCTTAATCAACTTCCACTTAACCTGAGGATGCTTCTCTGCGAACAGTTCGAGTGCCTTACATGTGTCTGACCTCATACACTGAACATCCCGAGTCAGTGACAGGTCTGCATGAGGGAGAAAGCTGTTAGAGAGTGTGGGTGGCCCCACGCGGGGTCAGGGCATGTCATACTAGCTCTAACTTAACATCCATTCGTTTGTCACTTTTAAAAATAACTACTTACTCGAAACGTCAGATCGTGTGCAAGAGGTGCAGTGTTGAAATACTCAAAAATAGAATCCTGAAAATCTGCAAGTTTGAGTCCTGTGAAGAAGAAACAAAGACCAGTCAAGGCAGGTTTAAAAGATGGTCTCTTGTGCTTAGATGGGAAGACACAACGGCATTAAGATGTCAATCCTCCACAAGCTAACCGATAAATCTGATGCGGTTCTAGTCACGTTCGTTTGGGAGGGTCACCAAGGAAGACGGTCTCAGAAATCCTTCTAAAAGGGGGTTGGAAGAGGAGATCTACCAGGTATTAAAACAGGTTCCCCAAAGCGTCTTTAATCACGATCAAGTCAACAATGAGCAAGGAGGAAAAATGCAGAGACAGACTCAGGTGCTCAGGGGAATCTCACGTGGGAAGAGTCACGTGCACGTGTGAAATCAGTACGGAGAGGGACTTTTCAACAACTGGTATTAGGCAACTAATCAGCCACAGGAAAAAGAGGAAACTGGATCAATTCCTCAAAATGTACATCACAGTCAATTCCAACTGAATCAGTAATCTGAATTTAACAAATGAAACCATACCAGTATTTGAAAATAGGACTGAATTACTTGGAATACCTGGGGATTTGGGAATATTTCCCTATGACTCGAAAAAAGGGAAAAGAATGACAAATTTAATGTACAAAAATTAAAAATAAAAAAGCACCAAAAAACATCAGCTTCATAGAAAAACAAAACAAAACAAGCCCCCTGAAAAAACAAAAAAACCCCAAAACATAAGCAAAGTAAAAAAGACAAAAGACAAACCAGGAAATATTTTGCAGCTTCTATCACAAACAAAAGGCTCTAATCCTCGATATATGAAAAGCTTCTAGAAGAAACCACATGAATTTTTAAAAATGGACAAAAGATACAAATATATAAAATTGCAGAGTAAGAAATACAAATAGCCCTTAAACATACACGAAGGTGCTCGATCTTGCTCACGGTACGAGAAACCCCAGCGAACTCTATTTCGATGCTACTCCTCGCCTCTTCAGCACGCACAACCGCTCTGCGGGAGAGGCTGGGGGTGGGAGCCCTCGCCTGCCTGCTGGCAGGGAGGCACACATGCGAGCCTCTGGGGCGGAGTCCGGCAATGGCTAGCATGAGTGGCTGCACGCTTACCCTATAACCGACAACCCCACTCCAGAAAACACATGCATAGAAGGAGGAAACGTCGCACACATATGGCTTTTCTGTGACGGCAAGAGAACAGCCCAGCACCGTCCGCAGCCCCCAGCAGAGCGCCGTGCGGCGCAGCCATGAGGGGATGGGACCTGGGACCACCCTGCCCGCCATGGCCCTACCCGTGCACAGAGTGGAGCCCAGAGCAGGCTGCCTTGCGTAACCAGGGCAATACGGATGCGTGCCTTTACACACACATGTATTTGCCGCATACGCCAAGATTCAACGGCAAGAATAAACCAAAGCCTGAGGTTACCCTTAGGGAAGGTATCTTTGAATGTACCCTATTTCAGAATATTGGTTTTGAAATCGTGTTAAGGGCTTTTTTTATGTGACTAAAAACAAATCTAAAACAAAACCACGTTGTTAAAGAAAAGCTTGTATTTAAATAATTCAGAAGCTTGTAATTTTAATTTACCAGTATCTGCTCTAAATTTTTCTTCCATCCTTTTCTTCAAAATTTCCATTTCTTCTAATAATTCTCTATTTTTGGCTTCGGAATCCTTTAGTTTACTAAAATAAAAAATAAATAAATGGCTTTAAGCACACTGAGAATAGATCATCCACACGTCGACTCAGCAAGTGTCAGAGTGTGAGGGCAGGGGCTCGTCTCCAGGGCCTAGGAAAGTGCCGGAACACGGCAGGCTCTCTGAACAGAAACACAGATCCACTCTTGGCCTGGGTGAGCCTGCTGAGCATGTTATGGAGAGTACAGATACTTTCAAATTAAAAACAGACACAGATTTTAAGAATCACGGTTACTGCAGGTCTATCTCTTGAGCCTGTCATGGAGTTTCTGATACTCTTAGTCTCTTTCCAGAGGTGTCCTTTGTCCTCCGAGGACACACGACCTCCAGACGTCTTTTCCATAGTTGGAAAGATGGCGGGCTGCACCTGAGACCACGACCACTGCCGGAGCACCGGGGGTCCTGGGGCTCCCATGCAGTCACACGGCGACAGAGCAGTCAGGCCGAGGCGGTTAACGTCTGGCCGGGAAGTGCGCGGCACAGTCCAGGAGCCAAGTGGGGGTTCTGTGCGGAACTAGCAGGGGGACGCTGGCTGACCCACCGCACCTCTGCCTGTCCCATCATCTGCAAAATGGAGTTGCAGGGCTGCTGGCCTCCCAGGGACATATTTAAATGGCAGCTATTATTACTCTTTGAGCCCCAAAGAAATGTGTGACTCAGTAATCCCATCAGGGACATCCCTCGTGACACCCAGGCCCCTTCAGGGAGGAGCCTGCCCCCCTTCCACACCAGCAGTTACTCCTACAAGTAGGGAGGCCTGGTTTTATGAAGCAGCGGGTCATCCCTGTGTCCTGAGCATGTCAGGCAGTATCTGCTGACAGTGGCCCCTGGTCACACACTGGCTGAATGTACTGTTGTGCATAAACACTACTCCTACGGCTGTATGAAGCTGGAAGAGAGTTTTCAGATAGGCACACCATCTTCAACCTGTATTTTAAAGTAAGTTTCAGGTTAAAAAGAACAATTCAAAGCTGATGAACTGAACAGCACACTAAGGTGAACAAGAAGCCCAGGGAGGGGCCCACCTGACATGTGGACGCGTCCTGTCACCCAGCACTGGGAAGACAAGCATCACCCTTGACACATACAGACGCCGGCCCTTCAGAACGATGAACTCACACCACTCTCACTCTTCCTTGGAAACACCGGCATAACCCTCCAGCAGTAGGTGAAGGGCATTTCCACATTCGTCCAATTGGTTCTTACCGACCACTGACTAGGTGCCCGAAATGTCCCACTGCTCAGAGGTCCTTCCATCAACTGATGTCACAGCGTGGGGGCGTGCCCAAGGTCACACAGCCCCCTGCGTGGTCAGACCACAGTACCAGGTACCTTTCAAAGGAGAGATTCGTGTCTTTGACTTTCCTCAGCTCCTCTTGAACAAGCTGTTTGGCCCGGATCTCTGCCTCAAGAGCAGACTGCAGTTCTAGCCGTGCGGACATGTCTAGCTTCTGACTCCGGCGAACTTTCCAAAGGGGATCCTGCAGATGAAATATTGCAGATACGCGGTTAAGCTATTTTTTTATTTAACAAAATGCTGGCAAGTACTTCATCTTTTTTCTAAAACTTTTATTATCACATTTAAATACTTATTAATTTGATACTATTAGATATTATCAAAGTCCATCAGGCCCAATTTTAGTTTGGGCATTTCATGACTTTTATTCTTACTTAGAGATCTTCTAAAGAATGGGATGTACCTTTTCTTATTTTTTAAAAGAATAAAACTGAAACTCAAGTGTAATTTCTATTTGAGCCCATTAGACTTTCTTACAAACCTAAGGGTCTCAGCTGTCTTACTTTTCCTTTATCTTGAGACATTCTGCTGTTTCACTCACTGAGAAACTATGTCAGTCCTCATCAGTTATTCCTACCTAGGATGAAAGACTACAACAACAAATGGAGGGAGGAAGGATGGAGTGCCCAGAAGGATGAGGTAACTGAGCGAAACCAGCCTGACGACAGTGTCCTACTCCTGCAGAGCCAGACATAGGCCATCCACTTTCAAGACGGATAGAAGTCCGGGGATACCACTTTGATAGACCTTTTTAAAGTTTTCACTAAACACAGGATTTTTCCTTTTCCTTCCACACAGCACAGAGAAGACAGACAGCCCAGTGCAGGTGCGCAGGGACAGAGGGTGGCGCTGCATCTAGACGCTAACGACTATGCTGAAATCCAGCAAATGAGAGAAATCTCATCAAGTCTTCAGATGACTGCGTCCTACACGATTTCCTCACTCGATAGGTGAACAATACACTTCTCGGGACAGAAAGGAAATATACTTTCATCCAGTGAGTCCTCCAATAGGAGTGTTCTGCAACAAGAATCGCCATCAACCCCTTTTGTTAAAGGACCTATGACTGCATTCCTTCATCTTTTATAAGGTTTGTGCACTAAGTTTATTCAGTGCAGCTCGTAAGTGCAAGTATCCATGGAAACGTGATAGGAAGAAAAGAGAAAATGTAGAAATGAAAAATACTTGTTCGTTATTTGAATTGGTTTTTATAAATCTAAAATCTAAAAACGACCATGTTTTCCAATTAGGGAGCAAAGAACATGGCTGTATTCTTTGATAAGATGGTATGAATGTACCAGGTGCTTGGGTGACAGGGGATGAGTGGTTAATGACATTCAAAGTTGCTGCCCCTTTCGGGTAAATATACCTTCAAGCCAGCAAAACACGGGATGAAAATTTGGGTTTATTAAGTTCTAGATAAAATTCTAATAGAGCTATTTCACTATACCTTCCTTGTTACTTGTGTATGTTACCCACACAGTAACTTACACACACATACACGTATTGTACAAACAGCAAACGGGAGTAGAAGGGACGCGTGTGGCTGTGCCCAGGAGTGAGCCTGGGCGGAAACGGTGCTGCATTCAGCCCAGAGCTCGCCACACTCCCGGCACTCAAACACACTGACCACTGCCCGGGCAGGTGACAGAATGAACAAGACCAACCTCCATGAGGGCAGCAGCCCTGTCCTGCTGAGGATCCCTCCACGGAGCCTGGCACTTAGTGATTACTTGTGCGTGAGTGTGCGGTATTGGAAGGGGCTATATCTCCTGGTAACTCACAGACCCTGAGCTCCTCAAACTCGGCAGCTTTCACTGGCCACACGGAAATCCCACATCACCAACATGACCTGCCTGGTAGTGAGCTGCACGCTCGCTCAACAGAAAGCCATTAATGACTTCTATTGCCATAAAAATGCAGAATTCAGAACAAAGCCTACCAGTGCTCTTGACCCCAGACTGGAGCTCCTCAGAGTCTCAAGCTCTTCGGTCATCTTCGAAGCAAGGGCCTGAAGATAACCTCGGGCATCTTTCTCGTCGCTGACCCTAGAGGAGGACCATACCCCGGGAGTGAGAGGAGCCGAAAACGTGAACAGGTACCTGCCTCCCACAGGACAGACTGACAGCATGTCCTATCAGCCAGAACAGTGGCCCACGACTGATGAATGCCTCCACTAGCAAGAGCCGCCCCAGTCCCTTCCTGCTGTGCTGTGCAGAGGCCCGGCCTCCCGCTCACCAGAATGCGGGGGGCACACAAGCCCGACCCACACCGTCAGTGACTCGGTGCAGTCTCTCCACCTTCAGTCCAATGTGATGACCACTGGACAGAACTGCTGCCCTCAGACGTTAGCAATTTGGGGAAAGAGCAGCGAGGCCTGTGCCAAGGCCTCAGAGAAACCATTGGTGAGGAGAGCCCAACGGGCACAGGCAGGACTAGGGACAACCGCGGGCGGCACGCACATACCACTGAATGATCTCTGCAATCTGAGCTTCCCAGTGGGCAACCGACTCCTTCTTGGCTGCCAGGTCCTGCAGCTCATCCTCCAGCTGTCTATTTTGAGCTGTGAGTTTATCCACAAAGGAACAAAGCTGAAATTAAACAATTGTACCACACGACTCGTTAATTTGGTGCCCTTTAAATTTTTTTTTTTTTTTAAGATTTTGAACTTTTGTACGCTCTGGGAATCTCTGTGGGAAGCTAGAAGCTAACAGGGTGCCCTTCAAATAGGATGTTAGCATTATTACAGCCGAAGATCTTCTGAAGAGTTGGAAAGCTTTCCTCGTTACGAGATATTGTTCCAAACTTAGTTTTCAATGTAGACTTTTCGAGTGTATCTAACTTCCGTCACATCTCTATACAAATCTGACCAAGAGGTACGAGCTAGTGGTTTTAGGTAATTAGCAGCTTTTAACCCAGTGAAACACCTCGTTCAGAAGATAAACCTAGGACTTCCCGTAAGCAGTAAGCTCCCAGGATGCATGACTGAGGACATCGCGGCCGCAGGCTGGGGCGCAGATTACCCTCTCGTTCTCAGCCGTGAGCTTCTTGTTCTCCTCCAGCAGCAAGGCTCTCTCGCGCTCATACTTATCTCTTACTGTGCCTACCGCCTCCTCCATTTCTGTGTGCCTGGGAAGGTACGAGAGCGAAGGGAGTCAGAAGCCCATGAGCCAGCCCCCCAGGGGGCAGAGACACAAGCCCGCACTCGCCGCACTGAAGAGCACGCAGACACGTACCGCTCTCGCTTTGACTTCTCCAATTTGTCTTTTAACATAAGAACTTCTTTTTGCAGGGCCAGCTGGTGGCTCTCCGAATCGTGCACCTCCTTCTTCACGTTTTTGACTTCCAGCACATGGGAGGCCTCACGCCTGACCAATTCCTCTTCATAAAACAGGACTTTCTTCTCAAGCTCAGATTTGATTTTGGAAATCTCCTGCTGATGTTCTAAGGTGGCCCCCGGTCCCCGGCCTCCTTGCTTCATCTGAAGATAAAGGTTAAATAAAGTAAATCACAGAGCTCTGTGTCTTCCCAATGGCCACGCGGCCCGTCATCCCCACTCCCCCCCCGTGACAGGCACTGCACTTGACGCATCTGGCCTTGGTCAGGCTGATTCCAGGGGCCGACAGTATCTGCCCTGCTGAAGGGATGTACCCAGATCTGCCAGACCCCAGAAGCTCTGTCTCTACACCCTAACACGGTCTTCAAAGCCTCCTCCCACTGTTTGTTCATCCACAACAATATTCTTTTGAGGGCTGATCATGTGTCAGGTGCCTCTGTGGTAACACAGTTACACCGAGCTCTCTGCTCTTGTGCGGCAGAGGGGACAGATGACAAACCAGTAATAAGCAACAAGGCGCTAACACAAGGCACTGCAACAAAGAATGGGGGGCGGCATGAAGCGGACTGTCAGAGAAGGGGGCACTGAGGTGGTGACACATGACGCGCCATGTCAGGTGACGAGCAGCAAGTCAAAGGTGCTGAGCTGGGAGTGCGCTGTGTGCGTAACAGGAGGGGCGCCATCACTCCGGAGCTGTGGGAAGCTGCTGGTGGGCACTAAGGATAGGACATGCTCCCACTATGACCAACAAGCTCGCTCTGGCTGCTGTGTGGAGCATGGACTGTCACTCTGGGTGGCGAAAGGCACTCGGGCACAAGGGGCAGAAGTCTAGGCCTATGGGGCTGCTGCCAGCCGGACCAGAGCACAGCAAGGACAATGAAGAGAACAGGCACCTCGGAGTATGTGCCAGGGGAAGAGAAGGCCCGTTGTCTCCACTTCACAGACAAGGAAACCAAGGCTCAAAATGGGGACTTGTGCACCTGAGATCACACTAGGCTAGCAAGGAGACCCACCACCTCCTCACCCCTGTTCCTGCCACTAGCACCTCTCTGCTCACTTGCTCCCCCCCTCTCTCCTGAGGCACCTGGCTGCCCCGCCCGGCCACCAGCCTGTCTCTACAACTTCAGTGGCAGGACATGGGCTCTAAGGAACATTTCCAGAAATGGACTCCACTGAATTTAGAAACACGTGATAAGGGCACCTGGGTGGTTCAGTCAGTGAAGTGTCTGCCTTTGGCTCCAGTCATGATCCCAGGGTCCTGGGATCGAGCCCTGCATCGGGCTCCCTGCTCAGTGGGAAGCCTGCTTCTCCCTCCTCCTCTGCCCCTCCCCCTCCCCACTCCTGCCCGTGCCTGCACAGGTTTTCGCTCTCTCTCAAATAAATAAAATCTTAAATAATAAAAAGAAACTCAAGATAAACGGCAGTTATTAGGTGTTAGTTTACCAGGGCTTCCTATAAACTACCTGAGACATTTTATAGAAGATAAACATGAAGGAACTTGGGTGTTAAAAGTGAAAAGCTGTCATAAAGGCATGTTCTCCACGACCTGCGTCTCGTCTGCACCTGCCCTTCCCCGACAAGCCCACCACGACAGTCAGTAAGGGTGACAGTCTGGCCTCCAGCAGGCACTACCTTCAGGGCCTCAAGCTCACTTTCCACTTGCTTGGAGAAGTTCTCGCTGTGTTCACGAAGCTTGCGCTCCCTGGAGGCCTCAGCAATGGCATCCTCCAGCCGAGCTTCCAGCTGCAAGAAGAACGCCAGCAGTTTACTGGCATGAAGCCGGCCCTCCCAACAGGGGCCCTCGGCCAGCGCAGTCCCAAGGACCTCTGAATCCTTCCCTCATCCGATTTCACCCCCACTTAAAGGCTGAGAAACTCACTTCAAGACAACTGGTTAGTAATAAACAAGTTTAAATTCTAATTTAAATCAATGATTTGTCATTAAATTTCAAGAAAGGATGCTGAGTGGTGAAACAAGTACTTCGGATGTCTGGAGAACACGAATGCATCTATTAAATGACAAACGTCACCTGGAGCATGTTGGGCAGCCAGTTCTCAAAGTCGGGTCTTGAGGCCATTTCAGGGGGAATAAAAGGCCCTTCTCTTTCTAATTACCTGGATTTTCTTCAAACGCTTTATCCAGAACAGTGTAACATGACAGACTGAATGCGGAGATAGGTATGACAACCTATGTGTTTATTAAGCTAGTTATTTAAGAAAAGCACAAAAATGTAAAAATGCCACTCTTCTCATTACACAGGGGAGGGCAGTTATTTTTCATAAAAAATGTTACTTACGTTAACATGTAATGGGTTTATTGTTAAACTGAAGACAGTATCTTAATTTCTAACATGGTAAACGTGAAGGGCTGTAACGGACACAAACAAAAGCTCTTTGGGGGTCTCACAATCTTTAAGAGCAAAAAGCCATCCTGAAAGCAAAGTTTCAGAGCCACTGGGCTGACATGAGGTGTGACTGGCTGAGCCTGGGCTTCCTACTCCTCCCCACCCACCACGGACATGCAGTTCATGCCTGCTTAGGCTGTGCTGTGTCAATCACATCACAACACGTCTACGTTACATCTGTTAGGCAGAAATATCCTCTATTTGCTTTAAAAGGGAATTTTTAAAAATCAGCACCCTAAGACATCTCTTAATAATTTCACAAATAGGTATCGAGGGCCAAGAAATACAAAATAAATACTTGGCAGGCCAACTTCCTTAGTTTATCATAAAATTCAATATAAAGTAATTTATGTAATTCAGCCCGAGTTCTCAAGATGTTTTATTAAGATCGTACAAAGGTCCAAACAGTACAATCCCTGGAACAGCTAAAAAGCTACCTCTTTCCTGAACTTCTCAGACTTGCGCATTTCCTGCCGCATGGAGTCGATCTTCTGCATGGCCACCTCCGCCTCCTCCTCTTTGTCGCGGAGCTGCCGGGACACCTTCTGCTTCTGGGAGCGGAGCTCTGCCATGCGCTCGTTGAGCTCCGAGAACTCCTGCAAGGCCAGCTTTCGCTGCTGGTGGGCATCTTTGAGTTCTCTGGCCTGGGATTTCAATCGCTCTGAAGCTTCAACCAATTGCTGAACAGAAAGAACGAGAGAGGTTTTACATTTGCTTGACAGAGACGTGGAAGCTCAGTCTTCCCCAGCAAATGCCACCGACAGACCACGGCCAAGATCCGAGAGCTCACCTTCTTGGAAAAAGCCCTTTGCTCAGCCCCAGCACACCTGTGAGCTGCCTGGAAGAAGCCCACCTGAGCTGAGGTGCTAAGCATCAACCTCACTCCAGGAAGGACCCCCAACAACACGGTGACCAGAAGGCAAGCTTTCCCAGCCAGCCTGAAGGCCAGCTCACAGTGCCAAGTCTGGCTCATCCACACAATCACAAAGGGGGATGAAGCAGGAATATGGTCACTAATCCAGTATTTTAAACAGCAGAACCAGGAAAGAACATATTACATATGAAAAACCTTAAGATTTCCACCAAAGTAAGGAATCACAAAAACGATTATAGGCTAGCTAACCCCTCACTAGAGAGAGAGATGGGTGTGGTTGTCCCTCTGGCTGCATGGGTGACATGGCCTCACCACTGGCTGCCCTGGCAGCCTCCCGTCCCTGCAGCCGATCACTCAACCCCTGGGTGGCAGAGCCACTGTGGCACCTGTCTGACTGTAAGGAGCGGATATGAACAGGTTAGTGCAGAGGCTCCCACACGGGGAGGGAACTGGCTCCACCAGTCCCCTGCGGGCCAGGCTCAGGGCGCTACTGTAGCTAGGGTAAGGAGGGGGTCTCCTGTCCCACACTGCACTTCCAGACAAAGCGCCGTGGTCGGATACCATGAACTGAACAATCTGGGTTTGAAATCCTGCACATTCTAGAGAACGGATCACAAACTATAGGTTTAACGACTTAAGTGAGTTAAAGAATGTATTTCAGAAAACACGATCCTGTGGTATGAACATACCATATGAGCATGCAATTTGATATATTTTACTGAAAATCAAATTTATGAAAGACTATTGGGGGGAATCACCCGAATTTTAACAAATGGTTTCTCTAGTGGTGCCCTGTCATAAGGAAGAGCTCACTTCTGAAAGAAGGGGGGGGGGCAGAGGCTGCTTCAGGGGGCCTGATGGAGCAGGGAGGGCGAGGACTCTGGCTCCAGATATGAGCGTGTGAACCCAACTGGGTTGGTTGCCGCGGACGCTGAGACATGGGGACCCCATGCATCGCCAAGTCCTTCCTTTCACCAGGGGGTACGGCCCACAGGGCAGGCTTGTGGTCAGGAACCGGGAGGAGGAC
The DNA here is from genome assembly GCF_002007445.2 of Ailuropoda melanoleuca. Lineage (NCBI taxonomy): Eukaryota > Metazoa > Chordata > Mammalia > Carnivora > Ursidae > Ailuropoda > Ailuropoda melanoleuca. The sequence continues at coordinate 39,774,822 of NC_048231.1, forward strand.
CACGAAGTCATGGCCAGCCACCCTGGAGACAGTGGCCAGCGGCCCGGCAGGATCCTCGGGCAGTCGTGCCCCTCAGGGGCTGCACACGGCACAGCCCAGGACACACACGAGGGTCCTGGAAGAGGCCTCAGACCCCTGCACGACTGCAACCTCACGACTTGTAAAATGATTTACACCTTTCTCATGTCAAATCACACCCTTGACTACCTTGTGAAAATCCTCCTTCTCCTGCCGCACCACACGGTACTGCTTTTCCAGGCCTTTCAGCCGATGTGTGGAGTCCTCGTGTTCTTGGCGAAGCGTCACCGTGTCCTCCAGCTGCCGCTCAAGCCTGTTTGAATCTGAGTGAAAGAGAAAACAGACCATCTGACTTCCTGCGAGTGAATTATTTAATAATTCCTCACGCTCTTTATCATTTAGAAGCTTTCTGACTTTCTCACACACGTGAGCTGCCCATCTGGGTAACGGCTCTGCCCCGGGGGCTGTGAGCCGTGGGGTGGCACTCAGCCGCCCGTCTCAGGGGCTGCTAACTTGTGTGAGCGAGAATAGGGCAGCTGAGGGATTCTAGGCAGGAAATGGAGAGAAAGAACAGGTTTGGAGATGAGTCAACTGCCGGGCTGACCCATGTGTCAGTTTGAGGGTTAAGACTCAAAAGTGACTTCAGTCTTTAGGAAGCTTGGATAATCTAGGAACCACAGAAGATGGAGGGGGGAGGACAAAGCCAGCACCTAAAATACCGAGGAAAGTAAGCCACTGAGGGAAGCCTCAGGAAGAAATAAGCCGTGGCGATTCTGTCTCAGGGCTACAAAGAGGCAAATTAAGACATAGAAACGTAAAATGTTCTGAGAATTTGTGGATGAAATACTAGAAACAGACTCTAGCTGCAACTATAAAATGCTATTATTGGAGCCAAGCCAAGGTGGAGAGATCATCTCAACTGAACTGACAGAAGAGACCTTTAAACAGGTTCACTGAGACCAAAGCTTTTCTTCTCCTTTTCCACCTTATGAAAACGACCGAACAATTTCTCTGAAGGGATCAACGCCCAAGAACACAGACCACCTACCTGCTATTTTATTCTTCAGACGCTCGATCTCCTCATTGAGCTTTTTGATTTCTTTGTCCCGGGCCGCGCCACCCAGGGCGCGGGCAGAGCCGTGCAGCGACTGCACGGTCTGGGTGGACTCTAGGGGAGGGAGATGGGCGTGAGGCAGGATGGCACCGAGGCCGGGCTGACCGGGGCTGTGGGAGGCCGGGCTGTGCCCTCACCCTGCAGCTTCCGGCTCAGCTCCAGCTTCTCCTGCTCCAGCCTCCGGATCCGCCGCTCATAGGCTTCCACCTGCAGGCTGTTCTCCAGGTCCCGCTGCACACCCTCGTCTTTGGTCAAGGTGCTGGACTGCATTATGCTCTTCAGAGAGCCTCGGTCGGAAAAGCAGCTGCAAGTAAAGCAACAGGGTTTTCTCATCCACTGAGAATCCACAGTGAGTTCATTAGTGTTTTAAAACTTCCCAGGACAAAACACATGTCTTTCAAGGAAGCTGACAAAATTGCCTGTGAAAAGACTATTGTTTATGGAGCCAGAATTTAGAAGAATCTTCCTTAGGGCTAATGGTGGGATGACAGGGGGTGACTGACAAGGATGTGCCCTCCAAGGTGGTCAAAGAAAACGCCTCTGCAAAGGAGGGACTGTAATCCCTATGGCATGGCTTACGCTCGACCGGAAATTCAACAGGAGACGGTATTGTGTGGGCATCTGGGTGTGAGGGCCTGGCAGAGGCCACAGTGGTCGGCCCTGCATTCCCAGGCCACCGAGGGCTTCCCTCCTCCTGCTGCTGACTGGCCGAGGATTTGTGGGGATGGGCCGCTCCACCCTCCAGGGCTCATGGTCCCCTGCAGACCGAACAACCCGCGTGGTTCTCTCAACTCCAGCACCATGGGCGGCCCAGCTCCTCCTCTGTGACGGGCCTGCAGCGCATGCCACCTGCACAGATTAAAGCCCACAGTGCTTCTCTCTCTCAGAGCTTAATTCCTGAACTGGTTCACAAGTTATTCAGTTCTCTTGCTTTTAACATGACAACAATGCCAGGGAGACTCCTAAGTCCTGCTATACTGAGTGCGGCAAAGGCACCAGGACACACACATTCACAGAAGGGCCTCGCTGGTGTTTTTCTCAGTGGCCTGAGAATGCTGTGCAGGCCAGCACTGCAGGGTCTGTTCCAGAAGGAAGGCCCTGGGCCCGACCTGCCAAACTGGAGCCTTGGCAGGTGGGCCTGGAACCCCCAGGTTTAACAAGCACCCACTGAGCTAGAACAGACCAGAAAAATGAGGAACCTCTGCATGAACGATTAATAGGTCATTATGCCTACGGCATCTCGGACGGCTTCCTGTGGACTACAAGGCCTCAGCTGTCATTCTGGCTCAAGGGCTGCGTAACCCTGGCACCTCACGCCAAGGGAGCTTCTAGGAGCTCAAGCAGAAACAGCCCTCTCCTGAAGGAATTCTCATCAATGCAGGTAGGAGCTGCTGGAAGGTGCCAGGAGTCAAGTTGTGTTGCCCTCCTTCAGGCGCTGTGCAGTTCCATCTGCTTCCTTTTGCCCGCCTTTCCTCCTTCCCCTCTCCTCCTGGCCCAATTCCTTTAGAAGCTGCTGACAACGTGGCAAAGAGGCCCATTCAAGACAGAGAGCCCCATGGAGCTCGGGGGCTGGGACTACACATGGGGCTTCTGCTCCCAGCTCTTCAGATTTCCATTACGTCTGGGCCTGTGCTCCAGCCCCACGGTGGAAGCTACAGTAAAATCCTCATGAAAGCTGGGCATGACCGGGGAATGGGGCCACTGGCCACGGCCACTGACATCCTCTCAGAACAAATCTTGCCAACACTGATGGCCTGTGAGTCACAAGTCAGCTAACTGCCCCCCCATGAGATAAGGATGGGTTTCACACTTCCAAATGATTGTTAGAAAAGAAGACTATATAACAGAGACCACCCTTTGGAAGAAGTCGGCTGAGTCATCAGGTGGCCCTTTTAAAGGACACGGGCCCCCCCAACACTGACGTAGGCACGCACCCGCACAGGAGTAGCCCCCCAGACTGCTCATCTAGCCCAAGGGAAGGCTGTGCCTGGGGAATGATAAATCTACACCTACCTTTCCGTTGTGAAAGTAAAACCGATGAATGGCAAATGTAGCCCAGAGAAGCCTGTATGAGAACCAGGAGGTAATATTTCCTGCATAAGAACACATACAACAAAATGAAATCGGTGTTCAAACAAAGGAAAAGGGGGAGGAAAGAATGTTACCTATTGGTGAAACCAGGGGTGCACAAGAAGAGAATCGTGTGGCTTTCTAGGACACAGAAGACACAGCGTTTCCCATAAGGGAGCACAGCAGGGGCAGATCTGTGGTTCTCTGGCCCGCTGCAAACACAATGCAGCAGAGAGGACAAACACACTGCTTCAGATAATGTCGCAGGCCCAAAGACCAAACCTGCTGACGCCCCCGCTCACGGCTCGACATGGCCCTGAGTGGAGGTGAGCAGACAGGGCACAGAGGCACAGCCCCCGGAGGATGTGGGGCAGAGGCTGGGGCCCCCAGGCTCTCAGCAGAGACAGAGCCCAAAGGCAGAGGGAGGCCTGAAAGCCAAGCTAGAGTATTTTAGGCAAATATGTTACAAACTCTTATTTTTCAGTTTCAGCATCCTTCTTTATCAAACATGAAACAAATTTATAATTCATCTGGGAAATGTCAGTGTGGAAATAGTTTCTTTGGAGTCCAGGAAAACCCTTTCCACGGGACACTACTTTTCTCTGTGTGGTCTGTAGTTCAGCTCCTATTTGAGTAAGAGGAGTTCTCTAGGGAGCAATCAAGAAGATCCTTCTACTTGGTTGACCCTCAGTCCCTCTAGCCCCAAACCAGGTCACACGTATGGACTAAAAAAGGCTGGGTTCGAGGAGATCAAAATAACTTGACAGCCTCTGAGCACAACTCTTTGAAGCTTAACGTGACGACTCGTGCACCAGAGGCCCTGTGGGACCAGCCAAGCACCAGGCGGCCCTAGAGCCAAGACCCAACCTGGAGGATCCGTGACGTCAGTGGGAGGACCACACACGGTCACTGTTGCTCCCAAACCCTGCCACACAAACACGTGTAGACACCAAGAGCATGTGACAGCAGGAAGCCTACATGCTCATGCGTGGGGACTGGAGCCCCAGAGGCTTGCAAGCCCATGGTAGCGATGCAGGCCGGGCTCCTCGCCTGCTCAGGGCCTCTAAGTCTGGAAGCGGTGACAGGGCTGGGGCGAAGCTTCAAGATGGTGGCATCGGTGGCACTGCTGAATACCATGAAAATACAACACAAGTATGTCTGAGGAGTTCCAAAGGAGAAGAGCCGTTTAACTCGATTTTACTCCTGCTGAGGACAAGCATCCCTCAGAGAAATTGCAGGTCTGGTTCCAGACCAGCACAAGAAAGTGAATATTGCAACACAGCGAGTCAAGTGTGTCGTGTGGTTTCCCAGTGCACGCAGAAATTGAGGTCACACCACACAACAGTCTATTAGATGTGTGACAGCATTATAGCAGAATGAAGTATACATTTAAAAATACTCTACTGCTAAGAAACGCTAACCATCACCCGAGTTTTCAGCAGGCGTAAGTACTGGTCACGGATCACTGTAACAAATACAGTAATAATGAAAAAATTTGATATATGGTGAGAATCACCAGAATGTGACACAGAGACATGAAGTGAGCAAACGTGGTTGGAAAAATGGTGCCCACAGACGTGCTGGAAGCAGGGGGGCCGCAACCCTTCAGTCTGTAAAAAATCCAGGATCTGCAAAGCACGGTAAAATGAGGTGTGCCTGTAACCCTTACTTGTTCAAAAGGACATTAAGGACCAAATTGAAGGTTGGAATAAAAGGTGTATTTTCTTAAAACAACTACCAGATTTTTAAAAAAAACAACACAGCCCTAAGATATATCATATTGACAGCATCACCTCCCACAGAACACTGCCAATATTCGGGCCCACCGGGACACCACACAAGGACGAGACAGCACGGACACTTACAATATTTCTTAGCATGTCGTCATCCACATCAAAGTTGGAGGTGTCAGAAGGGCTGCTCACATCAGGAATATAAGGTGCTTCCAGGTTCCGTATGTTTTCCCAATTCAGACCTTCAAAGAACGCGTGCTTTTTGAAGTCCTCTATCCCGTTCTGTCCCAGCCGGCGCTCTCTGCTGCAGATGAGTCTCTGAATGAGGTCTTTGGCTTCTTCAGACACGTCGGTGACATGGGACGGAAACTGAAATCGCTCCTGGGGGGTGGGGGAGGTCGGTGCACACAGGGTGAAAACTTACTCAGAAAAATCGAAGCTCTACCAACGTTACAGCAAACAAAACAGAGGCAATCGCTCCAAAGCAGCAGTCAGTCTAACTTCACGGTAACCAGAGTGCAAGCCTCAGCAGTGAGACCCAATTCCAGAAAGACAGACGGAGAATCATTAGTCTTGCTGCTTTTATGCGTGGCAGACTTGGTACCACATTACATGTAAATTACAACAATGACAGACTGTCACCCATCAAAGCGGCCAAGGACGGCCCAGCTCTTTCAGAGGGCGTTTTGCCAGGATCTATGGCAATTCTGCTCCGAAAACTGTATTCTACAGAAATAGTCACAGAGGGAACACCTAACATGTTCACAAGAGCATTATATTCTCACCAAGTAAACTGCAAGTTACCTAAATGCTCATCAAAGAGAGACTTGCTAAAAAACAGGGCACACACATGCCAAGAGAACAGTCTGGTTCTATGCACTGGACAGACAGATGACAAAAACACAGGGACAAACCACCGGGTTCTATGCGACATGATGCCATTCATTCCAACACCCCCCATCCCCCCCCGAGGCCCAGGCCCACCACCTCCGTGGTCTAGAACTGGGGACAGCAGCACCGCCTCCCAGGGCTGCGCTGGGGATCAGGCGAGTGTGCGCACAGAAAGCGCTGGACCAGGCCCGAGAGGGAGCGCCGCGCACACTCAGTACCAGCAGGCTCTTTAGGGTTCAGAGTCCCGATCGGCGCCTTAACAGCACTTATCACGGAGAAGTGGATGGGGTGATTTCCACTATGTACACTCTGCCCTTTTGTGTTGTCTGGCGTTTTTATGGTAAGTATATATTAATTTATAAGTGAAAACATTTATTTCTACTTTGGGAAAAGTGTTTTTTACCAGTATGGCTTGCTCTGACTGGGAGTTAAAGGGAAGACCACCCACCACTTTCATGTCCATCTGCTCCCCACTCGAGCAGTTAGTGAGGGACAGGGCAAGGATGGGTCAGTGGAGGGGGGCACCCTTGGAGAGGCGTGGAAGGACGCTGAGAGCACGCTGACAGAGGGTGGGAGCGGCGTGAGAAGACATACATGACTGAGGGAAGCAGATGACAGAAACACGAGGAAGAAGAGCAAATGGTAAAGCAAATGAGAAATGGAGGAGAGGCAGAGCGGAGGCGAGGTCAGAGTGGAAAATACACAGCTGGGAAAGGGAAAAGGAACAGGATCTGGGAGGCAGAAGGATGCCGCTACGCGAGGTGCGTGGCCCCGTCGCGACAGCTGGTGAATCTAGACCCTCAGGTGCAGTGCCCAACTGCTCCTTATCCCTGCCGTCCGGGGGCCGCGCACGCTCAGCACGCTTCTCCTGGGCACTGACCCGCAAGCTCTCCTCCCCTCATGCCCACACGTCGTGTGTTGGACGCCGGTGCGAACTCCACTGCCACAATCTCTCTGCTCCTGTTTGGGCGTCCAGCAGCCTGCTCCAGCCCTACCACCTCTTCGCCAAAGACGCTAACAGCTTCCGAGCGGCCCTCCCACCTCCAGGCCTGTGCCTCGGGACTCAAACCAAGAGGACGTGGAAATGCAAAGTCTTACTTCGTGGTTCATGATCTTTCCATAGGTCTCCACGAGTGACTCTGCATAGAAGGGCGTTTCTCCGTACAGCATCTCGTACATGCAGACACCCAGCGACCACCAGTCACACTCAGGGCCGTACTTGCCCATGCCGTCCTCCATCGCCTGCAGGATCTCAGGTGAGATGTAGTCAGGAGTGCCCACGGCCACAGAGGACTGGACCTTAGGGGAGAGGGTGGTGTTGGGGGGGAAAGCTCTCATGTCAAAGTCCTAACTACCTTCTCTAAAATAGGGACAATAACGAAACCACTGTGAAATAAAACTGACACATGATCATCATTAAAAACCTGTTAATTTGAAGTTCAATGCGAATAACTGTTCTCCTGCAACACTACATACTTTCCAGAATGCACGAGACTGTCTCGCACACCTGGTCTCTCTGTGCGAGAGAAGCCAAAGGCCCACCTCAGCCCCCAAAGGGCACTGCAGTCCCTCAAAGGGTGGCATGTCCCACACGCTCTGTCACTGCCTGAAGTGTGGTCCTGGGGCCACGTGTGTTCAGGCTGACCCTTCGCCACCTCTGTGGACACACAGGCCACCTGGGCTCTGGTAGAACAGATTCTGGGGTGCGGCCCAAGACGCCGAACTCCAATATGCTCCCAGAGATGCTAAGGTGGCTCACCGAGAGCCTATCCTTCAGTCTCCCAAATGGGAACATCCGGAAGTAGGTCCAGGCACTTAGCTGGGTGCTGGAATTCCCCAAATGGGGAAGCAGGAGGCTAAGGCCCCTAAAGGGGAAAGAACAGTCCCTCGGCTACTGATGTTAGCAGGCACAGGCCTGTGACATCTCTACCGAAATCTGTGGCCAGAGAGGGTAGCAATCATCACAAAGAAAGCAAGAGGGAGTGAGTCAGCTGAGAAATCAGACTGGTCTCGAGCACATGGAGAACAGTCCATAAGACTGAGGGAGAAAGAATCACAGAAGGCCTGACTCGCCCTCGGGTCGTGTCTGAGGAGAGGGCCATGGGGTGCAAGCAGTGCCCCAGGTCAGACTGAATCAGCAGGGAGGTCTGCCTCTGTCATGTGACCAGTCACTGCTCCGCAGCTTGACCGCCCAGCTGCAGGAGCTCCGAGGCAGAGAGTGGAAGACCAGAGCATGAGGTGATGACACTGGACGAGTGTCCACATGTGCGGGTAAGAAAGCGAACCAACACTCCAGCTCAGTCTGAGGCCATGCTCTTATCGTCGGAAGACTGGATTTGACGACAGCACCAATATATCAACTCATCAATATGTGGTGAAATAAGAGACCAGCTTGTTGGAAAGAGAGAAAAGTCTAGCATCAGGGACCCCTGCTTCCAGATCTACAATGCCCGAAAGAAAACCCCTCACTGACAGGACGTTAGCTGCCCACAGACAGAAATGGGAGGGGTAGTTACAGCGAATGTCTGTCCACCTGACCGGCCTGCACAGGGGGTTTCAAGAAAGGACCCAAGCATTGCCTGTCATCCACTGCGGTGCTGATATGACTTTAGCTGCCCAGCCACGTGAGGAAACCTCACAACCCCCCCAGTAGAGAAGGCATACGCATGACTTTTGTAAACACAGAAAGCAAAAAAGAGGTTTCATACTTGAGTAGAACATTTCAACTGTCACCTAAATGGATTTATCTTTTTAATTTACATTCATAAACTTAGTTTCTTCACTGGGTCTCAAATTGAAATTTTAAGTCCCTTCTAATTACAAGCAAACCCCAAATCAAATGGAAAAGCTCCAACAAAATACCTACAGTTCCATCGTCATTCATCTTCAAGCATGATCCAAAGTCAGCCAGGCGAATATGACCATTCACGTCCAAAAGGACATTGTCAGGTTTAATGTCTCTGTTAGTAAAATAAATAAACGAGTTAACCATTTCCATGCTACGCATCAGGCAGGTCAAAGCCCTTAATGAGTGGCGTATCAGCTGTGACCATCTTGGAAAATGTCTCCCCGTGATGCTTTACTTGGGTATGCAGTGGCGGTCATCACCACTACCACCCCTATGCGGGAGCTTAACCCTAGTCAGTAGGGTGACACCCCGCTCTTGTTCCCACCACGTGGCTGACGAGGTCTCCTAAGCGTCTCCTTTATGCCAGGTGCTGCGCTCGACCCTAGGTCTACAACAGTAACCAGACCCCGCGGCCCCCGCCTTCACGAAGCGTCCCACCAGCCGAGGTGGCAGAAAATGAACACGACACCGCACAGACACGCATGTGGTTTCAGCACCAGAGTACGACACGTGGTAAGTGCTGTGGAAGAAATGTGAGCAAGTCGAAAACGAGGCAGAGGGTGGCTGAGAGCAGGAGGCAGGTGGGGCTCTGGGGCAGGAGCGCAGTAGGCCAACAGGGCACTGCGTACCCTATGCTGTATCTGACGGACGAAGACCCAGGGACTGAAGACCAGTTACCATGTAAGCGCCTGTGTCAGGAGAGTAAGCCCACGGCCGTACCTGCTGTTCTGTGTCCTTGCAAACGTGGGCCCCGGGTTGGGGGACTATTTCTAAAGCACAAACCCTCCCTCCTGGCAAAATAAGCTCGAACGACAGGACGGCATGAAAGGAACACAAACTTGAGGAGTAAAGGCAGGCTGACGCTCACCAGGAGTAGGTGCGTGCCGCACGACGGAATGCCACGCCGCCGGGAGAACAAACGCGCACCAGCTACGCCCAACGTCGGGGACGAGTCCCACAAACCAAAGTGAGCAGAAGAGGACAATTCTTACCCATGAAACTCCCACAAAGCAAAAGAAAACTAGCACAGCACTCCAAACTGAAACAGACCCTCAACGAGTCGGGAAAATACAAACTAAGAACAGAACCAGACAGAAACAGGAAGAAATGAAGAGAGCTGATTTAACTCAGGGAGAAATAGAAGAAAAAGACAAAATCTTATCAGAAATGGTGACTAAATTATAAGGTGACCAGAGAAGAACAAATTCAAATAAAGATGTGATGAAAGGCACTGAAGAAAGGGAGGGAAAGATCTAGAAGAATAAGAGTGAGACAAAGTGGTGACAGGGTCAGAGCGAGCAGCTGGAGTGAAGTGGAAGACGGGCTAAGAGGACCCCGCACACAAGTAACGGGGTCCCCGAAAAAACCAAACAATAAAACATAACCAATACTTGAAACTACAACCTGAGAGAACTTTCCAGAAGTAAAAAAAAGACCTGCACTGACAGACTGATGGGCCCATCACATTTAACATTTTTCAATGTCCTGTTTTTTGGGGCCAGACAAGTCGATACTGAAGGTCACAGGGATCGGTTACTGTGTGACGGCAGCCAGGAAAACCATGAGGAGAAAGCAAGGGGTCTGATGGGGCGACCAGGCCTCCACGGGCTTAGCCTCCACGATCAACGCAGCAGGGCTCTGGTGCAGAGAGACAGACGAAGGGACAGGACAGAATGTCCAAAAACAAACCACATGAGGACTGCGGACGTGATGAGGATGTCCTCTCCATCCACTGGGGCAGAGAGACACCTGAGTAAGTAAGCGGCTCTTGGGACAACGGGAAGGCCTCTTCAAGATAACGTAAGAGCCATTCCTGGGGAGGCGCTGCAGAGCTGGCCCCCCCACCTCTCCATCTTGGTCATATTTCCTCTGCGCTATCCTGCGTTCTCATCCATGCAGCTCTTTGTTCTAGCTTTTCCTTTTCCAAGACCGTTTTTTTTTCCTCTGAATATTCCTTCTCATAAAACTGCACCGTCCTTCTTCCATTGCTGAGCCATACTCTCTGTTCTCTCCGGGGATGTGATGTCCTCCAATGGCAAGGCTTTGTGAACCTGGGACTCTTTGTTTCTGCCTTTGCTGGACCTGGGGCCGACCTCTCAGAAGACGGGTGCTGGCCACCCACTGCTTCCCATGTCACAGAAGCCCAGCCGTGGGGCAGTGGGCGCTGCCTGAAGTCAGCACGGCCCACAGGCAGCCACAGAAACAGGCCGTGGGCTGTGGCACAGGGTGTGCATTGTGCGTGTTAAATCCAGCAGGGTTATCACTCGTGCTGACAAAACACACTTCTTTCTGGCGCTACCAAATGTCGTTTCAAACCACTCACACTGTGTCCACTACCGGAGGCTGGGGTAGGACTGGCTTCCTACAAAACCTGACTTTGTGAACTTACTACCAAAAATGCAAAGCTTTGTTTTTAGACTGGGCCGTTCAGGTGCTACGTCTGAATCCTGAGTTGACGGGGTGCTAATTACATATGTAATTCTCTTCCTATGCCTGGAGGTCAAACGACAGAGTGAAGCTTCTACGTAGCCAATTAAGAAAATAAGGAGAAAGCTTTCTAATTAGGGTAAACAGGGAAAGAATACACTGTTAATAAGGTGGTCAGATTAATTTCCCTGGAGATCAGTGACAAATGCAAAGACATTTGTGTCTGCTATGAATCAGGCACAGTCTGTCAGAAAGGTAGAACATAAAATCAAAGGATGAAAACAACTACAATGAACTGTTATAAAACCAGGCACAACGACATTAAGGAATCCATGAAAAAAGAGAAAATGCACTTTCCAAAACCTCATTGCCCTAAAAGAAGTGACAGTTATTTGGGGGCAGCTCCCTCTGCTTACTCTGTGACACACGGGACCTGTGGCACAGTGCCCTGGCAGAACATGTGGCCGGAGGCAAGCTGTCCCAGGCCCCCGCGTCTCAGTTTCCCCACTGAGCAGTGAGGTAACATCATGGCCAGACCTGACGGGCTGTTCTCTTCACATCGGGTGCCGTGGCTACCCTGGGAGCAGGAGCTGAGCTGGCCGCGGAACATCTCCTGACAGGCCGCACAGGCCGGGCCCCAAGCGGAGCGGCAGCCAAGCGCACTGCAAGGCCAGGGGATCGTGGCGGCCCCGAGACTCCGAACACGGGACAGTGATGCCTTCACAGTCCTAAGAAGAAGGTGATTTCCAATCTAAAATCCCATACTGGATCATTCACCAGTCATACATATTGATGGAATTAAGATGCCGATCTCAAAAAAAAAAAAAGGATCTCAAGAGCCTCCTTTTCCAGAAATTACAGAGAATATGTGCTACCAAATCGAAAGAATGAACCAAGAAAGAGGAAACGTGACTCAGAAAGCAAGGGTTCCAATCCCAGGGAGATGGGAAGGGAACCCATCCGGGGGCAAGAACTCTCAGAATAAGGGCAGAGCAGTAGGCTCAGAGAGCACCGAGGGCAGGAGGGAATGGGAAGGAAGAAAGAGGCAGCTCCAAGAAAACCAGACCAAGGCTACCCACCATGTCTGTGTGTGAAGAGCTGTACACTTTGGTCACGATGTTTGGGGATAATTAGTGATGGCTACCGCGGAAAAGTACACTTGTGAAAAAACAGGGCCACTACTAATTCTGGAGGAGACAAGTTACACAACAAGTGTAAATGCTGTAACTGCAAGGTTCATGTGTAATGCTTACACAGGCACTCTATTACAAACACTAAACACCAATTTAACCAAAACTATCATTTATGGATTGGGAAGGTACAGGAGGGGGAGGATGGAGAGTGTGTGTGGGAGAGGGCTGGGAGAGAGATGCTTCTGTAAAGAGTAAATCTCCATTTTAAAAGATGTGATCTAACTCTCCCTCCTCCGCAAAAAAGAGAAAAGCAAGAGAAGCCTGTTATTTAGAAATATGAGGTAAATACCAGAAGAAACAGTTAAGGAAGTTGACAAGCTACCTGTGGCCAGTGGAATCTGGGCAGGGCAGGAGACTCATACACAGCTATCTGACTTTGATAAAAATGAAACAAACAACCCCCCAGCACGGATTCGCGGTCTTAAATGGGAGAAAGAGACGGATGCGGCACCCTCGCCCAAGAGGGAGTGGGCTCAGCAGAGGACCCGGACAGCGAGAGGCAGCCAGCCACAATGACTCCTCCTCGAGAGCCAGGCACACTCTCGCTCAGGCTGCTGGGGTGTGAGCCACTCTCTTCAGCCTCGTCTTCCTCTGTGTTTTGTTGCAGGCCACAGAACAGAGAAGGCATTGCTGAGAAAGCGGACGCACGGGCAGGGAACCCGCGAGCTAGGGGGCGGGCATCCTAGGGAGGAGGGATCAGCAGGGTAGGGGTGAGCCAACGTCAGGTAAATATCAAAGGTGGCTTCAGGTGACCGGCACTCGAGCATCATAATCGTCATAGTAATGCTGGGATCCCCTGCAGCCAGGCGCTGGGGCAGCTCAGAGTGAGTACTGCTAACTGCACGACCTCTCTGGGGGGCCTGGAACCTGGGGTCTGTGACACAGAAAACCCTGAAAGGGTATTTTAACACATCAAATGCAGTTTCTGTAAAACGTAAGAGGTGATTACCTGTGCACATAGTGAAGCTGATGGATGGAATCGATGGCCAACACCATTTCACCAATGTAGAATCTTGCCATATCTTCTGGAAGCTTGTCTTCAAATTTACTGAGCAGGGTCAGTAAATCACCTCCCACATAGTAATCCATGACTAAGTACTACAAATTGGGAAGAGACGAGAGAGAAGAGAGTATTTAGTCAGCACCAAGCCTGACAGCTAAAGGCCAAACTCCCACCGGAAGTTCTTTGGCTCTTCAAGTCTGGATCGATGGCTTGCTCCCACCTCATCCAGGATTTTCTCACTTTGATGTATCCTAATGCTGCTGTACTTTCAAGTTAGGCATTTGGCGGAGAACAACAAGAGATAGTACATTTAACCAATGGAGAAAGTGACTGAAGGGCTTGATGCTGCAGAAGGCACAATAAAAGCTAGAGAGCCAAAGCAGTAACACGATTCGTGATCTATCAAGTTCTGCTGGGTTTGAAATCATTCTACAGGCCGTTACATCACAGGAAGAGGACATTGGACTGGAGAGGGGAGGTGAGTTATCTAAAATCACATGAAACCAGCAGCTCCTATTAGAAAGGTGATCCCATGAACAAGCTGAAAAGTAGGTACTTGTGAGTACACCCCATGAAAAATCAGAACATTTACTGCTTATGTAGAAATTAAAGCCACGAGAGAAAAACATCCAGATGCTGGTGTCCTGCTAATGGGACTGAGCCAAGGCCTCCCCTCGGAGCCGGCTCGTCCCAGGACCAGAGGTGCAGGGCGGCCTTCTGTCTGAGAACAGCCTCTCGGCGCAGCACCCTGAATGCTCTGATGCCTGATGGGGCATCTCACAGGTCAGGGAGGCCCAGGACAGGTGAGACTGTCACAGCCAGAGTCAGGGTGGCAGCTGCTGGGGTCACCACATCTCAGGGACTGCTGGAGAAGCAGGCAGGCCCCACCTCAGAGCAATCACCTCCTTTGAAGCCAGTTTCCTTTGAAGAGATGGCTGCTCTCGTCTGAACAGTTAACCTAACTAACCAACAGAGGAGAAATACCACCACCTTGTTTACCGAGGGAGAGGAACAATCACTTCGTATTTGCTGAGACCCTAACAACGGCAAGAGCTCCCACTCAGGGGGCAGCTACTATGTTCTGTGCGTTCAGGCTCTGATTCACGCCCGTCACGTCTGCGAATGCCCACCGCAGCCCTCACCACAGGCACGAGCATGATCCCCTTTTACAGGCGAGGAAATGAGGCTCGATGACACGCCCGAAGTCACCCAGCCAGTAAATGACAGAGCCAGGATCTGAACACAAGCAATCAGACCCAGGCCCACAATGGCAAACATGGCCCTCGGTGCCCCATGAGAGAAGAGAGTGGCCACCATGCAGCTGGCCTCATCTGAGGAGCGGAGCCTTCGCTCTAGGCCCCTGCTCTCAAAAGCACTTGTACTGACAACCTCCCATCCTGCCTCACAAACCACTCTCAAGACTCACCTCGACTGACCCCACCTCTCTGCCTGCTCTCATGGCACTGTGGCACTGCAGCCCGCCTGTCCAAGAGCGAGAGTCCTGTGTAATCACGCCCCCCCCCCACCAGTACCCACAACAACTCCTGTTTCACTGAAGACCCTCAAAGGCACCCACCGAGCTAGTGCTTTCCCACGTTCACTCTGATTTGCTCATTCTCAGCCAGGAGCCCTTGGCACCCCTCTAAGGCAAGGGTGCTCCTCCACAGAACTGACGTTGAGGGGAGTGCCAGAGACCCTAAGTAAGTATGGAGATGGTCACAGTACTCTCAGGGAGCGCTAAGCACAGAAGAAAACGGAACCACACAGCATGTTAGAGCACGACCAGGCTGCATGGACCATCAGGCAGATGTCTGGGGCCTACGCGACAGGCAGAAGCTGGCCTTGGCATGGGCCGGGGATCATGTTCCAGACAAAGGGACATGTGCAAAGAGAAGGACGTGGCCTGTTGGGGGAAAGAGAGAACAGTGACTATGGCTGGAGCGCGAGCAGGGGTGGGGGTGAGGCCAGGCCCCACTCTAAGAGCCGGGAAGCTGCCTGGAGGTCCTGGGCTAGGAAGCTACAATCTGATTTACTATGAGCTTTCTCTGCCTGCCCAGGAAGGAGAGACTAGAGGATGAGGGCCAAGAGCAGGCCAGGAGAGGGGCTGGGAGGCCATGATGTGGCTGGTCCAGGCAGAAGGTGAGGAGGACAGGCACTGGGGAGGGCAGAGAGGACGGATCATCATGGATATCTGGAGGCAAAGACCAGAGCACCTGCTGCCAGATGCACGCGGGGTGAGGGGTTGGTGAACGAACAGCGAAGTTCGTTCTAGCTGAAACTCAACGGTTTCCACTTCTGCCTAGAAATCTAAAAAAAATAAAAATAAAAACATAGTATAGCAGGGCTAAATATGACTGATAGGCTCCTGGAAAACGAATCTGTAAAAAAAGTAAACTGTAAGGGCTTATAAGGCAGACACACAGAAACTCACTTTTAGAATAAGAACTAGACCAATTACTTCCTCTGTCACGTAACACAGGATTCTATGTGGGTAAGGCAACGCCCTTTTAGTTACTGGTGAAACAGGTTTAATTTTTATGGCAGGCGAAGTTTAGAAACCTACAAGACAAATCATAACATGAACTGGCTCAGCAGGGCAGCCCAAGGAATCCACACGAAGAGGGATACCGAACACAGCCCGCCCCGCGCAGCACTCGGGCCCGAGCTTGCTGGGCCTGCTTCGCACCTGCCCCACAAAGGTGCTGACCGCCACTGTCCCAGAGAGAAGGAACTTGCCGAACGCACCACGCGGGGGCGGCAGAGACAGCAGCCAGACCCTGGTCTGCCAACCCCAGTACAAGGACCCAAGAAGGCCCCAGAATCCCTGCTCTTCTTCTCCCTAATTGTCACTGTACCTTTATTTGTGCAACAACAAAAACTCAAGAAGATGGCTTCTTGGCTGGAATGCCTAACTGACCGCCGCGCTCAGAATACGTCTGGTAATGCCTCACATTTCAGACTGCAACGTGCCGTGCTGATC
The DNA here is from genome assembly GCF_002007445.2 of Ailuropoda melanoleuca. Taxonomy (NCBI): domain Eukaryota; kingdom Metazoa; phylum Chordata; class Mammalia; order Carnivora; family Ursidae; genus Ailuropoda; species Ailuropoda melanoleuca. Next base: position 39,791,099 of record NC_048231.1, read on the forward strand.
TCAGGGAAGACATGCTCCTTTCCCTCTGCACAGACCCACGGTGCCTAGACCACTCAGAAGCCTTATTCAAATCGGAAATGGGCTGGAGCCAGTCGCCTCTGAGCAGGGATTTAAGTGGAGAGGGCCCCAGGGCGTAAGGACTTGCGGTCTGTGGCGAAGGGCACTGCGCACCACTTCCTGCCACAGGCCGGGCTGCGGTCCTTGCTCAGCCCCTGCATCTGTGCGACAACCCTGGGCAAATGACTTCATCCTTTCCTTCTCCAGACGCCCCATTTAAGAAGTGGTGATAACCATGAATGCCTAACCCACGGGGGTCCCTGGGAAGATGGGACTGAGGTGACCCATGCATCTCTGCTCAGTAAACATAATGGTCCCCTCTGCAGAAACAAGCATATATTTTAAATTCTTTTATTTTTTTAATTTTAGACAGAGCACACATGCATGAGTTAGCAGAGGGGGCGGGGGGCGGGTGGACGCAGAGGAAGAGGGAAAGAATCCCAAGCAGACTCCGCACTGAGCACGGAGCCCGATGCGGGGCTTGATCTCTCAACCCTGAGACCATGACCTGAGCCAAAGCCAAGAGTCAGATGCTCAACCGAGCCACCCAGGCGCTCCTATTCTAAATTCTAAATAAAAGGTATAATAAACCCTTTTACCTAATTCTGGGCATTTCAATCTAAGGGGTTTCTTTGATGTTTGAAAGAGATTGTTCTAAGATGAGTAAGAGAGACCCTACGCCGCTCGGCTTGCTGTAGGAAACAGAGCACACTAGCGAGGAGGTCCCTGCCCTGAGGCTGTGCTGACCCTCGAAGGCCCTGTGGCCATGGCTGGAGCCATGCGGGCTAGAGGAGCGAGGCAGAGACCAGCTTCTCTGAGGTCTGTGCTCCCCCGACACCTGGAGCTGCACGTGAGGACGTCAGGTTTAGGTGAACCTAGAGTCACTCGAGGAATCCAAAGTGCCTGAGACCCAAGGTTTGGTTTCCCTTCACTCGTGAGCTGTTGCATCTGTGCTCCCAGGTGTCTATGTTCACGTCCAGGCACACATGTGAATCACACAGCTGACTGGTCAAGACTGAAATCCCAGCTCAAGTCAGGAGAAACAGATGGCATGAGTTCCCCAAAAACCCATGTCAGAAGGCCTCAGAGAGTCCGGCTCGTCCACCCGGGAGGACTGCAAACCAGCTCAGTGTCCGGGCTGTCGCCAAGCAACAGAGGTGGCAACAGCCGCCTGGCATAAAGGGCTGACCCTGTGAGCCTCTGCAGCACTCTCTCATTCTTACACGTTGACTCAAGATGGAAAGTGTGTGACATCCCAGCTTACGGAAAGGGAACAAACCCAGTGAACAAAATAATCAGGTTATCGAGTGATTAGAAAAACAAAGTATACAATCTCATGAGTCTATTTTTTAAAAAACTCCACCTGATTACCACATTAAAACAAACCCCGAAGTCTTCTCTGGTCCTATATACGTTTAAACGACGTCAATGTCAAACCGTCTTACTCAGTTTCTAGTAACAGCACAAAGGCACCAACAACAGGAATGAGCCGCACACCGTCCGACAGAGCCTCGGCTCCTGGAGACCCACACGTACCAGGTAGTTCTCGTCCTGAAAGGCGTAGTGCAGCGTCGTGATCCACTGGCAGTCCCCGTTCACCAGCACATCACGTTCTTCTCGGAAACAAGCAGTCTGTAAGGAATCGGGGAGAGTCGGTCTGTGTCCATCTAAGAAGTACAGTCCCAAACAGAGGGGACCCTGCTGTGACCCAAGCTCTGGAGATAGTGCAGGAAGCCCGGCCTCCCTCCCTCACCTAGAACCCCACCCCCCAGGCGGCTCCCACCCGCTCCTCAGTCGTTCTTTACCCGCACAGGCTGAGAGGCCGAGCACCTCCAGGTTCGTTCCCGCTCCTGCCCACACGGGCACTGTGGGCTGCTGAGAACTCCTTCCTCATGATGGGCCTTTGTCCCCCTCCCCCCGCCACCACCACTGCGTGCCCACTGCTCCAGCCAGCATGGGACGTTCCGCCTGGCTCGACGATGGATGCCAGCCCCTCCCACCCAGCAATGACTGACTTCTCCTGACCAGGCCAGCTTCGTCTTGATGGCCTATGGTGTGGCCACCCCGTGTCTGCCCGTCTGTCACAGACCGCATGGTGGGCAGGAGGGGCACACACCTGCTTCCTGATCTGAGGCGGGATGCACACGACCCTGATGGGGTGCTATGAAGACCTGGCCCGTCACATGTGGGTAAAGGCTAGCTTTCAGGCTGTCATGGTTTAATGGCTTCACTGCACAGGCGGCCCCTGTATTTAAAATGCCCAGGCTCTCTGGCACAATTAGAACAAAGCGTTCTCTTTACCGAGCACAGAGCATTTAAACTCCTTCTTATATCTGAAACTTGCAAAGCTTCACAAAAATCAGAGTGGCACTAACAGGGGCCTTGTCGGCCAAGCACTGGAGAATTCTGCCCGTTCTCTCAGGAGACTCACAGTGGCCTGTACAACTTTTTTCCTACAAGTTTTCTGTTCTACACTTGCTTTCTAAAATTCTTCTTTCAAAAATAAATGACTGAGGTAGATGTGCCTCAGTTCTACTAATTAAAAGCAGAGAAAATGACTGGAGTGGGCCAGCAATCAGCTTACAATGTCCGGACGTACAGAGACCAGTGGTCCCTCAGCCAGTGGCCACTGAGACCACAGGGCCTGGTGCAGGGCGGCCGCAAGACGTTCCACATTCTCAAGCATCGACCTAGCCACATTTAGAATGGAAGCCATTCTTAACCCAAGGATCAGCAGCATCGTGACCCACAGACAGGAAATATACGTATGATTCAGCAATTGTGTTTTGTTTTGAGAGCAAACTTTCAGGACTTTCTCTCTCTCTTTTTTTAAAGATTTTATTTGACAGAGACACAGTGAGAGAGGGAACACAAGCAGAGGGAGAGGGAGAAGCAGGCTTCCTGCTGAACAGGGAGCCCAACGCCAGGCTCGATCCCAGGACACTGGGATCATGACCTGAGCCGAAGGCAGATGCTTAACGACTGAGCCACCCAGGTGCCCTGGGACTTTTTTTCTTTAATGAGCAAAACAGATGAGCTAAAAGCCCAGCACGAGCCACAGGTTATGAATTCACATGGCTTTGCAACTTCTCTGTCTCCTCTTGTTGACTACATGCTTTTAAAGATTTTTAAAAGTTAATATAAAATTTAATGTTCAAAATAAGCTTAAATAAGAATAAAAAAATAATTTTAACCAGCATTTTATATCAATATTATGTTTTTATACATATCACACACATATATCCCATTACATGTATTCTGAGATAATCATAATAATTTTCATCATAAATCATATATAATCACAATAATTCTTGGACTTTGCAGAGTATGCCAATTAGACAGGATTCTAACCAGATTTAAGTTTCAAAATTCCATAATTTTAAAATGTACCCACCATGCCATTTGGGTAAATACTAACTAGTATGAAAGGGTGAGAATCACCCCTCCCTAATCTTGAGACTTCTCTCTCCTATAAAAATGTAAACTTAAATGAATTTGCTACTAGCATTTAGTCCCCCAAACGCTGATTCTTCCCCCAAACTTCTATGTAACACTAGCTATTGTGTTCCCACAGAAGAGTCACTTCAGCTACGTTCCCGTGACGACCAGAGCACCAGTGGTGCCGCGCACGAGGGCTGCTGGGGCGCCAGATAAGGAAGACAATGTGAGGGTGAGGAGTAGAGACCAGTGGGGCCAAGGCAGAGCCACGGGCCACCGCCATTTGGAACCCGGGTGACCGCACAAATGGTGATGGTTCCAGGGAGCAATCCGGGGTATGAGGCCTAGTGCTGGCTGGGCGCACGGCAGGAAAGAGGAGTGGTACACACGGGACAGAACAAGCTGTAAATGGCAGACATGATGAACTCAAGATGCTGAGTGAGAATGCCCACCCACCTAGTTAATGACACCCTGCGCTCAGGAGAGTGATCGGACCAGGATAAACATGTGTGCTGCTATTTGCCCAAGGGGGCACCATCGCCCCAGGTAAGAACCACAGAACACAGGAGGAAGGGCCGCCTAAATTACAAGGAAGGCTCAGAGTGACAGGACCAGGGAAGGAGTTCTCAAAGCAGGAGGCGGCCAATCCTAGGGGCGTGCGGGCCCAGGGTGAGCCTGCTTCACAGCTGGGACGCCGCAGAGGTGGCGAGGACGGGGGAACGGGCGAGGCTGGGCCCCTGCCACAGGTGCGCGGAGGGCACTGTGCCTGGGGTAGTCCAGCGAGAGGACACACAGTAAGTGACGGAGCCCGGGAAAGGAAGGATGCTCGGCTCCCCGACGCGAAGCGGAGCAGCACAGCCTCACAGGCTGGTGAGGGCAGACTGGGGGGCGAGTCTGGACAGCACGGGGGAAAAGCTCGGGCTCGCTCCGCAGCCTCACCTGTCTCCGTCAGGGGCCGGGAACGTGAGACAGGCACCCCAGACATGGACACAGGACTCAGGAAAAACACGTCTGAAACCCCCAAGCGGTCAGCATCTACTTCTACTTACGATCTCCATCCTCCTCCTAGGAGCGAGGATTAAAGACATTTCTGTACTCAAGTAGGCTCCAAATGCAATAATGCCTTTTGTGCATGAGGCATAACTGCAATAAATGCCTAAAATTTCCGTGAAGGCTTTAATGTGCCCTTGCAGTAAACAGCCCTCGCAGGGGAGGGGCTCCGCAGTGCAGCGGACAGCAGGGCAGAACGGAGCGCGCGCCAGGACGGCGCTGGCATCGTGGCGACAAAAAGCAGTTCGGTTTGGTCAGGAAGGGAGGCCCAGGTCTGGGAGGGCTGTGGTCCAGACCCCACGCAGCGTCGTGGCCCTTCTCCTCTCACATAAGCCCCCGTTCACCTGTTGACTAGTCACCACTCCAAACTTACCTCTGCTCTTTTAAGCATTTCCCACTTGTTGAGGATTTTCATGGCATAGATCCGTTCAGTGTTCTTCATTTTGACAACAGCAACCTGGAATACAAAGAGGGCTTTAACAAAACTGTAGTTAATGGAACAAAAGGCCAGCACATTGTCATATAACTACAGTGAAATCTTAATTGCCTGGGGGAAATGAAACGCTGGAAAATGAGCTGCTGAGGAAAGAAGAGTTTTTTATGTGAACAAAGATTTGCCCTTTTAAGCATCAGACTTGATGTTAACCACGCTGCGCCTGGCACCTCACTCGTTCAGTTCAAAACCCCCCGTGGTGAGCCGTGTGTACACAGGGGGTTCGCCGTCTTCTTTGGTGCATGCCTGGGATTCTCATCAGAAAAACTTTAAAAATCCACCACTGCTCCCAAGTCTTCTTCCCCGTGTTCGACGGCTCCGTCCCCACAGTGTTCCTACCCGCCCCACTGGTGCTCACTCCTCTCTCGCACTCCCACCGCCAGCCTCTGCATGTGCCAGCTCTTGCCCCTGAGATCTTCAAGATGTGATGAGTACCCACATGGGCTCTGGAGTGTGACTTGGGCAAATTCTTTTCTTTGGGTTTCTACAACTAGAAAAGGGGTAATAGCAGTACTGACTTAAGACTGGTATGAGGATAAAATGAGCCAATATGCTTAAATGTGCTCAGAATGGTTTTAGGCACACAGCATGTTGGCTGTCAGCCACATTCTTCAAGGTACAACTCAAATGCCACCTCTTCCAAGAAGTCCCACTTGATTTCCTGACCCCCACCAAATCTCAGATGAGCTCTTGCATCACTAAGTCTCCATCACAGAACGGTAAGCTGCTTACCTATTGGCTGTACCTTTCTGCGGCCAACGGCAGGCAGCCACACAGCACGTATCAACTGAATTATTTACTTCCTGGCTTTCTAAACAATAACACCATCAAAGTAAGCACACAAGCTCACATGCCCTGGGCACTTTCCCCACGCTGGACCGTGCTGAGTAGTTGGCCTGCACCGTCTTGGGTAATCCTCACCATGATCCTCCATGGCAGCTGTGTTTCCAGCCCTGTTTTACAGATAGGGAATCCAAGGCGGGGAGGTTGAAACAACACGCTAAGCAGTGGCAGAGGCTCACCCTCGAATGCATGCAGGTGAGCATTACCTTATAAAGATAGTCACAATTAAATGTCACCTTCCATGGGCCTGAACACCGGCGGGGGGTGGGGGGAGCAGGGGTCCACAACAAACACACCCTGAAGGAACCCCAGAGCCTGCTGAGCGTCGTGGGCGCCTCCCACACTCTGTGGCTTGCAGCCAGGCTCCCGCTGCCCACCGTGTGGACCCTGTGGAATGACATCGTCCTCCGGTCACCTCCCTTGGTCATCCCTCTCACTGCCAGCCTGGCGCTCACTGTGGCGGCCCCACTCAGCACACCACACCTCCTCAAGTTGCTTGTCTTAGCCATGGCCTTAGATTCACCGACCAAGCTCGCTACAGTTCTGCACAAAGAACAGAGGGTCTGAATAGAAGGTCTGCGAGCTCCCCAACGTGTCTAACAACAACTCTGGGCACGTGGTCTGTCATCTCAACAGGAGTGTCGGTTTCTTCTTGGAAACCGGCTACAATCAATAGGTGAACTATTAGTGTAAAAAAAAAAAAAGCTACTATAATGCAATCCGTATCAAAATATCAATGGTATTTTTCACAGAATTAGAACAAAAAATCCTCAAAATTGTATGGAACACCAAAGACCCCTGAGAGCCAAAGCCACCCTGAGAAAGAACAAAGCTGGAGGCATCACATGCCCCGATTTCACGCTATCCTACAAAGCGGTAGTGGTCAAACACCACGTCCTGGCGCAAAGACGACACACAGACCAAGAGAGCAAAACAGAGTCCAGAGATAAACTCATGCTTATAAAATTAACTAACCTTCGACAAAGGAGGCAAGAATAAGCGATAAGGAAAAGACAGTCTATTCAACAAATGGTGCTGGGAAAACTGGACAGGCATATTCAAAAGAATGAAACTGGACCATTTTCTTACACCATACACAAACACAAAAATAAACTCAAAATGGATTAAAGACTTAAATATAGCACCTGAAACCATAAAAATCCTAAAAGAAAACATAGGCAGTAATCTCCTGGACATCAGTCTTAGCAATATTTTTCTGGATCTCTCTCCCCAGGTTAGGGAAACAAAACTATTAAGACTACATCAAACCAAAAAGCTTCTGCACAATGAAGGAAACCATCAACAAAACAAAGAGGCAGCCTACTGAATGGGAGAAGATATTTGCAAATGATATATCCCATAAGGGGTTAATATCTAAAATATATAATGATCATACACAACTCAATATAAAAAAACCAAACAATCCAATTTAAAAAATAGCCAGAAAACTTAAGCAGACATTTCTCCAAGGAAGACATCCAGTTGGCCAAGAGACACATGAAAAGAGGCTCAACATCACTCATCATCAGGGAAATGCAAATCAAAACTACAGTGAGACACCACCTCACACCTGTCAGAATGCTATTATCAAAAAGACAAGAAAAAATAAGTGTCAGCAAGGATGTGGGAGAACGGGGAACCCTCGTGCACTGTCGGTGGGAATGCAAACTGGTGCAGCCACTCTGGAAAACAGTATGGAGGTTCCTCAAAAAAAAATAAAAAATGTAACTACCATTCAATCTAGCAATTCCACTTCTGGGTATTTATCCAAAGAAAATGAAAACACTAATTCTAAGAGACAGAAGCACTCCTATGTTTATTATAACAGCCAAGATGCGGAAATAAGCCAAGCGTCCGTCAACAGAGGAACGGATGAAGAAGGGACGGCACATACACAACGTAAACTATTCAGCCATATAAAGAATGAAGTCTTGCCATTTGCAACAACACGGATGGAGCTGGAGAGTATTATGCTAAGGGAAGTCAGTCGGTCACAGAAAGACAAACACCATATGATTTCCTTTACATGTAGAATCTAAAGAATGGAACAAAACAGAAACAGACGCACAGATGCGAGAACAACGTGGTGGTTGCCAGGTGGGCGAAACAGGGAGGAAAAACACTGCACAGTATTAACTACAGACGTGGTCTAACTGGGAAGAAATGGTGGAGCTGATAACATTTGAGGAAAGTAATGAAATTCGGAAGATTACAAGCCTCAGGAACAATCCAGATCTTGCTAAAACAAGATGCAGTACAGTCTGAACGCTCACCAGAAGCTTAGTTCTTCAGAAGGGTTCACCAGGACACAGGCTATGTCCAGGAGACACGCCAACGCATCTGATAAATACCCAGAAGGAGAAAGAATGTATCTGTCCACAGAAAAACACCTGTCAAGTAGGGAATATGTAGAAGTGAAATGTAGGAGTCAAACAAATGTAAAAACAAACAAAAAAACCTCATATATTAAACAAGCCTCCTCTATCGTACAACTTATAAAATAAACAGTTTGTAAAAATCTTGTTTAGTTTACCAGAAGCTTCTTCTTGGCCCAAAACTCAGTCTTAACTGTGTAAATGAGGTGATGATGGTACTACAAGTATCTCCAAAATCAGACATTTCCATAAGGAAATACAAACTAAAATAACTTTATAAAACATTAGAAAACGATTTGGGGGCGTGGGGACCTGACGACCATCTGTGTGTGATACCTGCTGCCAGCCCAGGTCTGGTCTGGAGGGACCAGAAAGAAGGCTGTGGAGAACGTTACCGTCAACTGACAAAACTGGTATAAGACAGATCAGACAAAAAAGTATGCTAAGGGAAAATGCACATTCATGAACTGTGACTACCTAAAAGACTATCTCCAATGAGAAAACAGTCTCTGAAATATCAGGGGAAGCACCTTGCTGAGGCAGGCACATTACTCTCTGTCCTTCAGAAAGAATCAAACACTAACATACGCATTGCATTGCGGGGGGAGCATAGCCCCTACGATAAAGCAAATGAGACAAGATGTTAACTAACAAAAGGCAATCTGGGTAAAGGGCTAGGGTGATCTTTGAACTATTTTATTCATGCGTCTGTTCTGTTACTTTGAAATTGCTTCCAAACAAAGCTTTCAAAGCTTTGTTTCTTTTTAAAAAGTCATTCTGGGAATAAGAGACAGCAGTGCTGAGTGGCTGAGCCCATGGGCTTTGGGTCAGGCAGGTGGGATTCAAGTCCAGCTCCAGCACAAGCCACCCTGGGCCCACAGGCCTCAGTCTGTCATCTTTCTGGTGGAGCGGTATACAGGTGGGGGCTAGAAGGTGTCGGTGCTCCCGCACTGATGAAAGCACTTCCCAGACCAGCTGTCCCCACGATCCCGAAAGTGTTTCCAAAGCCATCGTGCTCAAGGAAAAGGGTAACACCCCAAATTTTCCCAACCTTGTTTACAGAATCATCCGGAAATGTTTCTCTCAACTCTGAGTGGTGGTGGCGGGGGGTGCAATTCTGAGCTCCACATTTCATATGCTCCCGCCATGGGATGTGGAGGGAGTTCTGGACTGATTGATCACTCTGGGAGGGGGCTCCCGAGCAGCACATCCCGTGGTCTCGGTGGTATGGGTCCACATACCTGGGCTCCACTGCAGACACTCACAGACACCTACCCTCCCCTGGCATGTCATTAGGAAAAAATAGCTCAGTTAGAACATATTCTTCATACAGACGGTCCCAACATTGACAAAGACCTCATTTCTGTGATCTGCTCAGTACCGGCACTGACCGGCACTGAAATTGGGCACACTTCAGGTACGTGATGACAAGAATATCCTAGGGAGGCAACGGCAATAATGCCTCATTACCACAGAGTGCCATGTAATGGTAGAACCATTAAGAATCCAAAATTCTAGTCATGGCAGTGGGGCGCAGGGGTGGGGGCGAGACTTACACAGGCTGCTAAAGGCTGGACAGGAGCAAAGGGAAGGCAGAGAATCCGAGGCCTTTGCAAAGGTCCGGGCAAGGGTGGATTTCTCTTAGTTTAGGAAGAACTTAAAAGGTAATATAGGTCATCTTCTTTGAAACTCAGAAAACTGAGTTTTGCATTAAGTTCTCTGGCAGAGGAGGGCACTAAAACTAACTAACATATTTGGGAACAATACTGTTGTCTCCAGTTCTTTCGTTTTCTCTGTCCTGCCCTTGGGCATCTTCCTGCCCCTCCTGAACCCTCTGCTATGGCTACAGCCTGTAACCACAGATCTCTGTGAGGGCCTGGGCCTTGCTTGTGTCTGCGCCCAGAGCCTGGCCCAGGTCCTGGTACAAGGAAGACGGTCAGCAAAAGTATACACTGCCCTGAGTCAGGTGTCAATTTCAAAAGGCCTTCTCTTTCTCCTCATGACACAACAAAACCAGATCTTACGTCATCACATAACCTACCTAAGCTCAGAGATATGTTATCTCTGAGCAGAACTCACTTTTTTCCCTGTGGTGCTGCTGCCCCTCTGCCCTCCCCTTCCTGAGACATACTCATCTGCTGCTATGGTGGGACAGCGTGTCACTGCTGGATTTTTCCTCAGAACCCCCTCCGTGCGTGCGCGCACACACGCACATATGCACACACACAGGCTTCCCCAGCCCAGGAGAGCTAAAGGGAAAGTTAAGCAGAGGGGTCAATTCATGTCAAAGTTTAAGAGATGCAGCTCTTCCACACTGACTGTAAAACCACCTGATCCTGGTCCACTGTGGGAACCTGAGCCTCAGCCCTGGCAGGGGCACGACGCCAACAACGGCACTTGGGGCAGAGGCCATGGCCTCCGGGGCTTGGCTGTCCAGCCCAGGGCAGCGAGGCCAGCATGCCAGAGATGAGCGGAGGTCGGGAGGACCCTGCTCGCTGTAGATCCCCTCCCCAGCCGGGCTCGTGAGCGGCCTGAGCACTGACAGCAGGCGAGCTGAGCTGCCCAGGAGGAGAAGGGCTGTTGCTTTGCCGTCCTTGCACTCTGTAGAAAAGGACCACCGAGCCATTTTTCAATTAACAGATGGATTTTTAATAGACTTCTTTGTCTCTAAAAAGCAATATTCAGGGCAACTCACCTGTCACAAGCTTCTGTTTCTCCTTTTCTCTTAATTCTATCTTTTAGACTCTGCCCGCCCGCCAAGAACCACTCTCCCAACCATCTCAATAATGACCCCCTCCCAGAGCAATGCAAGGGGTCCTAAAAATGCTGGATGGGAGCTATTGCTGTTTTGGCCGTCAGGCACAGTCAGCACAGTGGAGTTGATCTTACCTCTCCAAAAGCCCCTCTTCCGATCACTTTAATTATTTCGAAGTCTTCTCGATGAAGTTGCATCTCCTTCACCAGTTGTGTAAATGGTTTGGCTACAAATTTAAAAAAGCGAAATCAACATTTTACTCTTTTAAGTTGAGACTACATAAAAATTCAATTGACTGGGGGCATTCTACTAAATCACACAGCTTTTTTAGGAAAAAAGTTTACTTTTTAAATGTTTAATATCTGGCAAGTTTTAGAAAGTCCGTGTTTATGCTCAATTAACGTAGGTATTTCTCATCGTGCCTACACGTCACTCTCTGTTGTTAACAAACAGTGCCACACAAAGATCCCCGGGTAAAAATCACTAAAGCTAGGGTCTACCTCGCTGGGAAAGCAACTGCGGGGCCCATTCCCAGCTGCCCCGCAGCGACTGCCCACTGCAGCCCACGAAACTAGCTATCCTCCAGGTGAGTGAGCGCCGGGCTCCACCCGTCAGCTCAGCGCAGCCAAAGGGCAGCTGGGGAAACACGAGACATTCTCCAAGAATGGTGGCGACCTTTACAGTGCGGGCAGTGCTCCCGGACATTGTAACCATCCTTGCTAACAGCATGGAACCCCTAACCATGACCTCAGTAAGAAATGGGGAGAAGCACTTGCCATGGTACTCACATGTTCTGAATTTTAGGAAGAGGAAACTGAGCCACGTTTCTGTGGACAGTGTACCGGGCTGAACAGTGTCGTGTCTCCCCCTGCCCCGCCCCCCAATCAATGGTGTCCACCCAGAACCTGGGAACGTGGCCTTATTTGGAAGTGGGGTCTTTGCAAATTAAGGTGAAGTCACAAACAGGAATGAGATGGGCCCTAAATCCAATAGGACTGGAGTCCTTATTAAAATGAGGGAATTTGGACGCAGAAAGAAAAAGTCCCGTGAAGATGGAGGCAGAAACTGGAGCGATTCTGTCACAAGACAAGGAACACTGCCGCTGCCAGAAGCTGGAAGAGACGGAGTCCTCCCAAGGGCCTCCAGGGGGCACAGCCTGCTCACACCTTGACTTTGGACTTCTGACCTCCAGAACTGTGGGCAGAAGAGGGCTCAGTTGTGTTACACCACCCCCCAGTTCATGGAAACCACTCCAGAGCGCGGGTAACTTGCTTCCAGGAACAGAGCAAGTGGCAGCACACTGACAGATTCACGCGGTTCACCCCAGGGGCAGCACCCTCTCCACCGCCACCCGTCCTGCCCTTGGTCTGACATCCATTTAGTTAATCACATCTCTCACACCTGTTCTTATTATTGTCACCTCCAGGCCTAAATCCCCATTTGATGCTAACCTGTATTCTATACAGTTCTTTTTTTCAAATTCTCCACTACTAGCTTTGTGAAACATTTCCACTGGGGGAAACTGGGCAAAGTGTACAAGGGCGGTTTCTGTATTATTTCTTGCAACTACACCTGCATCTACCATCATCTCCAAAACAAGCCAAAACAAAACCTGCAGTATGACACTTCCTGGGCTTCTAACTGAGCTCCATATTATTAACCTAACGCTATAGTTTTCCTAACTAGAGGCTTAATAAATACCACTAAGATTCGATCACCATGGTTCACTGATGATGGTAACAAAAGCCAGAGCACCGGAAGGTTCTCGGTGCCTACAGATAGTGAACTATTACCACTACTGGGGTAGATGCCCATGGGCACAGAGATTAGGGAACAGAACACATAGAGCCTGGTTTAAAAAAAAAACAGGCCAGGCTAAAGAAAACCCTTGAGCTACAACTTGAAAGGTCATCATGGCTCATCTTTATTTCTTTCAAATATCACCCAAAATAACCATTCCCAGAACTCCAAATGGGAATATGTCCTTCAAAAAGCCACCAAAAACCTCAACCTCTCTTGGTTTCTTCTCGGGGAACCACATGGTACCATTCCTTCTACAATGAAGGAAAAAAACCCAAATCTGATCTGATCTGTTTTACCACCAGAGGAGAGAGCTACAGAAAGGAAAGCACGCTGACCAGCTACGAACAAAGTCCACCACCAAGCACAGGCTAGCACACGCCACAGAACATCTGCCTGCAGAGGCACAATGCAACGCTCCGGACTCTTCCACAAATACCCGAACCACTCACCAAATGTGGTAGCCCCTGTTGTACAAACCAACAGTCATGAAAATCAAAGAAAATTCCACCCGGAATCATGCCACAAGTCACTTTAATTTGTCCATGTCCCCATTCCATCTTGCTCGTAGACACAGTCCATGTTTCATATCTTCTGTATTCTTTTATTTTCTTGGACATTTCATGTCTCTGTACTCAATTATCATTTTAACAGATGCATTCTATTTCCTAAGTTGACACACCAACAACTGTAAATGGTACATCTGTTGGACAGACAGGTTAAACTTTTTTTTTTTTAAAGATTTATTTATTTGAGAGAGGAGAGAAAGTGCACACGAGCAGGAGGGGCAGAGGGAGAGAGAATCCGAAGCAGACTCTGTGCTGAGTGCGGAGCCTGACACGGGCTCAACCCCACGACCCTGAGATCACAACCTGAACTGAAACCAAGAGTTGGGACACTTAACCGACCATGCCCCCCAGGCACCCCTCATTATTTTCAAAAAGATTTTATTTATTTGAGAGAGAGAGTGTATGCATGCACGAGACTGAGAAGAGCAGAGGGACAGGGAGAGGGAGATGCTGACTGAGTGCTGAGCACAGTGCCCGGTGACCTGGAGCTGGATCCCAGGACTCTGAGATCACGACCAAGCCGAAGTCAGGCACTTTATTGACTAAGCTGCCGCCCAGGCATCCCTAAACATTTCATTTTTAAAACCATTATCTTCTTGGGACGCCTGGGTGGCTCAGTCAGTGAAGCATCTGCCTTCAGCTCAGGTCATGATCTCGGGGTCCTGGGACTGAGCCCCGCATGGGGCTCCTTGCTCTGCGGGGAGCCTGCTTCTCCCTCTTCCTCTCCAGCTCCCCCTGCTCGTGCTTTCTCTCCCTCTCTGACAAATAAATAAATATAATTAAATAAAAACTATTTTCTTAACAGGGAGTAACTTCACGATGAACATTTTCATGCACACAAGCTTTTTTACTATTTTAAAATAACTTTTAGGATGAAACTCCAGGACTCTCCCAAGCACACTGTTGTTTTCTACGGCTCCTAATCTGCCTCCAGACTATCTCCTGAGTCACCACTCCTGCCCCAACACCATAGGAGGACGTCTCACCTGCCTTTGAAACCCGCAGTTCTCTGAGGCCCAGTGAAGCCAGCTGTTTGCCCTATTACTGGGATGATCCACTCATCCCATTTGCTTGCTAATCGGTTTTAATCTTGTTAACCAACTGCGTAGGGCTTTATTCTTTGTCAGACTTCATACCTGTAAATACCACGCCTCCATTATGTTCCCGCTTTTCATCTGAATTATATTATTGCATAGAAATTATTACTTTTAATAAAAGTATTTTTAATAAAACCGAATTGATTCATTCTTCCTTTGTCACTTTACTATTAAGACTTAGAGGGGCACCTGGGTGGCTCAGTCGTTAAGCGTCTGCCTTCGACTAAGGTCATGATCCAGGAGTCCTAGTATCGAGGCCCTCATCGGGCTCCTCCGCTGGGAGCCTGCTTCTTCCTCTCCCACTCCCCCTGCCTGTGCTCCCCCTCTCGCTGGCTGCCTCTCTCTGTCAAATAACTAAATAAAATCTTTAAGAAAAAAAAAAAAGGCTTAGAAAGTTATCAACTCTTTCCAGATCTGGTATTCAATCCTGCTTTTTGCTAAATGGCTTTTGAAAGTCATTAACCTGTCCTTTGTTGTTGGCGCCTGCTGCTGGAGCGTGAAGGGTTACTCTCCCCCATAACCATCTCTGCATATATAAGTGGCCCAGTCTGCAGGGGTGGGGAGAGCTCCGCAGGGCCCCAAGCGCACCAGCTGGTAGCCGGCCATCCTAGGGAAGTCATGCCGTCCTCTGTGATTAACTTTCCTCACCCATAAAATGGGCAAAACGCCTTCCCTGCCCACATCAGGGGCCCAGGCCCACTAACAATGACACCAAGGTAGGTGAAAGGGCCTCGTGGCAAGGCTGCCACCCACATGCCCTAATCCCTCTGTCTCTGCTCTTTCCACATCATCTTACTTACCTTCCTCATCAAGTTTCCTTTTTTTTTTTTTTTTTAAAGATTGTATTTACTTATTTGAGAGAGTAAGTGAAAGAGTAGGGGGGAGAGGGAGAAGCAGATGGACGCGGGCTTCAGGGGATTGTGACCTGAGCCAAAGGCAGACACTTAGCCCACTGAGCCACCTAGATGCCCCCTCCTACTCTTTGATAGAAGCATTTTGTTGCCTTTTTTGCCTTGTACACAGTTCTGCACAGATTTCCCTGAAATGGATGGACATGGGTTCATCAGGGCCAGTCAGATAAACGGGAAAAACCATGGAAACAGAGATGAACACTTGAAACGATATCCAGCAGTTCTGAGAACAGTAAAAATATGACACTGGTGTGTAAAAATTACTAAGACTGCACTAAAACCAGAATAGAGAACCACACGGTAGCAGCAGACCACCCTGCTAATAAGCACACAGGTGTAAGGGGCCATGAAATCACACTGATCGGACAGGACTTAACAGGTGAAAAGCAGAAAGGGTGACATTTCAAATGGGCTGTCAATCAGTATCAATACAAAAACAGGGTGACCCCACCATCCGGACTGTAGAGTCAAGAGACAGAAAACACACCGTTATATGAATAAGAAAATCTAACATAAAAAACTGTTAACAAGGTAACTAAAAAACAGTAAGGGAACTTACCACAGAGACAGCAGACACAGGAAGCAACTCTACTGCCCAAAGGATCAGGGGAACCGAGGGAAAATGCTGAAATTTTGGAAACCCCGGCAAAGGGCTCCGTTAAGCTGAGGGTGGGCTGCTACCGCTGGTACTGGGGTCTCTAAGCTCAAAGGTGGATCCCACGGGCTGGGAGCCAGGGAGCTGCGAGGGAGCCAAGGCCAGCTGATGCTGGGGTCTCCCCAAGTGTGGGAGAAGGCCCACCTGGGACCAGCGGCCTACTGCTAGCAGGCACTCTGGGCAGGAGGAAGGGTTCCCAAGGGCATCACTCAAGGGAAGAGGAGCAGGCAGAAAGTCCCCAGTCCCTTCTGCCTCCTCCGCCCCCTCTAGTCTCCTACTAGCACCCTTTAGGCAGAGCCCAACAGGGAGCCAGGGTCAGAGCCCAACCAGGGAGATGCTGAGGTCAGGAGGATGTCCCTGCAGGGAAACGGAACAGGGTGAACAGGGAGGGGAGATCTGTTCTATCCAGGAGGACGGATCAAATAAGTAAACAGACTCAGGGAAGGGGAGCCTGGTTCCTCGCCATCAGAGAAGGGAACTGTGAATAAGTTACGAATCGTGCAGTACTGGACTAGAATCAGAGGCATCAGTGTGACCTCTTGATTTTCAACGTACAGAGCTATCAAAACACAGACATAAATGGCTGCATACATCCACTGCGACCTCGCTCCACCCACAGAGGGCCTGGGGGCAGCAACACCCCAGCCACAAGCACATGGAGCGCCTGGTCTCCTGCAGAGGAACCAGGGCTCCTCGAGCCACTCCAGAGCCCAGGCTGGGACATCTTGTGCCAGAAAGGAAAGACATGGTCCAAGAGTAATGGTTAATCAAAGTAAGCACTAACAGTCACAGACTGCACAAATGAAACAGGAAACCAGGAGTCCATACTGATATTCATAAATTTAAAAAATCTGATGAGAAATGAGAGACTTATATATAGTCTCAAAGCACATCCAAACGAAACAGATCTCAGTGACAAAGGGAAACAAGTGGCTTTCCAGTGACGTCTGGCAGACACTCGTACCTAAGTCAAGCCAGTGGAGTGAACGTGATCACCATTACGTGGCAAAGTGCAATTGTGCCGTCACCCAACAGGACATAGTGAGGAAAGGCAGCGTCGCTTCTGTATTTTTCTGCCAAAGTTACATAACCTGAATGTAATCATGAGGAAACAGGAGGTAAGCCTAAATTAAAGGAACATTCTACAAAGCAGCCCGCAATGTTCAAAAATTTTAGGGTCACGAAAGTCAAGGCCAAGTCTGAGGAACTGTTCACACGGAAGGGAACGGAAGGGCCAGGCCGAGGAGGGGCAGCGTATGGCTCTGTGCAGGCCCGGGTGCCACGGAGGGGAATATCAGCGGGCTGGTGGCCCTTCCATGGGCTTGGAAGAGCAACTCACCCTCAAAGAGTTGGGGGCACTTCTGTGTACTGCTTGTTATTTGCAACTTTTCTCTGAGTTTGAACATGTTTCAAAAAAATTTTTAAACATCTTTTTAAAGATTCTCTCTTGCGATCTGGAAAGCAGTCTGTAGGGAGCAGGAGTGGAAGCAGAGAGAGCAGAGGGTGCTGCCTCCCCACAGGAGACAGCAACGGTGGCTTCGAGGCCCACAATGACAATGACAGTGACAGCGATGTGCTCCCTGGACACAAGGAGGAAAAGGCCGCACCCGGGTTAGGCTCCCGAAGTGCAAAGATCTGCGATGGGGGGAGAAGCAGAGGAGACTCGGGGGACTGCCCATGTGGATGGTGCCACCAACTCACAGCGGACAGACCCAGGAATGAGCAGGCTTGGGTGGGGGAGGGAGCAGTGAGGGAGCCGTGGAGTCAAAGTATTCCACAGTTTCCGCTGCGGAGCCCAAGACAGCGAAGAGACCAACCTTGTAAAATCCTACTGCTGTTTCATACTTTCAAAAAAGCATCACTTCGGAAGCACCAGCTGCCATGGGGGTGGAGAAGCGGTGAGGCCCGGAGGGGAGAAGAGTCTACTGCCAGGAAACTGGAGACAGAGCTCCCTGGGAGGAAGGAAGGCACCGGCATTTTTTAACACTTTTCTGTCTACCAACGTTACCTACTGACTTAATCCAGGGCTCGGGATGCTCTCAGAACAGAATGTTACAGGCAAAATTTTATGAATTATATCCACTGGGGTGTGACACAGCTTGTCACATTCTTAAAATACACAGGATGCAAAGTAAAACCACAGCAATGGAAACACCATTAAGGACTCGTTTTCAGTATCGTTTACACCAAGGTTCTCCTAGAAGACGGACATCTTACGTAACTTGAAGAAAACAGATCAGCTGTACTGCTTAAAATGTTTCATTTTCACGGTGATGGTGAACTTGTAGATTCTGAAGTACGACACAGATAACTGTTATAAATTTTGTGAAGGGTGAAGTTACCTCTCCTTCGCGTCCCATGGACACACACACAAAAGGTACGAACTCAGCAAGTACTCACTGGGCACCTCCGATGCGCCAGCACCTGGAGACCGCACTGAGGACAGAGCAGCGCGGCCCAGGCTGACGGTGGCCCAGGCTGACAGCGGGCCCTTGTGGGAGCCTAGCTCCGCCCCGGGTCGTGTACCACACACACCTCTCCCTGCAGCTGCGCCTGTGCACCATCTCAGACCGCTCCCCGCCACCCCCAACCCCTTGGTCAGTCCCAAAGCCACCTTTTCCTGTCCCTCTGAGGCAGACCTCATCATTCGCCGGCCTGTGCCCCAAGCCCCCACTCGCCAGCCTCTCCAGTGCTCTGGTCCCACAAGGCCACAGCACCGCCTTTGCCAGAGCCAAGGTAATGACATCACTTCCCCACTTACGATTCCTCCACAGCTTTCCATGGCTCTTGGCTAGAATGTGCATGCTCACAGAGCCTACTGCATGTGCAGGCCCTCCTGCCTCCCCCCGCTCCCACTCCAGCCTCGCCCAGCTTCACCCCTGTGTTCCCCTCGATCCCGCATTACCTGGGGTCTTCTGTTATTCAGGCCCTCAGTCAACCCTGGGTCTTCCTAAGCAGAATCTCTCCCCAGGACAGCCCTCTCACCCCCGCCAGCTCCTGCTCATCCCTGGGATCCCTGAGGCAGAAGGGGAGGTGACCCCCAACTCCAGCCAACTGGCCAGGTCAGGAGCCTGTGAATCCCCTCAGAAGTAGGCTCGCTGCCATCTTCCCCACTGGACTAGGAGTCCCAGGAAGCAGGGCTACCTCCACCCTGTTAACGCCTGCTCCCCGGGCTCCTAGCGCAAGGATGGGAACACAGCTGACTGAGGGACCGCGTCATGATGCGCCATCAGGAAAGGTTACTTCCTCTACAGGATGGCCAGGCAGAGTTCCCAAGGTAAAAATACTTAACAACCTGGGGCACTTTCCACCAAAAAAGACTGAATAAAGCTTTAGCCCTTAGAGAGCTAAATGTTTATTAGATTTTTCCCCCTAATCTCCTCATTCTTCCACAACCCAAGATTGTCCCCAGTAGAACTTCTCTTGATGCCCTGAATTAAGCAATGAATTAATCAATCCATCGCGGGCAACCCACTGGCCAACAGGAGATCCCAACAGTAAGGAAAAACTGGAGTCCAGTGTTCCCTTTAAACAGGAAACACTTTGCCAGGAAGAACCGGGGGCAGAGGGAGGATCCTTGGCTGAAACTGACAGAAAATCATTGTGAAATGAGAAACTGATGCCCCCTCCCTCCTCATTGGTGTGTTTAGCCAGAGAGGAAATAAGATCAGAGTGGCTGGAAGGAGTGCCCAGGGAGGGACAGTCAGAGGAAAGAGGACTGTGTCACAGGGCAGCAGCACAGAGGAAGGCAGACGGGAAGTCCCATTCTGTCCCTTCCTAGCACATACCCTGGCCTCCCCCTGGACTCGACCTGCACTGCACCCCCGTCACCTACTCTCTCTGCTGCTCCAGCCTCAGCCACTCACTGGTCATATATTTGGAAATGGAAATGTTACAGATTATCCAGTCCAAATACTACATTTACTACCAAAGAAACAGGGGCCCCAAAGGCCAAGGGACCAAAGGCCAAGAGTCAGCTCCGCTCCACGGTGGGGTGCTCCACTCCTAGAAGTCCTCCCCTGGCAGCTGTCAGCTGCAGCTGTGGTCCCATCCAGAGGCCACAGCACAGAGCAGCAACCCCCCAGCTGGCTGGGTACGGGGAGGAGCCCAGAGGGCACTGGAAGCCCCAAGGCAGAAGGCCAGGAACATGCCGGTAGACCAGGGACCTGGTGTCTGCTGAGGAGAAGCGGCCCGGACAGCAGCCCAAGGACCAGGAGTGTGTCCACAGCAGAACACTAAAGCAGGCAGGGCATGCCCGACTCTGACGAGCACACACTGAGAGCTGGAGAGCGGGGCAGGATGGAGAGAGTCGGCATGCCATCTAGCTAGTGGCAGGGAAAGCTGACGCTTTCCTCCAAGTACCAGCTTAGAGTTCCAGGTCCCAAACTGCTTCAAATTCAACCTCACAGTTCAGATGGATACACCTACAGAAGACTCACACCCGTCGTAGTTTCTGAAAACGTGCTTAACTCACGTCAAACAAGGTTTGTTTTAATACCCACTTCTGTTAAATGACAGAACACTCTCCTCCGTAGGGAGTCCGTCACAGATCCGTCTGGTTATAAATCACCAGTTCTGAATCTTCCGGGAAGCCCTATCGACTCCCAAATAAAGTTCTGTAAATTTGGACTTGACCACACAGGCTGATAATCAGGAACTATACTGTTGTAAAGTAAACAAACATTAAATTTTAATGCAATTTCAGGTTTTAGAGACCTGAAAGGGAAGCCCTTTTACACTGCTCTGACTCAGAAGGCAAGTAAGGTAGAGACTGAGTCAGGAAAAATCGGAGAAGCTAGGGTGGGGGAAAGGGTGGGGAGGCTGCACTGAGTCAACAATAAACCAGGAAAGGTCTCATTCCGACAGCCTGCTCTCACACGAAGGCCAGCTCGCCCCACCTGGGCTAACCTTGCTCAGACCTGGTTTCAGGACGCACTCAGGCTCAGCCTCATCCCTTCCTCTTCGCGTCCACTCAACGGCTGATTGTTTTTCTCAAATCACTGTCACTTGTCCATCTTGCTCTGTAAATTACCGAAATAAAATCCTATTGCCTCACTGCTGTGTATCACTTAGAAGTGTCTGTCCTCTCTACCTGAAAGCGGCAGCCCAGCGAAGGAGGCCACAATTCCAAAACAGCAAGTCTCCCCCACAAACTGCTGGGGCACTGTCCTTTGGGATTCCTCTGTCAAAGCAAAGAAATTATGCAAAGTGAGTGAAATTCACAACATACGTCTGTCTTGTAAAACCAACTTCCCTGCAGAGATGAATATAAATATATGTTTAAGTTAAAAAAAAAAAAAAAAACCCAAGTGTACGCCAGAACGTCATGGAACAGAGCCAACTGAGGCATATACACAAGTGACGCAAATGCACCAAAGGCACAAAGAGGAGACTGCATGATGCTTTGGTGCTTACGCCAGCGAGAAAGCCAGTTTCAGGCCATTTCTCCCGTGAGTCACTGGAAGCATGCCGAATGTGTACATTCTAAATTTAAGAAACAGGAAAATCTACAGTACAGAACACCTGCTGGTTATCAGACGGCAGGGGGCGGGGGCGGGAGAGAATCCCCCCGAGGTCACCATTCCATCACTGAGCAGAAGGCACATCCTCACGGCCGGGCAAACAACCTGGGGCCAGACATTAAACCGCAGCACCGCTGGGCCACTGCGTGGACCTGGCAGATTTACTCGGCTCTTCGAAGGCTGTCTCCTCGCCTGCTGAGAATAACAGTGCTCACCCAACAATTGAGTGGGAATGCTGCATTCTGTCCGAACCCCCCAGCCCCAGCACTGAGCTCTCTGTGGGGCACACAGTACATCCTCCTGGAACAGCAGCCCCAGCTTCTGGGTGGCAGTGTTCTCTCATCAAAGACATGAGTGTTCCTCAGATGTCACATCAAGCCGTAAGTAAACCAGCTCTATCACCAAAATTACCCTAGTATCCGGCTGAACTACCAACCAGGAAGGTGTAGCTGTTAGGAACACGTTTCACCAGGCAGATCACACCCGGGTAACACCCAGGTGGCACTCAGT
The DNA here is from genome assembly GCF_002007445.2 of Ailuropoda melanoleuca. Classification (NCBI taxonomy): domain Eukaryota; kingdom Metazoa; phylum Chordata; class Mammalia; order Carnivora; family Ursidae; genus Ailuropoda; species Ailuropoda melanoleuca. The sequence goes on from NC_048231.1 coordinate 39,813,174, forward strand.
AATCGCCACTAGGTAGCCCTGTAAACCGAGTACTAGAAAAGGGGCCCCCACAGCCCCGGAGGGTGGTGCTCTGCTCTGGGGAGGGCGGAGGGCAGCCCATGCACACAGCTTCCACGTCGGGGCTGCAACCGGCCAGTGGCTCCTGGACCTGCTCAAATGGGGGAGACGAGGAGGATTTTACCTGCAAAGGTCAAACCACAAACAGCAGGCCCTGCGTCTGCACCAAACGCCTTACTGCTGCCCACCCACCCCCAGCAATCCTTTGAGGTTGGGAGCACTGTCCCCTTTTATAACGAAAGAAACCCCAGATCTGTGCCCCCGGCTGCAGAGCTTGAACCCAAGGCTGATGCGATGTCCACAGTCTGTGTCTCTTCAGGGCACTGGGGTTGGGTGTCTGAGTCCTGGTGGGGTGGCTGTCTCACCCTTGGGCAGTCTCAGATTATGGAGCCGAGGCCTGATCTGGAGGGGCCTTCCCACGCCCTCCCTCAGGGGCTAAGTGACCTTCGGGCTCTGGGACTGGTACTCGCACAGGCAGAGAGAAGACATGTTTCAGGTTTCTGTTACCCTCTAAAGTCCCCGACCCCAAAGTTTAAGTCAGAAAAATCACAATTTAGTGCAGGACTTGTCTGTTTCTTTCACTGACGTGCTTACGGATGAAGAACCACCCAAACGCCGAGTGAAACCATTTATAAGCTGCTTCTCCTTCTCACCAGGACCAAGCCCAGCTCCTCATCCCTTCAGCACTGTGCATCCCCCAGGGCCTCTCAGCCATCTTTGAGCCGTCCTCCACACCCTTCCTTCACCTGTACTGCTCTTCAAATGCCACAGATCTGAAGATATTTTGCTTTAACATCTGGGGTTATTCCCCAGGAGGGTGAATTCAAAAAGGCCCAGCTATGTGAGCAGACAGAAGTGGAGGCTGGCTGCCAGTCCCCCGCCACAACCACGTGGACCGCGGCTACACACAGGCACCTTTGTCGTAAACAGCATCACCTCATCGTGACCCTCTGGCTTTGTCCTGGAGTGCTCGATCCAGTGGAAGGACCTGCTTCTCAGCCATCTCAGACATGCCCTGCCAGATGCAAGGAACGCAGGCCTCTGGTCCAAATTCAATCCAAACCCTATGTCCTAGGGAAAGCCTGACTGGGAACACCTAGGGAAGGCCACCCTGACATCAAATCCTCTTGGCTTAGCAGAGAGCAGGGACAGGGACGCACTGAACACAGCACATGCACAAGCAAGGTGAGAGCTACAAAGAATTTTAAGGAACAAGCTGTGTGGGTGAAAGAGAAAAGAAACCAGCTGTGAGGGTGCAAGGGAGGGAACGTTACAATATTTTCTTTGAAGGGGGACGCAGAGGAGAGAGGAAGGAGGGAAAATGAGTAAAAGCTAAATCAATCCTGAAGTCCTGCTTCTGTGTTAGACACGAGACTGTCTGTGTGTGCACACGTGTAAGCAGGAGCAGTGTGAGCAGACGTACGGAGACGGGGACGCGCGCTCTCCGTCCGAGAGGGCAGAAGCAGGGCAAGGGTGTCGTGTAAGTTCCATGCAGGGGCTGAGCAGGTGGGACGGGCCAACATGAACACAGACCTAACTAGCATCTTCCTCTCACCTGGAACGGCACAGCGAGGACACCAGGATTCTGTACCGGGGGACGTTATGCTGACTCAAGTTTGTTGACTGAGTAAATGACTACACAAGACATCACGTGAAAGCATTTCGAGGGACACCTGGGTGCTCAGTTGGTAAAGTGTCTCCCTTCAGCTCAGGTCATGATCCTGGGGCCCAGGGATCGACTCCCGAGTCGGGCTCCCTGCTCCATGGGGAGCCTGCTTCTCCCTCTCCTCCCTGCTCATGCTCTCTCTTGCTATCTCTATCTATCTCTAAAATAAACAAAATCTTAAAAAAAAAAAAAAAAGCATTTCATAAACTACAATATTGTACGAAAGCGCTTGTTGTCCCTAATGGAGTGACTACCACCTCACCAATAAATACCCAAAAGGTTTTATTTACAGGTTCTAAAATTGATCAGAATCAATGAAACAAATACTTATGAAGCATCTGCTGTTTTCCAGGAACTATCCTCGGCAGTATGGGTAGATCTGTGAACAAAAGTCCCTACCTTCCTCATACGTGTGAGGAACAAGTCAGTTATACAGAAGATAATCATCTTCAGATAAAAGGAGAAAAAGCAGGGAAACTGGGAAATGTTGTAGAGTAAGGGAGGAGAGTCGTTTCTACAGCGCCGGCAGCCTGGACAGAAGCCGGCCAAGTGGTGGGGTCAGGTTCTGACTGGATTTTGAAGGTGGAGCGCACAGGCTTTCCTGCAGGATTGGATGTGCCGAGTGAGAATTACCCAGGGTGCTGGCCTAAGCGCCAGGGACGACGGAGCTGTCAGTGAGTGAGATGGGCAGGCGTGGACGGAGCGGACCGTGGGTGAGAGGCACCAGCCTGTCGGAAGGCAGCTGGATACCGGAGCCTGGGCTCAGGCTGAGTGTGGGTCCTCGTATACAGCTGACATCAGTCACCAGCACGGATGAGATCCCTGGGGGTTAGCAGAGATACAGGGGGGACCACAGGCTGGCCCCCTTCGCTGTTGGGAGGCTGAGGGGAAGAGAAGGAAGCTGCACAGTGCTCGAGAACTGGGACGTGCGTCCGGAAGGCAGTGGGGGCTGAGGATTGAGCACTGGTTTTTGCCACGGAGAGACCACAGATGACCCTGACACAGAAGCAGCTTTCGGGGAGTAGTGAGGGACGAAAGTCTGATTCAAGCGAGCCTGAGAATGGGAGAAGAGGCAGTGAACACAGGGAGAACACGTCACTCTCAAGACTCTACTGGTAAACAAAAGCACATAGGTTAGATTGAGTGAAGTCATTCTCAACAAATGTTCTGTAAACACAAAAACAAAAACCATTCATCTTGGAACAGAGGTTAAAGGTGATCCATTCCAAAACCAAGCTCACATCATGCCGATCAATGAACCTCATCGAGCTGGGTGGTAGGGACAGGAAGGCGTCTGCATAACTGACATCAAAGATGTTATAAGCAAACAGTTCATTTTCACCGGTTTAGATGCTAACAGTGAACCATAAATCCAAGCTCATCAATTCAATGACCCAAGCTTCAATAAGCAATCCACAGAATACAGCCACCTCCTTACACCGGACGTTAAGGACACTCGGTATTTCTGTGGCTCTGCCCGGTGCCTCAGCGGTGTCTCCTGGGAGGGGCCTGCTCGCCCGCACTAGCTCTTTGGATTTTGTTTTGGGTTTTTTGGGTAGAAATTAATGATTTTACTCAAAAGCTTTTTTTTCTTTAGTTTTTCCTCATCTTTCTCTACTGAATTTTGAGTAAAAAACTAATTTTGGTAAAATATATATTAAAAATTATTTAGGGTCGCCTGGGTGGCTCAGTCCTTAAGCGTCTGCCTTCAGTTCAGGGCGTGATCCCGGCATTCTGGGATCCAGCCCCACATCAGGCTCCTCCGCTGGGAGCCTGCTTCTTCCTCTCCCACTCCCTCTGCCTGTGTTCTTCCCTCTCTCGCTGGCTGTCTCTCTGTCAAATAAATAAAATCTTTAAAAAAATTATTTAAAAAATTTAAAAAAACTAATTTTGGTAAAAAATATATATATTTGGTGAAATATAAAGAGCACAACACATACTGCTTTATCGAGTAAACTGCTGGGATGACACACACACGCACACACACAATTTTTTTTTTTTTGATAATACACAGATTCCCCAGTGTGCCAAACCGAGGTACTTGAGAGCACCTGCCATCAGTGCAGCCCTTTAGTCCAGCGATACGGCACCACAGCCGCCCCAGAGGTGGTTTTATAATCTCAGTCTTACTGCGTTAACTAGATATCCAGGAATCTCAGTGACGGACAAAGTTTACCTTTAGCATTCTATTTAGTTAAAAACAAAAAGCAGGCCACGAGCGCACAGTGCTGGGCATTCTCTGGCTACAAAGGGTGCCCCCAGGTCAGCGGGGGGAGAGCCTGCACACCCAGCACCAAGACCGGGCCTCCCTGGGAGTGCTCAGGACGAGGACCGTGGGAAACAGTCCCCACGGCAGGACGGCAAGTCAAAGATGGCCTCCTCCCCGCTGCCCAGCACAAAGCCAGAGCCACCCCGACCAGACACGAAATGCCTCTGGTACGCTTACAGCTGGGCTGCTGACCGGTGGGGCAGGAAGCCGGGCAGGACAGCAAGGCCAGGAACTGTCTACATCTCTTCCCCCCAGAATGGGGCGTGTTGTGTGACTGAGACTGGAGTCCTGGGACAGAGTGAGTCCTAACCTGCGGCTCCTGGTTCCGACTCTCAGGTAAGAGAAGGGAGTAGGGGGGAAGTAAAATCAGAAGGTGGAAGTCTGCAAAGCCTCCATTGGCAAATCAACACATTAAAAAAAAAGGTGACTGAATTTCAGTCATCAGTAATTTGGGGGAACTTTCAGCAACCAAATAACATCCACCAACCTTACGTTACAATCCACTCAAATTTACGCCACAGTCACGGCACTAAGAGGCATGAGAAGGTAGGAAACTGGCTGAATACAACTGTCTTTCACTCTTTCTTCCACCCTGAATATTTGATAAAATATTAAATCTATCCCATTGTGAATGACAGCTACCACTCTCTGAACATCTACACATGGGTCAGGGAGGTCGCAAAACAATGTCTAAAACCTGCAGGACAGAGATTATGACCTGCTTTTGACAGAGAAGTAAACTAAGAAAACACAAAGTCCACGTTCATATAAATGTCTGGTACTTTAATTCTTCTTTTATCTTTATTTCTCACATATATAATTATTCATATTTCTTACATTAAAAATTTCCAATTTTAAAATGAGACAAAAAACTGCACTTATTTTTCTTATTGTTCTGGCATCCAGTCGGCCATGTGCAATCAGATTTTCTGTGGGCACCTCCGCTACAAATTCAGAGCAGTCTGGCTTTCGTACCGCACTGTAAAATCATAGCTGCTTCTGCTTTCGTGATTAGTACACCTTCTGTGGAACGAACAGTCAGTGGTAGCCAGTACATTTTGGTTACAGGAAGTATTTCATTCAAATTCTTTAAAATCTGGAACCAAAGTAAACAATTCTTTCATGCTCCTCTAAACAGATTATTTATCACCCTTCTGTTCCCCCATTCATGTTTGTATCTCCCAAGCTGACATATGTGTACCCTGACGACCCAGCTATGTCTACCAAAAAAATACAGGAGTGTTCATGGCAGCTTTAGTCAACCCATCATAAACCGGTAACAATGCAAACGCACACTAAGAGGAGAATGGATAAATAATGTGCAGTACTCGTGCAATGGAACACCACACATCGAAAGAATGAACTGCGTCTACACACAACACGGATTAATCTCAAGGACACAGTGTGAAGCTGAAGAGAGCAGATGCATACTGTAACATGATTCCACTGTCGGAAGCTCAGAAACAGACACAGCACCGCAAGAATGCCATGAGGAAGTGAGACTAATAGTGCTAAGACAACTGGATACCCACATACAAAGGAATAAATATGAGCCCCTACCTCACACCAAATACAAAAAGTAACTCAGAAAGAATCAAAGACCTTGGGGCGCCTGGGTGGCTTAGTCGTTAGGCATCTGCCTTTGGCTCAGGGCGTGATCCCAGAGTCCTGGGATCTAGCCCCACATCAGGCTCCTCTGCTGGGAGCCTGCTTCTTCCTCTCCCACTCTCCCTGCTTGTGTTCCCTCTCTCACTGGCTGTCTCTCTTTCTGTCAAATAAATAAATAAAATCTTTAAAAAAAAAAAAAAAGAAAGAAAGAATCAAAGACCTAAAAGTAAGAGCTAAAACTTTAACTCTTGAAGAAAGCATAGGTATAAATCTTTGTGACCCTGGATTACACAACAGTTTCTTACATATGAAACCAAAAACATAAGAAAAATTTTAAAAATAAATTGAACTTCATCAAAACTAAAAATGTTTGCACTTCCAAGGACACCAATGAAAATGAAATGACAAACTACAGAATGGAAAAAATACATGCAAATCTGCAATTATGCACAAATTCATAAATCTGGTAAGGAGCTTGTATCCAAAATATACCAAAACACAATTCACTAATACCTGCTTTTTTTTTTTTTAAGATTTTATTTATGAGAGAGAGAGAGAGCTCAAGCACATGTAAGCACAAGCAGGGGGAGGGGCAGAGAGAGAGGGAGAGGGACAAGCAGACGTCCCCCTGATCGGGGAGCCCAGTGATCCCGCGACCCTGAGATCATGACCTTAGCTGAAGTCAGAGGCTTAACCGCCTGAGCCACCCAGGCACCCCACGGACAACTCACTAATGAAAAGACAAATCAGGACGCCTGGGGGGCTCAGTCAGTTGGGCGTCCAGCTTTGATTTCCGCTCAGGTCATGATCTCAGGGTTATGAGAACAAGCCCCATGGGGCTCTGCACTGGGTATGGAACCTGCCTGAGATTCTCTCTCCCTCTCCCTTTGAGATTATCTCTCTCCCTCTTCCTCTGCTCCTCTCCCTTGCACCCCCTCCCACTCTCTCTCTCTCTCAAAAAAAAAAAGAAAAAAGAAAAAAAAAGAAAAATCATCCAATTTATTTTAATCATCCAATTTAAAAATGGCCAAAGGATGTGAAAAGACATTTCTCCAAAGAAGACATACAGATGGCCAACAGACACGTGAAAAGATGCTCAACACCAGCATCAGAGAAATGCACCCACCAGGATGGCTAGAATAAAATAAGACAAATCATAACAGGTGTTGGCAAGGAGGTGGAAAACCGAGAACCTCCATACACCGTTAGCAGGACTGTACAATGATGTAGGTGGAAAACAGTCTAGTAGTTCCTCAAAATGCCAAACGTGGAGTTACCCCAAAACTCAGCAATTCCACTGCTAGGTGCATACTCGACAGAAATGAAAACATGTCTATACAAAAACTTGCACACAAATATTCACAGCATTATCCAGAGCAGCCAAAAACAAGATACAGCCCAACTCTATCACCTGATGCATGGATAAACCAAATGTGGTCTACCCACACAATGAAATATTACTCAGTCATAAAAGGAAAACACGGATACAAGTACAACATGCACAGAGCTTACGAACACTGTGCTAAATGAAAGGAGCCACAGAGCACCACACAGCGCACAGCCATTTATACAAAATCCACAGAGACAGAGCAGGACGCCAGGGGTTAGGGGGAGGGAGATGGGGACTACTAATGGGTACAGGGTTTCTTTTAGGGGTGGTAAAAATGTCCTAGAACTAGAAAGTGGTAACTGTTGTACAATTCCGTGATATTAAGATCACTTAAATACAGGCATGACTAATCTGTGACATGGTTCACAACAGTGCTTACTACTGGGAAAAGGGGTTATACACTGGGGGAGGGGGGGTCACGACGGAGCCTGCAAGGGTCCATGATTCATTCATTCATTCATTTATTCAAAAGGTACTAAGAATATTTAAAGAAATTACTGGAATGAAGCAGCAGACACAGCAGCTGAGAGCAGACACGGGAGCTGGACTCAGCCACCCCACTGGTGTCACAAGCTACTTCATCTGAGCTCCAGCCTCCTCTTCAGTCAATGAGGGGTAACCCTGTACTGAGGGTTACTGGAAGGGTTAAGTGAGACCGTGGACATAAGCCATGAGCAAGCACAATGCTACTATATCAATACACAGAGCCTGGGGCGCCTGGTGGCTCAGTTGGTTGAGGTCTGCCTTTGGGTCAGGTCATGATCCTGGAGTCCTGGGATCGAGCCCTGCATTGGGCTCCCTGCTCAGTAGGGAGCCTACTTTTCCCTCCCCCTCTGCCTGCTGCTTTCCCTGCTTGTGCGCTCTCTCTCTGTCAAAGAAACAAATAAAATCTTTAAAAAAAAAAATACACAGAGCCACTAGAATCACGTTATGATCACCTGTTCATCACTGTAAGACTCACTGCTCCCCTTCCCACTCTTGATTCTTTTTCTCACAGAAACACAGTCTGTGCTCAGGAGGTGTGGACACCACACCTCTGGTGCTCCCCAGGGACACAAGCCTTCCCTCCCTTGTCGCCATGAGCCGGAAACTGCCACTAGTGCACAGCCTGCCAGCTGCTCCAGTCCTTCCCGCCATTTCTGTCATTCCTTTCTTTCACTAGCACTTAGCAGAGGGCTCTAACAGAGCCCCTGACCTCACAGCCCCGCCCTATTTCAATGTCATCTAAGCCCTTCACTATATTGCACACTCATGACCTTTACGTATGGAGCATCCTTCTTTAATCTGAATACAAGTACACGGGATTCTTGTATAAAAGGACTGTTATGTAAACTCACTCAACTGTAAAATACTAGAAAAACAAATTTATGCCAGTGATACAAGAAAAAAAAAAAAACAAAACTCTAGCACACACCCTGAGACCAGGAGAGTCCCATTTAAACCTTCCATATAGGGCGCCTGGGTGGCTCAGTGGGTTAAGTGTCTGCCTTTGGCTCAGGTCATGATCCCAGGGTCCTGGGATTGAGTCCTGCATCTGACTCCTCGCTCAGTGGGAAGCCTGCTTCTCCCTCTGCCTCTGTCCCCTGGCTTGTGCTCTGTCAAATAAATACAATATTTTTAAAAAATTATATGACTCTTCTGGAACCTAGTCCTTTGCCAGACACCTGAGGCTACAAAGGAACACCAGAGTGCAGCCCCCAGCAGCCTGACGTGGAAACAAGCAGGAAAGGAAGATTCGAAAGGGCAGCCCTTGCAGCCACTCCAGTAGGTAATGGACTTTAAGGCTACTGCTTCTGAACCACAGGGAGGAACTGACCACGCTGCTCTGAGAGTGATACACTCACTTCCCTCCCAGCTTCTTCACCTGATCTCGACCCCTAACAGGAGGGCCAGCGGCCACCTTCCACCAGCTGTCACCTGCCTCAGCTCAAAGAGGCTCCCGCTCCCAGGTGCACTGGCCAACGGGGCTAAGGCGGAGACAGTGCCTTATCAAAATGCTTCTAAACATGTAAAAGAATCTAGTTTTCTTTTTCCTAAAAAGAGGCTTATAAAAACTGTTTGAGGGGCAGTAATATTTTAGATGTGATAAAAAAAAAAAGCTTCACTCGTTTGAAATGCAAATCGATTCAATGTCAACAATTAAATTTGTCCACTATCCACATTAAATGGTATGTCATATTATCCAACTGAACCTATGCATTTCTGAGGTATGTTTTTAAATAAGAAAACAAACCCTCTGTGTTTGATACTTTTTCAGTAATATAAAAATGACAGCATAAAAGAAAAACAACACAAAGGAAAATAATCGAGACACTTGGGAGAGAAGAAGGATAGATGCTCTCTTGAATCTTTTACCTTTAAATCACTGTCCCCAAAATAAATTAATTAATAGGGAGTAAGGAAGCTGCTTTTATCTAAGACTTTTTAAAGTATTACTCTGGTTTCACCCAGCCATTGGTAAGCCGGTCCTCTTCCCACTAGATGGCTAGAGATGAGACACACTAAAAAGATGGCAAATGACAGGAGACTGCCGTAAATCAGTATAATTTTATTGGAAGGTGGGCAAATGTTTAACACTTCAGAAAAGGACATCTAGCTTTGTGCAGTCTGCATTTGCATGCTAAAAGATCCATCAAAACCACATTCTCCTTAAACCAGTCCTTTGGTGAAAATGAACTATAACATTTGATCACACACACACAAAATCACACTTTCCCAGAATCTCTGGGGCTTCTGAGTGAACTGAATATTTACATACACCCACACTCAGCTCTTGCCTTCTTGCTTTGCCTTCTTGCCTTCTTGACCACCACCTCCCTCCCCTAACCCTTCAAAAGCACAGCCTTGCCCCTGGCCTCCCGGGCAGGACTGCCCGCCCGGCTCAACCTTTCGGAGCTGGATTAAAGGAATGAAGAGCTGGATATACCAGAGAGCACAGACACGGATGAGGATGACCTAACTTTTCTTAAGTTCGGTTACAGAACCAAAGGCCTTATGACATTCAGACTCCTCACTTTCTTCAACACCAACACCCCACCACATCTACGGAGGCCTCCTCACACCGTGTTCTGCAGGGTCCCTCTGTGCTGCCCTGAGTCACCCGGCCTGCACCTCTGGCTTCTCCCTGCCCCCATGGCTTGCCACCATGGACCTCGCCTCTTGGGACACTTCCGCCCGATACCTGCCAACCCCAGCGAGGGAGGGAGGGAGGCCACGTGCTCCCATGACTTCTCACACATCCAGACACAATGAAAACCAAAGGACCTGCTTCGCAACCTGGGGCCGCATAGTATTTTGTCTGTCTCTGCGGCTGTCGGAAACTGGTGACAGAGACTACCCTCCCCACCATCCAGCACAGAAAGGGGGGAACGACATGCAGCACAGGAAGGGGGGGCCACCAGGCAAAGAATGGGGGAGGAAGAGACACCCAGCACAGGAAGGTGGGGGACACCCAGCAAAGGAAAGGGGGCCAGCCAGCCCAGGAAGGGGGGACATCCAGCTACAAAGGAGGACAGCACTTGAGAGCTCAGGCCCCAGCACCCCATATTTCAACTTAAAGTCATAAACTCAGAATAAAACCAGCAAGTGCTGACAAAAGGCAAACAAAGAAAAACATATATAAAAAAGGGGTTAATTTCCCTACTCTAAAGCGTGCTAAGAAACTGATAGGAAAAAGCTGACCAAGCCAATGTAAAGTATGGGGAAAAGGGAAGGATTTTAGCTAAACATTAATCAACTCTTTAAATGTTCATAGTGTTCATTAAGATGCCCTCTGGGGAAGCCATGGGGGGGGGTGAATCAGAGGCGTGGGTAGGGGAGGAAAGGTGGGTCCCCATGGCCACGCTCAGGAGGCAGCACGTCAACAGGACCTCGGAGGAGGAGGCAGTAAATGATCCCACCCCTGCATCACCATTTGGAATATTAACCACCAACCTCAGTCACAGCTGACCCAACACCCGGCCCGCACTCAGGATCCTAAGCCAAGTTAGCCGCTGATGAAAAACACACCTCACAACAGTAAAAACGCACACAAACACACAAACACCAACAAAACATTTGGAAATAAAGTAAAAAATATCTCATTTTTTACAACGATTGCCTAACCCCAAATAACTCTATTTCCCACAAAATATACTAGGTCAACAGTGTAAGAATGATTTGCCACCAACCTTATTTGTCCAGCTAGGAAAACACTAAAAAGAAGTTAAAATGGTGTGAGCAGGATGGGGCAAAGAACTTCAACAAAAGAACTGAAAGTGGGGGTGGGGGGGGGGAGCCTGCAGGTTAAGAGACTCAGGAGGCACGCCATACAAACCAGACTTTGTCAGGGCTGCTACAGAACAAGTGACTGAAAATACCAACAGAAAGAGGAAATTTAAACCATGACTGAGTATGTGGTGGTACTGAAAAATCTGTTAGCTTTTCAATGTTGTAATGTCACTATGGCTATGTTTTTAAAAATTTATTATTATTATTATTGTTAAAGATTTTATTTATTTATTTATCTGAGAGACTAAGAGAGGCAGAGGGAGAAGCAGGCTCCCCGCTAGGCAGGGAGCCCGATGCGTCGCTCGATCCCGGGGACCCTGGGATCATGACCTGAGCCGAAGATAGACACTTAACTCTGCTTAACGACTGAGCCACCCAGGTGCCCCATCTATGTTTTTAAAGAAAGCCCTTATCTTCTTAAAGTATATACTGAAATATTTACAAATGAGACCACAGATGTCTTGGATTTGCCTCAAAATAAAGCTCTTTGGGGAATGGGGGGGTAAAAATGACGCAGACTGACCACGATCTGACAACAGTTGAATTAAGGGCGACAGACACAGGAGTTCATCATTCCACTCTCTACTTCTTAATGGCCGAAATTTCCTATAATAAAAGAGATCTAAATTTGCATAGGAAATACTTCCAATTGCTACCACTTTTATTAATACTATTTATGAAAATAAAGAATATCAACAGATGAAAAATTCAAGCCACTCCAAAAAAGGAATGACATTTTCATACAGGGGGTCATCTGCTATTTCTTATCTAAACAGAGGACAGCTGAAGGCTTGACATGGGACGCTAGGCTAGCCAGTTTTGAAAAATTAGTCTCCTTGTACACATACTCAAACCAGAATGACTGACTTGAAACCACAACCAGCTCTTGCTGCAAAGGACACAGGAGTTCCCCTCACTGGAAGCATATCCGGACATGAAAATCAGCTACACACCCGGTTTGTTTGTTATGACCTCGTTTGTTTTATTGCTGGCATTCCTTCTGGTCATAAAACACTTTTATGAGCTGGTAAAAATTCTGACAAACTCTGCAAAGCTGACATGACTAATGGTTTCAGTATTCAGCATACTAATGTATATCCTGAACCTGAATCATACTGGTACAGCAGTACTTTGAACTCTGCTTTCAAAAGGCGAACTGAGATACTCCTATTGCTAAATGTTTACCCAAAGACTCCCTTTCAACTGTGGTGCTGGAGAACACTTCATGAAAAGTGAAAAAGAGTTATACTTCTCCATACCAATCTTTATTTTTAAAAATATTTAAAGTTCATTATTGCAAAATATTTTTCTCAGATAATAAATATAATGTTTTAGGGGCACCTGGGTGGCTCAGTCATTAAGCGTCTGCCTTCGGCTCAGGGCGTGATCCCGGGGTACTGGGATCGAGCCCTGCATCAGGCTCCTCTGCTGGGAGCCTGCTTCTTCCTCTCCCACTCCCCCTGCTGGTGTTCCATCTCTCACTGCTTCTCTCTACGTCAAATAAATAATAAAATAAAATCTAAAAAAAAAAAGTCTTCAGACTAAAACTTTAAAAATATATATATATAATATTTTAAGCATCATTAAATTTGCAATACAGTCAACAAGAATTACTACAGCGAGTAAAAAATAAACCATAAGAATGGTGGTGAATGACATGGATTTTTGAAGCTTTTAGTCTTAGAGGTAATGAAGTTTTATTTATATTACAAACCAATTGTGATGAAAATGCTACTGAAGAAGAAATATAAAATCTGATCAACTAAGGATCTGGCAATACTCAAAAATTTTTATCACCATTCAATGGTCACTAGTAATTTTATATTATTTTTGGAAAATTTCCTAAATAATCCATGACAAATGGAAATCCAACGACTACCCGTATTCGAAGGAAAAAAATCACTGGAAGGAAAAGTTCCAAGGTGAACAAAGAACTGGTCTCAAAAGAAACAGAAAAATCAGAGAAGAAAACGTTAAAACATTCTGATTAATATCCTCAAAAAGAGAGGAACTCATGGCCACCCACCACCTCACCACGATCGCGAAGCAGAAACTTCTTCAAGAGGGAGACACTGTGAACCTAGAATTCCATACTCAGTGAAGCAAACACCAATAAAATGAGGGGACAATAAGGCATTTTTAGACATTCAATAGCTTGTAAAGATTACTACCCTTGATCTCTATAAGGGGAATGTTACATACACATACATATATACACACATATACACATATACATATATACGTAATTATGTAACACACACCCTCTCCTCGCTATGAAAAGACTCTAGCAAATCACCAAAAAAAAAAAAAAAAAAACATTCCTACAGATCTTACAGAAATGAAAGGATTAAGAAGTACTATGAATGGACTCTACGCCAACAAATTAATCTAGATGAAATGGACAAATTCCTAAAAAAGATAAAAATTATAAAACTGACTCAAGAAGAAAGAGAAAATGTGAACAGATGTACAAGTACAGGGGTTGAATTAGTAATTCAAAAACTAACCAAAGAAAAGCCCAGACAGCTTCCCAGGTTTACTGGGAATCTGGCAGTTCCTGAAAATCAAACATTTAAAGAATACAAAATTTTCAGAAACTCTAAAGAAAAAAAAAAAAAGACAGTACACCTTCTAACTCATTTTATAAGTCCAGTATTAACCCTGATATCAAAACCAGACAAAGACATTCAAAGAAAGAAAAAACCACAAACTGGTATCTCTTACAAATATTGATGTAAAAATCCACAACAAAGTACTAGCAAACCAAATCCAGCCAACACAGAAAAAGAATTGTACACCATGACCAAGTGGGATTTATTCCAGGAATGTAAGGTTAGTTTAACATACAATAATTAATGTAATACACCATATATCAACAGAATAAAAAACAAAAGCAACATGATTATCTCAATGGACCCAGAAAAAGTTGACAAAACACAACACCCTTTTATGAAAAAACACTCAATAAACTAGGAATAGAAGGAAACTTCCTCAACCTGATAAAGGGCATCTATGAAAACTCACAGCTACGAGCATACTTAATGGTGAAAGACTTCGATGCTTCATCCCTTCTATCCTACACTGCACTGGAGGTTCTAGCCAGGGCAATTAGGTGACACCAAGAAAGAACATCCAGCCTGCAAAGGAAAAAGCAAACTATTTCTCGTCACAGGTGACATAATCTTACATATAAAAATCCTAAGGAATCCACTAAAAACTATTAGAATAAATGAGTTCAGCAATTTTGCAAGATACCAGATCAATATTTTTAAAAATCCATTGTTGTTTGTATACATTTGCGATGAACAATCTGAAAATGAGATTAAGAAAACAATTCCAGGGGTGCCTGGGTGGCTCGGTCTGCCTTCGGCCCAGGGCGTAATTCGAGGGTCCTGGGATCCAGCCCCGCATCGGGCTCCCTGCTCCACTGGGAGCCTGCTTCTTCCTCTCCCACTCCCCCTGCTTGCATTCCCTCTCTCACTGGCTGTCTCTCTAACAAATAAATAAAATCTTAAAAAATAAAAAATTCCATTTACGATAGCGTGAAAAAAATCTTAGGAATAATTTAACAAAATAATTGCAAATGTTATACTGTGTTTTGTAAATAAATTAATGTAACCGAAAAAACACTTATAAAGTTAAAATGGCAAATTTTATATATACACATTATGCCACAATAAAAAAGTAAAAACAAGCACATTAAGCTCTGAAAATTACCAAATACTTTTGAAAAAAAAAATTGTAAAGCTCTAAATAAGTGGAAAGACATTATGTTCACAGACAGAAGACTTAATATTGTTAAAATAGCAATACTCCCCCTAGGGATGTACTGTATGGTGACTAACATAATAATAAATTATTATAAAAAAATAGCAATACTCCCCAAATTCACCTACAGATCCAACACAATCTCTATCAGAATCCCAGATGGCTTCTTTATAGAAACTGACAAGCTGATCCTAAAATTCATATGGAAATTCAAGAAACTCAAAATAGCCAAAACAATCTTGAAAAAGAACAAAGTTGGAGGACTTGTACTTCCTGAATTCTAAACTTTTCTACAAAACAACAGTAATCAAGAGAGTATTGGTACTGGCATAAGGATTGGCATAAATATCAAAAGAACACAACTGAGAGCCCAGAATAAACCCATACATTTATTAACTGATTTTGACAAGGATGCAAGATTACTCCCTGGGAAAAGAACAGTCTCTTCAATAAATGGTGCTAGGATAACAGGATATGCACATGCAAAAGAAAGATAAACAAATGTGGTTCCCTATCTCATACCATATACAAAAACTGAATCAAAATGGATCAAAGACCTACATGTAAGATCTGAAACTATAAAACCCTTAGAAGAAAACACAGGTATAAATCTTTGTGACCTCGGATTTGGCAATGGAGTATGTATGTATGTATGTATGTATGTATGTATGTATGTATTTATTTATTTATTTATTTGTGTGAGAGAAAGAGCGAGCATAAGCGGGAGAAGGGCAGAGAGAGAAGCAGACTTCCTGCTGAGCAGGGAGCCAGAGGAGGCCGGGCTGGATCCCAGGACCCTGAGATCATGACCTGAACCAAAGGCAGACGCTTCACGGACTGGGCCACCCTGGTGCCACTTGGCAATGGATTCTTAGATATGACACCGAAGTCAACAAAATTTAATAAACTTCATCAAAATTTAAAACTTAGGTGCTTCAAAGGAAACCATCAAGAATGTGAAATGACAACCCACAGTATATAGGAAAATATTTGCAAATCATACATTTGGTAAAGGTTTAATATCCAGAATATATAAAGAACTCTTACAACTCAACAACAGAAAGACAACACAATTTAAAAGTGGGCAAAAGAACAGACATTTCTCCAAAGAATATATACAAATAACCAACACACACAAGAAAGGATGTTCGACACTATGAGCCTTTACAGAAAAGTAAATCAAAACTAAAATGAGACACCATTCACTAGAATGGCTAGAATAAAGGAGACAATAGCAAGTGTTGACAAGAATATGGACAAACTGGAAGTCTTACATGCTGCTGGTGGAAATGTATACTGGTACAGCAGCTACAGAAAACAGTCTGGAAGTTCCCCAAAACACTAAGCATAGTTACTGAATAACCAGCAATTCTACTCCCGGGTATACACCCAAGAGAAACGAAAACATATGTCCACACCAAAACTGGTACAGTAATGTTCCCAGCAGCATTCTTCGTAATAGCTGAAAGGCAGAAACAACCCAAATGTTCATCAACTGATGGACGGATAAACAAAACGTGAACTATCTATGTAATGGAATGTTATTTGGAATTGAAAGGGACAAAATACAGAAATATCCTTGGGGCGCCTGGGTGGCACAGAGGTTAAGCGTCTGCCTTCGGCTCAGGGCGTGATCCCAGCGTTATGGGATCGAGCCCCACATCAGGCTCCTCTGCTATGAGCCTGCTTCTTCCTCTCCCACTCCCCCTGCTTGTGCTCCCTCTCTCGCTGGCTGTCTCTATCTCTGTCGAATAAATAAATAAAATCTTTAAAAAAAAAAAAAAAGAAATATCCTTGAAAACATTATGTTAAGTGAAAAGGATCCAGTCACATAAGACCACAGGAAATGTCTAAAACAGGCAAATATATAATGAGACGAGATCAGTGGTTGCTTAGGGCTGACAGCTAAAAGGTACAGGGTTTCTTTCAGAGGTGATGAAAATGTTTGTGATTCAACAGTGGAGGTAGTTACATAACTCTATGAATATATTAAAGCTACTGGACTGTATAATTTGAACAGGTAAATTGTGTGCAAATTATATCTCAATAACGCTATTACCAAAAAAAGAAAGAAAAAGAAAGTAAATAAACTAGCTGGTAACTGTAAATGCCAGAGAAATCTTTCTTTCCCACTAAAATAAACTCAATCAGCCGTGCAGTTTAAGTTTCTCTCATCTTGCTGACAGACATCAGTTTTTGTTCCAGTAACCCTCTTCACGTATTATTTCACAAGGATTATCAAAACTTCATAAAGGCAAACCTTGCTTTTAAAAAAAATAATTAAATATTTGTAGAAGGAAATATACCCAGGCTTATCACTTTGGTTACATAAAACCATAATGCTGATGTTTTCAGAAACATTTCTTGTCCTGATACAGTCTAATATAAATGCCATTCTTGATACGTTAATTAACTGTTGAAATTGGGAATAGAGCACTCCCAGTAACTTTCCAACTTGCTGCGAGACAATATATCCCACATATTCAAAAGCAGTGCTTTACTGACATTTTCCCAGATTAACTTTAAAGGTACATCAGAAGACTGACTTGTTAATACACTTAAAAGACTTTTCAACAATCTGATCTCAAATACTTGCAGTTAAAAAAGAAGCAAGTCCATTTGCGACAGAGCTGCAAAATTATTTTTAAAAGATTACTGTATACCCACTAATTATGAAATCAACATCTTTCTCAATAGCGAAGAATAAAAATGCTATTTCCAGGGGCGCCTGGCTGTCTCAGTGTGAAAGCATGTGACTCTTGATCTCAGGGTCATCAGTTCAAGCCCAACATTGGGTGTGGAGCCTACTTTTAAAAAAATTAAACTAAAATAAATAAATAAATAATACTATTTCCAGTTAAAAATAACATATAAATTAAAATAAATTCAGCTCCCTGATTTTAATTTTTTTAAACAAAATGAGAGAAATTCAATGTTTCAGTTTAATTCTTTCACATGAAAAGGGTAAAACACAACAGAGCAACAGCCTTAAAATGTAATTTGGGTGTCATGGTAAGGGAGGTCTATTTACCTTTGGATTTCATTTCTGTTATTTATTTTTAGAAAATTATGAGTGGCAAGAACATTTCTTCTTCTGCTCTTGATTTTAAACTGGTGATACCTGGGGCGCATGGGTGGCTTGGTTGGTTAAGCACTTGCCCTTGGCTCAGATCATGATCTCAGGGTCCTGGGGTAGAGCACCTGGTCAGGGTCCCTGCTCAGTGGGGAGTCTGCTTCTTCTTCCGCCCCTCCCCCCACCTTGTGTGCTCGATGGGGCGCAGGCGCACACATGCTCTGTCTCAAATAAATACCTAAATAAATAGTTGGTGATACCTTCCTTCATACCAAGAATTTAAACAGAATCAGCTCCATGTCAGTTCAAGAAAGATCAAAGCTTATGCACATGGTCTCTGGGTCACAAACACACACACACACACCCACGCCAACTGCAAACATCTCCACACTGCAGGTCTCCAGAGGTCCCTCCCTGCTTCACCCCTGCGCCCACCCTAGAGGAGCTGCTCCCCAGCCAACTGAAGAAGCACTTTCCAGGCACCCCTTTTCCTTTTCAGCACACCCATACTATAACTCCCCACTCTTCACATCCCTTTCCTACTCCCCTTCCACTAGGATGCAGTTCCTAGAGAAAAACTTGTCCTTATTTCCCATGTCTTCCTTCTACTTACAGGGGAAGCCTTCTAATACATGAGTAAGCATACAAATAGAAATGCCAATACAACCAAGTCAAAGAAAACAGAAATCATTCCGACTTCACACAGTGATGAAAAAACTAGGATACCTTTCAGAACACCCGCCTTAGCCTTACACCACATGAAAATGCTACTAAAATGATAGCTTATGATTACCACGGGACACAGCCTCAAGGATAACATGAGCCCCAGGAGAACAGGGATTCTGTTCATCATTGCAGTGCATAGGACTTTTAAAGTCCTTAAAAATACCTGTTGAACGAGTGACAAGAGATGACAGCAGCCTAGAAATGTCAGCAAAACTCTGCACAGTGGGAAAAGCCAATGCACAAGCCATGACTAATTCAGCAAAGCTAGAAAACCGACAGTTATTGTGTGTGAGGTGGGGTAAGGCGACTCGGGAATGATCAGAAGCACTGGGATCTCTGAGGGTCTAAATGTGAACAGAGAGAAAACAGGACTGGCTTCAAATCTATACGAGAAGCAGCGACACCCTCCTCCTTCTGTTCCCTCCCTCTTCCATCAACTCTCCACCTTACCCTACCTTCCCCCAAAGCCAGCATATCCCACACTACTCCCCACTGCCCAAGCAGGACACCAGAAACCCCTCTCTGGGGAAACTGACAGGCCCAAAGAAAGAATTACTTTAGCAACTTCTGGTAGTGACCCTCAAATTGGCAGGTCCCCATCCTATTTCCTAACGGTGAGACTCAACACTTAAAAGTTTGTCCGTGCACATGGGGAATTTCTAATCAGCCCCCTCACAATTATGAAAAGATAGGCAATAATCAGCAGACATCTGGAGAAATGCTTGTGACATCAAAGACAAAGACCAAAGCAGGAAAGAGGAGAACAAGGACTCAGAAGAGCGACAACACAGAAAACAAAAGAAAATGTCTATATAACATAAATGTGTACAAATAAATCAATTTAAAAAAATCTTTATAGAAGTACATTGCCAGGGCGCCTGGGTGGCTCAGTTGGTTGAATGTCTGCTTGGGCTCAGTGGTGATCCTGGAGTCCTGGGGTAGAGCCCCGCATCAGGCTCCATCAGGCGGAGAATCTGCTTCTCCCTCTGCCCCTCCCCCTAGCTTGTGTGCAGGCATTCGGTCTCTCTCAAATAAATAAAATTAAAAAAAAAAAAGTGCATTGCCTTCATGAAACGAAAACAGGATGTTATAAAAAGGAATGGTGAGAACAAAAACACTTAGTAATGAAAGATACGACGAAAGAAATAAAAATTCAGTGTAAGGACTAGAAGATATAGTTGAGGACCTCTTCCAGAAAACTCAGAAGCAGCAGCTAAATGAACAGAAAAAAGCAGGAAAAGGAAATTAGCAGAACACTCCAGAAGGTCCAACAAGTGAGCAACATGGGATCAAGAAGGCTACAGTGGAGAAACCACGGAAGAGATCACCAAGAGACAATATAGAAAATTTTCCAGAGCTGAAGGACCCAGTGTCCCCACCAGAGAGACCCACCAAGAACGCTGGGAGTAGACAGAATTCCCAGATAAGACAAGTCACACAAAGTCCTAGGGGTCACTGTGGGGTCTGGCTGCTCAATACCAACAAGGGAAGGTGGACAGTGATAGAGCAACACCTTCAAACTTCGGAGGAAATGACTCCCAACCTAAATCCAGTACCCAGGCAGTCTATCACTCAACTGTGAGGGAGGAAAAGGCATTTTCAGACAGTGTAGGTCTCAAAAATTTATCTCTGATGAACCCTTTCTCAGGAAGCCACTAGAAGACACACTGTACCAAAAGGAGAAAGACATGAAATCCAGAAAGGGGAATTCAACAGAGAGACACCAAAAAAATTCCCACAAGGAATGAAGAGAAATGCTAGGAATACTGCTACACACTGGGCCTAGAGCACAGCCTCAATGAGAACAGGAACAGAAAAGGCTTCGGGGGTGGAAGGTGACAGGCTGAGTGGGGCACGTGCAAGGTGCGTTACAGTGCTGAGATATTCTAGCTTCAAACCAAGGACTATACTTAGCACCGTACGCTGGCATCGAAGCTAGAGGAAGAAACATAACTCATTCCAATAAACACAGAAATAATTCCCTGTCTCAGTAAAGAGAGGGAACTAACTGCATCCTGTGTGGCTTAGTTAAGATATTTAACCTAGCGAGAACAACATAAACACTACCAGTTTAAACACAAATTATTACATAACCATATTTGGAAAAAGGGAGACAGAGGACAGGTGGGCAGAGAAGGTATATACAAGTTCTGTAAGCTTCTCTTCCACAGTAAGAAGTCAATAGATAATGTCTAAAACACAAAAATCAGAAATCAGTAATATAAAGCACACTGTACAGAAACGTGGAATTTGAGGCAAGAACTGGTAAGTAAGCACAACATCCCAGATCCTTCCCCTCTTCCACAGTAACACAACACCTTCGCCCTGCTGCCTGGAATGCAGAGGGGACAGCCACCATCAGATGCTAGACCAAGAGCAGGAAAGGGCCCAGGTCCCCGAGGACTTGTTGGAATGAGCTGTTTACTAGCCCTGCCCTGCCCACATCCCAATCCCACAGGAGACAGAAGGCACCTTGATTTTGGTTAAGTTGCTGTTAGCTGGTTGTGCTACTGGCAGCTGAATGCGATCCTGAGACAGATGATTATCAAACAGAAACAGAGGGGTTAGAAGCGGCTGCTTATGAAAGTTAAAACCCAGAGTTACTAAGTAAATGCATAACTTTAATAAAGGTAAAATTATATTTGAAGAAAATCACAGGGTATGGTTAGAAGTGCTGTTAATCTCAACTTCTAAAACCAAGATTATATGGGTCTTTTTAGGTCAGTTTTACCTGATTTATTAAAGGCAATAGAATATGAAGTATTTGAAAGAGGGAGTGATGAAAGGATCAGCAGGGTCTTAAGGCTGACTGGTAGAAGTATTTCAATCTAAGACTGAGAAAGGCATTCACTTAGGTCTGTGGGCTTGAGAGCTTCAGCTAGGCCAGTGATGATGGGAATGGAAGGAAAAGGTTACAGTAAAACAGATATTTCAAAGCAGGTGCCAACAAGGTAGCCCAAGGTTGGTCATAGTCCGGTGAACAAGAAAACCCCCGCTAGAAGGCTGCTGGCTCCAAAATGATCAGGGAAAATGTCCTGAGCCCAGTTTACCCAAGGGAGAGCAGGGATGGGGGTGGAGTGCAGACCACATGGCCACTCCAATTTCTAATAGTGTTCACAAACCTATGACTCTGTAATTGTGGAGGCTAGAGAAATTGCCATCCCTGTGACATTTGAAGTCACCTCTGAGCAAGTTCCACAGGTCTCCAAAGCAGCTCCAATACAAGGACAGAACTGGACTGAAACATGATCCAATTCAAATTTCTCTCTGAGTTTCTAATTCTTTTCTAAAGATAACAAAATCCGAAGTTCTATTATCTAATTGATCCTTTGTGCAAAAAAATTTTTTTAAAGATTTTATTTATTTATTTGACAGAGAGAGGGGCAGCGAGAGAGGGAACACAAGCAGAGGGAGTAGGAGAGGAAGAAGCAGGCTTCCTGCTGAGCAGGAAGCCCGACATGGGGCTCGATCCCAGAACCCTGGGATCATGACCTAGCCAAAGGCAGACGCTTAACAACTGAGCCACCCAGGCACCCTGCAAAATTTTAATCTAAAAACAATTTTGTTGCCAGCTACCTACCCGTCAATGAAACTGACCAAAAACCTAAAGCGCAGATCAGATCCTTCAGATCCTGCTGTAAAGTACGACCTTTATTTCGTACTATCTGTCTGTCTTCAAAAAACAGTTGTCTCTGGTAGATTTTTAAGTACTTATGTAGTTCAGGTTGTCAAAACACTTCTGGTTTTAAATCTAAGGAAAGTGTTCTTTTCCTCTCACCCATTTTCCTTATTAAGAGAGCATTTGTGTGAGCTTTTCACCCAAGTTTAAGATAACCCTAAACAAGTTAGGGTGATGTGATTACGGGGTTTTCATGGGTTTTTTTAAAAACTACTTCAAAACCTTAATTTTATCTTCTTTTTGATTAAAAAAAAGGTAAAAAATCTCAATTTGGTTTCCTCCGGCAAGATCCTTTTACTTTATTAGTCATAAAAAAACTTTGTCTCTTTACCAAGAAAAGCACTCAATAGTTTCACCGTACTTAATATAGTTTGGAATTAACAGTCCTGTTTGCTCCTGTGTTTGTCCAGCATCACCGACGTCAGCACAGACAGGAGATTTCTAAGGGCACCAGGCTCTGCAACCAGAGGCAGGGCAAAGGCAAAAGGAGCCAGCTCTATCCACACCGTCGCATTCTGATGATTTTATCTCAGGCGCACCTGAGTAGCGCGCATGGAGCGTGACCCACTGCAAGTCACAACCCTTCTCAAGAGGCTCACAAAGCGGTATCCTGCTTGAAACCAATCCACTCCGGCACCAACCTTAGTTATTTAAAGTCTAGATTTAACACACCAAGCGTGTCACACACGAAGTGAAACGGTTGTTCACTTCGACACCCAAATGTCAACAGACGAGGTTTTAGGAGAGAAAAAGTAAGGCTAGCTTGTTAAGGTTTAATGGTTTCAATTGTCCCATCACATGCCCTGTAGTCAGTATCACCATGCATTTCAAATAGCTACTTACAAGTCTAAATTATGTTAACTTAATTTTTCTCATGCAATTCCAGTATTTCCCTCCAATTTAAATCTTATTCAAAAAACCTGTTTAAGCCATTCCCATGTTACACAAACATTCCATCTGGAAGAACTGTTATGTATCAAACCAAAATGCATTTTGAGATGCTCAGCATCTCAGCACCAGTTAAGCCCGAACATATTCAATTTGGTAGAGTCACGCGGCTCGCACCTGGGCTGAGGTCCCCGGGCTAACGGCTACAGGAATTCACATGGAAGAAGGTACTGCTGCATTCGTAACAAGTAAAATCACAAATGAGGAGAGTAAAGAGGGCTACAAAGGATTAATTCTATTCCTTATACCTGAAGTACAGTGGCACAGTAGAGGAAGGTGCCCTGGGGGTGCCCGGGTGGCTCCGGGGTCAGGCGTCTGCCTTCAGCTCAGGTCATGATCCCAGGGTCCTGGGATCAAGCCCCTCATCGGGCTCCCTGCTCAGCAAAGAGGCTACTTCTCTCTCCCACTCCCCCTGCTGTGCTCTCTAGCTGTCTCTCTCTGTCAAATAAATAAAATTAAAAAAAAAAAAAAAAAGGTGCCCTGGACTGCAAATGGGGAAGCCCACACTGAGGTGCACGTCTCCAAGGCGTGCCTCCACCAGCTGCAAGCTCTAGGCTTCCCACCTGGTCTGCAGGCCACTCAGGGCCAGAGCACAGAGCCACTGTGATCCACCCACTGCCAATGGGCTGGGACTTCAAACATCAGCTCCATCCAACTGTAACACTAGCCATTATATTTAAGCCATGAAAAAAAAATTTAACACGTGTAAAAGTATTTTTATGTAACAAAGATAAGAGATAGCAAATTCATCTCATTTACTTGTATTTGTTGCTATTTACTTGTAGAAATTTCAAAGTGTTCTACTTTGAATGGGATCAATTTGCATTAAAATACAGCTTAAAGAAATACAGACGCAAAGCAGGGTATTTCCAACTTTTAATTAAAGTCCAGGATTTCACAGAGGAAACTAATCAAACTATAAACATAATCAAGGGAAAATGAAAGACCTAAAATGAAGGTCTTTAAGCTGGGCTCCAATGACTCTTGTCCCATGCAACCACTGTGACAAAAAGGGAATAAGAGCCAGAAAGTCTTCTTTTAAAACTTAAAAACGGGGCACCTGGGTGACACAGTCAACTAAGCATCTGACTCAATTTCAGCTCAGGTCATTATCTCAGAGCCGTGAGACTGAGCCCCACATCCGGCTCCGCACTGGGTGTGAAGCCTGCTTGAGGCTCTCTCTCTCTCTCCCTCTGCACCCACGCACTCTCTAAAAAACTAAAATTAACTTAAAATAAAACTTCAGAGAAAGACAATATACCATATGATTTTACTCATATGTGGAATTTAAGAAACAAAGTAGATGGAACATAGGGGAAGGGAAGGACAAACAAAATAAGATGAAAACAGAGGGAGGCAAACCATAAGAGACTCTTAATAATAGGAAACAAACTGAGGGTTGCTGGAGGGGAGGGGGTGGGGTAAGTGGGGGATGGGCTTAATTAAGGAGGGCACGTGGTATAATAAGCACTGGGAGTTATATACAACTGATGAATCACTGGATTCTACCCCTGAATCCAATAAGAAATTCATTATCACCTGTTGTTATAATAAATCTTTTTTTTCAAAGATTTATTTGACAGAGATAGAGACAGCGAGAGAGGGAACACAAGCAGGGGGAGTGGGAGAGGAAGAAGCAGGCTCCCAGCGGAGGAGCCTGATGTGGGGCTCCATCCCAGAACGCCGGGGTCATGCCCTGAGCCGAAGGCAGACACTTAACCGCTGTGCCACCCAGGCGCCCCTGTTATAATAAACCATAAAGTAAAAAAAAAAAAAAAAAAAATTAAAAACTTTATTACCTATACTTTCCAAATTTCCTAAAAGATTTCTCAGTAACTCTCAAAATCTGAACTGAATAGCTGTACTTCTTAAGTTTGAAGATTTCTACCTAAATTAGTCACCTACCAAGATTTGGAAGGTGGGGAGAGACTGGCCCTCTACATGACAGGACTCCACAGACTGCAGGCTTCAAACACCATGCAGAGTGTGAATGAAAGACTTAGCAACCCCAGGATGACAGCTTATGTCTACATTTGCAGAGCAGAAGTAATTCCACTTGAAGTCAGGGCACCTGATAATGCCCCACAATTCCACCTGATGGACCATTCTTCACCTTCCACTTGTAATACGCAGGCATTCTAAGCAACACTAAATAATGACTGTACACACATCTTCATTCGTAACACACTCCTGCAGAGCTACAAGTGTACCGGTTAACGTGCATGAGATTAAATACTACATCCTATCAGTATTTAGAAGTATTAATATTTCATTAAAATGCCACCTTAAACCTCAGTCCATTTCTCTTCCCTGCAATTTAAGGTTTACACTCCTGTGCAAATTGAGTTAGGACAGTGTAACTCATTTGTAATTATAATTCCCAAAACGCCAGAATACAATTTCGAAAATATTTCTAAGTGATAGCACACAGCTTCTGTTTCGATTTGGAAAGGGCATATCTCATAAAATAAGACCTCCACACATGCTGAGAAGAGCCTTCTCCAGTGAAGCCCACCACTGCAGAGTGGCCTGTACAGTCTGCTGGGGAGAGGGCTACACAAGAACCACCCACTTACAGGGTGTCCAGCTCTCAGACTTCAGCCCACAGAGCCCAGCTGGGCCACACCTCACAACTACAACAACCCTCCCTCCACCTCTCCTTTCCGTCACGCTCCTACCCACACACTGTGCACGGAGTTGAACCTGATTGTGGAACTGTCTGGATTTCAACATCAAATGCCAAAAGAAAGGCAAATAAAATATTCAGAAGGCTCAGATGTAATGAGCACCAACGACCTCACTTTCAAAGCAAGTGTGAAAGTGAGTTAATTATTTGGTTGAAAATCACATCACCAATAAAAGACCCCAGAAAGTGAACGCTCTCATTTTTCGGACATTGTATATAACGAAGTCCAGTGGTCCCCACTGAAATAAAGCATAATGGGCTGTCCTGGGGCTCTGGGCCTCCTTTCTCCTGCTGCTCTCACAAAACATCATTTCACTGAAAAGCAAAAAGCAAACCCTCTAAAGAATATTTCCATTTAAATTTTAATTAGTAAAGCCCAAGTCCCAGTTACCCTTTTGGCAGAGTAGGAGGCCTCACCTCAGAATACATTTCTTTCTTCGTGTAAATATCAGCTTTATCAGCCCCAAAGATTAGAAATTACTGGTTCAAACTGCACAGTCCTAGCCCAATGACGCATGTGCCCCAAGGATGAGATTTTCTTAGGTTTGGCCTGAACACAAGCACTGTATGTTCCTATTGGGTTGTTCCCGGTGAGTCTGAGGGTCTGGACAGGATGCCCATGTCAGAGATGAAGCGAAAGGGTTTCACTTTACACCTGTAGCTGTCTTCGGGATTCTAATGATCACTTAATGGCTTAATCAAACTTTTGTCCTAATAAAGCAAAATACGTTAGTTGATCAATGATTTGAGCGCTATAGATCCTTGAATAAGCTCGAGAAGGCAAGCGAAGATCAGATGAAGAAAGGTTTTAAACGCTTCCCATATACTGACCGTTCTAGCTGCCCCCAACGTTATTACAAGGGTCTAGCGCAATCACAATGAAAAGAACCAATTTGCTCTTGCAAAATAAGGCTTTTAGCCTGAAAACTCTCTTGGAGATGCTCCAGTAAAGGGCGTTCAACCCCTAGGCATCCAGGGGATGCAGCAGGCTGTCACCTAGGAGGGGCGGATAAAACCGGGCTCCCCGGAAATGCACACGCAGATAGGAGGCCCACCAGGCGGTGGAGGGCGCAGATGTAAAAATCGCACGCGGCTGCCCCCACGAGCCAGCAGGGTGTGCGGGGGGCGGGGGGGGCCTCGACGCTGACTCTGGACCCCAGAGCGAGGGGCAGGGGCGGGTG
>NC_048231.1:39840998-39852773 GCF_002007445.2 Ailuropoda melanoleuca
GGCCCGCAGCCAACCAGGGCGCGGCCAGCGCGGGCGCAGCCAACCAAGACTGGGCCGGCCGCCGCCGCGCTGACCTCAGCGCGCCGCCCCGCCCCCGCGCTCCCGGCTCCCGGCTCCTGGCGGAATGGGACCTCGCCGCTTGCCGTAGGGAGTCCGGGATGCTGGGAAGGCCAGGAGACGGGGGGGCGGGGCGAGCGCGCGGCCAGTGCGCTGCCGAGATTGCGCTCTCGCGCGTGCGCAAAGGGCGCCCGGGCAGCGTGCGCGAGCGCTTCGCGGACCGACCCTGGGTGTGTGGGGCCCGAGCTCGCGCACGCGCACGCCTCGGGACCCGAAGGGAGCCCGCTGCTTGCCGGTGGTGGGTGGGAGAGTGTTTTGACCCCCTGGTTTAAAACCGGGGCGCGTCCGAGCTCTGAGCAAGTTTGGAAAGCTGGGCCGGACTTGCACGGGAGACCGAGGCCGGGACTGGGCGCGGGCCGCTGCAGAGCGGTTACCCAGCGTGCCACCCAGCCCGTGGTAAAATCGGGGTGCCCCGCAGTGGCCACTTCAGATTCCGCTGTGCAGCTCGCTCCAACCGCAAACACATGTCTTGGGGTGGGATTTTGGGAGGCAGCCTCCAGGCTGGGCTTGCCTAGCGAGTCACTGTTTCAGTGAGATTTTTGGTTTATTTGGGTGGCGGGATAAGGAGGGTGTTGGAGAACACCCCACCCAAACAGACCCTTGGCGTCAGGAGAGCAGGGGCCGCCTGGAGCTCCTGGGATGTCACTGAGGCCACACGGGAGTGACTGAGAGCTGGGCCGGAGGGTGCAGGGCCTTGGGTAGCCGAACCGGAGGAAGGGGGTGGGGTGGGGGGCTTCAGTGGATCGGGGCAAGGAGGTAGAGCAGATAGAGATTTGTGGACGGAAAACTGAAGGAGCCTGTGGCAAAACTAACGTACGGAAATAGAAATCAGACTAGGAGCTACCTGTGGAGAAAGTCTTGGCTGGAAACGGGTAGGAGGGAGTCTTCCTGGCTGCTGGAGTGTTGTACAATTTTATTTGGGTGGTGGTTATGCAGGAGTACATACAAGTAACATTCTTCAGACTGTACTCTTTATATGTTATGCTTTAATGTTCAAAAGGCAGGCAAAAACAATCTTGGTGTTAGAGATCGGAGTAGAGGTTACTTTCAGGGGGGATTATGAACTGGGGGCTAGGAATATTCTGTATCTTGACCAGACCCATCTGTAACACGGGTCTGGAGGTGCATATTTTTAATCAAACTGTACTCTGCATATTTGTGCACTGTATGTGTATGATACCTCAACTTTAAGAGGGAGGAGGTGGGGCTGAGCAGACCACCTGGCTCAAAACCAGAGATTTCCCACTGGTTTTAGGATAAAGACCAAACTCTTTACCGTGGCTTTTAAGTAGGGTGATGAGATGCCAAAATTTGTCTGGGTCGGTCCCCATTCTTTGTCTTTGTCCCAGTGGAAGTATAACAATATCTATCCCCCCAAGGCCCCCATTTGGACGATATATTCTCTTGTCGCCAGGCCCTGCTCCACCCTCCAGCCCTGCTCTTACCCTCTCCAGTCTCTAACTCCAGTTCCACCGACCTCCTTGCTGCTCCTCGACTGTTTCTGCTCCCTCCTGCCTCAGCCTTTGCACTTGCCAAGACCTCCACCTTGGATGCCCTTCCCTGACCACCTTCATTTTGTCTGCTCAACCCAAAGCTGTTTGAGCATTGCCCTTCAGGCCAGCCTTGCCTGACTCGCTGGGCTGAGTCAGGTCCCAATTCACCCTATAGTCTCCCTCAGTACTTGGCACCATGGGTACCAATGGGTCTTGCCCACTACTCTGAAAACTAGAAATCTTTCTGTGCCTCAGTCTCAGGTGTAAAAAGAGAATAACTGTAAGACCTACCCTGTTTTTCAGTGAGTTTCTGAAAGGGCTAAAGGAGTGAACACCCACTGAGCCCTTTGAACGGTGCCTGGCTCCTAGTAAATGCTCACATTGGTAGCTGGTATGCATTACAGTTACCCTTTCAGAACTAGGGACTTTGTGACCAGCTGGTGGATTGAGCGGTCTTGGGTTCCCCCAGACCAGGGAATCCCAGTGTCTTCAGACATCCATGAAGTCCCTCTGTAAATGTCTTAATCACTTCAGGCTGCTATAACAAAATTCCGTAGACTGAGTGGCTTATGGACAGAAATTAATTTCTTATGGTTCTGGAGGCTGGAAGTCCAAGATCAGCGTGCCAGCATGGTCAGGTTCTGAGTGAGTGCTCTATTCCTCTTTATAGAGGGCTGTCTTGCTGTATTCTCACGTGGTGGATGGGGGTAGTTCTTTGCCCTTCTACAGGGCAGTAATCCCATTGATGAGGGCTCAACCCTCAGGACCTAATCACCTCCCTAAGGCCCTACTTCCTAATAAATCACATTGGGGGTTAGGATTTCAGCATATGAGTTTCGGGGATATATTCAGTCCATAGCAGTATCCTTACAATAAACTACTTGGGCTCCAGTGGGTTTCTGGTCTGTGCAGCACAACAAGTCAGGCTACACAGAGCCTGGTGCCCAACACCCTGTGACGTGCACAGCTTGTGATAACTTCAAGCTGAAGTGTCTCCGTTCAGAAATAAGAACACCCCGGCCTGCAGAGGACACCTTAGAACTTAACTTCACATCTTCCCCTCACACCCAATTTGGGGGGCATGAGATAAGCACTGGACACAGGGGCTGTGCTTAGTGCCTGCCTTGCTTCTTCCTGAGCCTGAGCTAGCCTGGCCCTGCTTCCACCCACCTGCGACTACTACCAGGGAGGAGGAAGGCTACAGTCTCACCTCTGGTCTGGCAGAGGGTAAGTTGACCCCCTTGCGCCCGGGGATATTCATTCACAGGCTCCTGCTGCTTCTCCTGAGCAATGTGTCATTTTGCTGGGTGGGTGCACCCCCTGGTGGCTACAGGGGACCCTCTGCCCACCTATGGGCACCACTAGGCAGGACCTAAGATGACCCATTCCTGCGATTCCTATCCATCCCCAAGAAACACTGTTGCATCCCTTGCTCTGACAAATGCTTAGGAGCAGGCAGGTCCCAGCACGGCAGCACACTCCGGGCTCCATCTCCAAAGCAGCTCATGAGCCTTCCTTCCCTGGCTGGGAATCCATCCCCAGTTCACGATGCCCCTAAATGGAGGGCCACATCTTAAGTTCTCTGAGGAATCCCTGGGAAGCCACCCTCACTAGGTTTCAGGTCATGGAAAGAGTGCCCCATGCTCCACGCCCCAGCAGGACTGCATCATCAGATACTCACACCTTTTATTCCAGAGTGTGGGCCAGGTTCCCATGCATGTCCACTGACAGGCTACGTATGGTAATCTTACACCTCATTTGGGAATTCTACATTTGTTGTCTCTTGATAGCCCCCAAAATTTCAGTTTACTGTTCTGATAAATTTATTACATGTACACTGTTGCTTTGCTGGACAGTTCTTGTATTTCTCTGCCTTCCACCCCCTCTACACCTGAACTCTGCACAGAGAAAGAGTGCTGAAGACCAGCAGAGGGTCCCCCTGAGTGCGTATCCAGAAGCATATCAACTAGCACTAGTGTGGGGGGAGAACTTCCCAAGGCTACAGAGAGAACCATTCAAGAAAATTAGAGAAAATGATGCCTGGTATTCACACAGATTGAGAATAGTATTGTTTTCCACCAGCCAGACTAGAAAAACCTCACAATTCACCAGCATTGGGTAGAATTCTTGAGAAAGTTGTGCCTTGGAAATGCGAATTAGCTCCAGACTGAGCACTGCTCCAGCTCTGCCTCACATCATATAAACAAAACCCCAAAATATCAAAGTGATTTGAAGCAATTTAACCACATCCCAGAACAAAGCTCAAGAAATTTTATAGCAACACAAAAATATCCAGCACCCAAAAAGATAAAATCACACTGTCTGGCATCTAATCAAAGATGACCAGACATTCAAACAGGCGAGAAAAAAACAACCCGTAGTGGGGAGAATAATCAATTAAATAAACCAACCCAGAACTTACACAATGTTAGAATTAGCAGAGAAGGACATTCAAAACAGTTATTATAACCGTATTCCATATGTTAAAAAAAAAGTTAATAGAATCACAAAAGACATTTTTAAACCCTAATAGAACTTCTAGGGATGAAAACTACAATTTCTTGAAAACACATGGTATGGGATTAATGACAAATTAGACATTACATGGGCAAGGTTAGTGAATTTGAAGGCATAGCAATAGAACTTACTTAAAATAAAAATAAAAGAACTTATTTAAAAGGAAAAAGAATCCAAAAAAACAAACAGCATGAGTGAACTGTGGGACAACGTCAAACGGCCCAATATACAGATAACTGGAGTCCTGAAGAAGAAAAAGAAAGAGGAGGGACAGAAATAATATTTGAAAAATAATGGCTTAAATTTTTCCAAATTCAGTGAAAACTATAAACTCACAAATCCAAGAATTTCAATGAACACAAGAAACATGGGGGGGAAAACTAAGTCCACATCATAATGGAATTCCAAACCCAGTCATTAAAAAAAGAAACAGAGGGGGAAAAGACACACAACAAGCAGAACAAAATAAAGATGACATCAAATTTCTTTTTGTTTTTAAAGATTTATTTATTTGAGAGACAGAGAGTGGGATGGGGAGGGACAGAGGGGTCAGGAGAGAGAAACTCAAGCAGACTCAGTGCTGAGAGCAGAGCCTGACACGGGGCTTGATCTCCCAACCCTGAGATCACAGCCCAAGACTCAGCTGCCCAATCAACTGCACCAGCCAGGCCCCCTGGATGACAGCAAATTTCTTATTGGAAATTATGTCAATGAAAAGACATTGGAACAGCATCTTTAAAAGTATTGAAAGAGAAAAAACCCTGCCAGCCTAGAATTCTATACCCAGCAAAAATAACTTCAAAAAAAATGAAGGTGAAAATAAAGACGTTTTCAGAGATGAGAAGGCCCATCATGAAGAAAGAGGCACAGTGCCTGCTTGGCCTTGTTGAATTTTATAGACATACTTACTGCTCGGGTGAGCTTCTCTGACTCATTGCTGGGTACCCTCTAAGACTGACAATTTTGAGTGGAACCCGGAGAACAAATGAGCTTCCCAGCATATCCAGGCTTTGATGCAAGCTACCCTGCCACCCGAGGCTTGTGATCCAGCAGACCCTCTGTTTTGAGTGTGGGTGGCAGAGACTCTTGGTGGGGCAAGTCCCAGTAGGAAAATCCCTGTGTATATACACAGGGGTTTGGAGTAAGGCCGTGCCTTCTTCTACCAAAAGCCCTTCTCCAGTTCAAAAATAGCTCTTGGCTTGCTGCTGGACCTTAGCAGAGACTTAACATCTGGCCATGGACACCAAGAAACTATGCAACCCAAGCTGTCCATTACAAAATAGATATTATCTTATCCACTAAATCATAAAACTCTACGTGCAAGCTAGTCCATTATAAGATGAGACTGAGCCCAAGCAGACCTGGGAGGAACGAGTAAAGTTTATGAGTAAGTAAATGGCTTAGCCTCCGTGGTATCTGCTCCTACTGTTTTACCAACTCTTCCTAACCCAGAGCTACACCCTCACTGGAAGGGCTGTGACTAATCAAAAAAAGGTAGAAAAGGTGTGGGCCTGATTTAGATTGGTCTGCCTGGGTCTAACCAGAGGAGGATGGCTGCTGCTTTACAGACACACTCAGGAGAAACCCTGAAAGGCAGTGGCGAAGAAAAATTCTCCCAGGAGGCAAAACTTCTATGTTGATCCATGGGCAGTGGCTAACTGGTTGGCCTGCCAATCAAAGACTAGGAAAAAATACACGTTTTCTAGGAGCTGTAGGCGAAACGCAAGTGGATGGATCGCTCAGGATGGGCACAGAATGCTCATCAAAGGGCATCTACTGTAGAGGAGGCCCTTGGGGGTCAAGTGGACAAGGTGACCCATTCTGACGATACCAGCCTCTTTCCTCCCCTCTCCTGGGGATTTCTCAACAGGCCCGTGTACAAGTGACCGAGGAGGCAGGGATGGAGGCTACGCAGGAGCTCAGCCACGTGGACTTCCCTCACTAAGGCTGACTTGACTTCCATTGCAGCTGAGTGCCCACTTTGTCAACATTAGGGACCCACAGCGAGCTCCTAATATGGTACCATTCCCCAGGGGGACCAGGCAGTTGCCTAGTGGCCAGGTTGATGATGTTGGACCCCTATCATCATGAAAAGGGCAGTGGTTGGCCCTTGCATACTTCAGGTCAGTACTTGCCCTTCCAGCCGCATCACTTCTGCCAGCACCACCATTTGTAGACTTGGGGAATGTTTCAATTTATCCATCACCATGGCAACTCAAGCAACATTGCCTTAGACTGAAGGTCTCATTTTCTGGTGAAGGAAGCACAGCAGATAGACAGCCCATGCCCATGAAATTCCCTGGACTTACCATGTTCCCCGACACCCCGAAGGAGCTGGCTTCAGAGAAGAGCAGAATGGTCTGCAGAAGACTAGTTATGGTGCTGGAGGAGAGCCAACAACCTGAACCCTGCGGTCCAGACTGTGGTGTGTGCCTTGACCCGCAAGGCGGTATATAGGGCCATCCCTCCACAGCCCACATGCGAGGGTCCAGGAGCCGTGCAGTGGAGGTGGGAGTGTCCCCTCTCACTGTAACACCAAATAACACACTGGAAGAATTTTTGCTTTCCTTCCTGTGACCTTGGGCTGGTGTCCAAGAGAGGAATGCCTTCATCAGGAAACAGTCATGCCTCCAGTGAGTTAAGGCTGAGGCTGTCCCTGCCCCCACCGGCTATTTCTGGTTCCTCATGCCATGGAACCAGCAGGCAGAGGAGCCATCACTGCAGACCTGGGACACTGAACCCAAGCATCAGAGGGAATCTGAATTGGTTCCATGCACTGGGCCAGAGCGGGGGAAGGCGTCCGAAGCCCAGAGGTTTCACTGTGGTGTTTAAAGGTTCTTCCTGGGATAGGGAAGGGAGCTCATTCATGACAGGGCCATAAAGGACTCGGGTCCTGAAGGAACAAAAGCCTGGGTCACCCCACCAAGACTAACAAAAACAGTGCTGCTGAGGGGCCTTCAGAGGGGACGGGACGGGGGTTGTGGCTGAGGAGTGTGCCCCTTGGCAGGTGCTCTTGCAAACAGACTTCATGGGGACTGTCTCCTGCTTGCCCGTCTCCCTCCCCCCCTTCTATGAAGAGCACAGCTGATGCCCGGCGTCTTAGGCTCAGGAAGGCACACTCCGGGGTGGCATCGCCCAGGATGATCGGTCGAAGACACGTTTCCCACATAGGACCAGGGCGGATGCTGAAGGACATGAGGGTGGTCAGCGTGCTTCTTCCTCTCAGGTGCCCTCCACCCTTCTCTGCCTGCTTTGCGCCCCCAGTGGGCTGCACCCATAGGATGGGGAGCTTGGGGCAGAGTCAGATGGCTATCTATCCCCTTCCTCCCCATTCCTTGTGGCTGCAGCCACAGCCTGCCTGGGGCCCCTCTCCTTGAAGCAGCTGTCCCCAAGTTCCAGCCACCCCTCCTTCCCGCTGCCCCTGGAGAACCCAGAGGTACTAAAAGCTCCCTGCCACTGCCAGCCCTGGGAGCTTGCCCACACTTCCCAAGTGGCCCCAGACCCTGCCCACACCTTGGAAAATAGGCCACTTTTTGGCTGTCCTTGATTTCCCTGCTTCCCTGGGCCCCCGCTGGGACTCTGACGGAGGCAGTCATATGTGCAGTACTATTCATTATCAGTTACCTGCAATTAAATAATGAAAAACTGAACTTCCAACCCTAGACACATAGGTCAATGATGATCCACATAGTCATTAAAAAAAATTATGGAGATCCGGTCATTCAACCAACCCAAAGCTGCTGAAGGCCCGCCACATGCCAGCACGACCCTAGGTATGGAGGGTACAGCAGTGGCCCGGATAGATGCCTGACTGTCCACTCTAGGCAGGGACAGACCACAGGCCAGGGCACAGAGGGGTAGAAAGAGAGAATGTTGGAGAGTGGCCAGGACTTCAAGGAAAGCAGACACAGCAACGTGATGGAGAAGGAGAGGGTGCCTGCATTACAGAGATGGGGGACCCAGGGAGGCCTCTGTCCCGCAGAGCCACTGCGGCTAAGCTCTGAGCAGGAAGGAGGCAGCTGTGAGAGGCACAGAATGGGAACAGAAGGTGGCCAGCGTGAGACAGCAGGGATGGGGGCAGGCCAGACATGCATGGGTGGGCCCTGGCCGATGCAGATTTCTCAGGGGCTCCACTTTCCCTGCCAGTTGCCTCCTGGGTCCTGTGGTGGCGGTAAACCTGGTGGTGGTTCCTGAGGTTTCCTGCCGCCCAAGTCTCTGGGCCACGACTCTTTCTGAAGGGAGTTTGTCTTCCTCTTGCTCAACCTCCCAGCTGACAACATGGAGGGCTTTGAAGGTCAGGGGCATGAATCAGTACTCTGCCAGGATCAGACACAAAGAAAGTGCCCACGGAGACGTGTGTGCATGAAGGAAGGAGGCTGGGAGCCCGGCAAGGGGGGTGGGCAGGGAAGGAGGGAGGGAAGGCTAGACAGTCTTCTCTCGAGTGTGCCGCTTCTTGTCTCCTTGGCATCTTGCCACAGACCGGACTATGAGTTTGCAAGCCTTGACCTCCCAATCCCCCCATGCTTGTCCTTGCCTGAGA
Source organism: Ailuropoda melanoleuca (assembly GCF_002007445.2). Taxonomy (NCBI): domain Eukaryota; kingdom Metazoa; phylum Chordata; class Mammalia; order Carnivora; family Ursidae; genus Ailuropoda; species Ailuropoda melanoleuca. The sequence continues at coordinate 39,849,666 of NC_048231.1, forward strand.
TGCCCCATTGCCTTCAGGAATGTTCCTGCCATCCCCAAGCACTGAACCCAGCAATGCCCAGCAGCTGCCCATGCGGGACGCTCTGCAGGCTGGGTGAGAGGACCAGACCAGAGGCAGCAGGCTAACTCTGTGACCCGCAGCTCCTCATCTGAAAGGGACATGGGCCCTGCATTGCAGAGGCTGAGGGACATCGGAGGTCACGGCCATGGCCTGCAGTCACACTGGGCACCTTCTGTGCAGAAGTCCTGCAGTGGTACTTGCAGACGGTAGCTGCTGACGGTGAGGATGCTGGACGGTGAGACCAGGTGTTGATCGAGACAGCCCGCGCCACCTCCTCCCTGCTCTGCTGGCCTCCCTGCCTGGCAGTCTCCCCCCACCTTCCACCACGGCCAGAGGCATCTTCCCAAAGGCTGGCTCTGACCACATCTCTTCCTGCTCAGAAGCCTTCCATGGCTCCCCACTGCCTCAGATTTAAATGGGGCCCTCTGGAGCCTCTGATCTAGGATTTCTGCTCCAGAGCCTCCAGCAATACAGAGAGAACCACTCACTGCCTGGAAGGAGCACGTGTGCAGGCTGGACCAAGGAGTCAGGCAGGAGGCATCCAGAGTGCATGTGTGTTGGGGCCAGCTCGGGGGAGGACACCAAGGCTTCATAGCAAACCCTGACAAGCACTCTAGGTGCTCTGTGCACGGTGCTTTGCAGCCCAGCCCGCTGAGAACTCGGTGAGGCAGGGACAGGAATGGCCCCTGTTTCAGAAGAGCAAGCCGAGGCCTGGGGAAGCTGAAGCAGCTGCTGGTAAACAGCAGAGCCTGCTTCTGCGCTCAGGCACCCTGGCCCAGCATGCTGTGCTGCCTTTTCCCAAAGCAGCAGGGGCCTCCTTTCAAACCAGGCTGGTGTCCCCTCCTGGGAAAAAAGAATAACCCCAGAGACTTCTGTCGAGCACTTTCCATGTAGCCTCTTACTTATCTGTGCTCAGGCTTGTTCTCCTCCCTACTAGCGTGTGAGGGAACTGAGGCTCTGAGTGGCCAAGAGATCCACCCAGGAGCACCCAGCAAGTCAATGGAGGAGTCAGGACTTCCTCTAAGTCTGTGTGGCCAGCAGAGGCCTGAGCGTTGCCCCTGAGCATAGAGATGTCCCCAGCTGCAAGGCTGACATGTCCTACCTGGAATGTGGACCTTGGAGGCCTGGGAGGGTCAGACTGAGGACATTCCTGTCCCTCCAGCCACCCCTTCCACCTTGTGGTTCTCAAAGTGTGGTCCCCAGACCCAACTAGCAGCATGGGCTCCGGGAACTTGTTAGAAACGCACGTCAGACTCAACTGACCCAGAACCCGAAAAGGGGCCTCCCTGTAATTCGGCCGCATGCTGAAAACAGAACCAGCCCAGGGGTGGTTCTGGACTGATTCCGTTTCCATCCAGGGCCTCTCTTCTGGGCCATGATGGCACTAACCGCCGCCCCCTCATTAGGGGAGGGAGCCCAGGGTGGAGTCCCCTTCAGGGTGACACCTACTTTGGACAACCCGTGGCCAGTCCACTGCCTCATCTGACTTGAGTCCAGGAGAAGCACGAAACCCATTAGCAAATTAGCCCTTACCTGCTGAACGGGTGTAACGCTCCCCACCTCATGCGGATTAAGCGGAGTAAGGCGCGGAGCGGGCGGACTAGTCACTTTCCAACTCCTTTACCGTCCGCAGGATGGCTATTAGCACAAATCTCACCCGCCCCGCGGCCCTCGCCGAGCTCAGAGCCCCCCAGCGCGGGTCAGGAAGTCCGAGGCCAGAGCCCCAAAAAAAAAAAAAAAAAAAAAAAAAAAAAAAAAACCCCGCGCCGCCGAAGGACTCGCTTGGGTGGAAGGGGAGCANCCCCCCCCCCAGCAGACGCGCGAGCGCGCGCCCCTGGGGCGCAGGGTCCGGGACCTCTGCTCCCGCTCCGGAGACGCGCCCGGGGCGGCAGCGGTAGCGCTGCGCGTTTGGTGAACGGACGCGGGAGGAAACTGGGGGCCCCGCGCCGCCGAAGGACTCGCTTGGGTGGAAGGGGAGCAGGACCGATTGGGGCTGCGGGGGCCGGGTTCCGGGGCGGCGGGAGGTAGGCGAGTGCCCGCGCCCGGGCGTGCGTTCTCCCCCGCTGCTCCCCGCGCAGGAGCCGGCAGGATCGGGGGGTGCCAGGCCCTACCTCTCAGCCTGCTCGGCCTCCAGGCCTTGAACCCCGGAGGCGGGGCTGGGGGGAAGGGCCGCCCCCCGCGCCGTTTGGCTCCGGCCCGGCCTGTCCCCGGGCCCGCGGTCACGGCTTTGTCCCCCAGCGCGCCGAGGGTTCACGTGGAGGCTATTAAGCCCAGCTCCCGCCGGCCCGAAGAATCGAGCTAACGGGAGGCGGCTGGTCTTGCAAGGCAGGAGGGGCCGGGAACACAGAGTCCCACTCTCAGTTCCACGCTGTGAGCCTTGGGACACGCCGCTTCCCTCTCGGCGTCTGTGTCTGAGCCCGTACCTGTCCCCAGGGCTGCGGTGACGGCTGGAGGACTGACCCGATTGCCCGCGTCCCAGCTGGGGTGTGGCCAGTGTTAAGTGGAGGTACCGCGACAGGTGTGCCTCCCCACCTCCTCGCGCCCCAGTACACCAGAGCAGCAGCCCAACCCCGTGGTGAGCAGCAAGTCTCATGTGCCCCCTCCAAATCCCAGCCTTGCCTCTCACTCAGGTCTGTGGCCCTGGGCAGATTTCTCAGCCTCTCTGTGCCTTTGGTCTCCTCCATAGAATGGGATAATAATATACCCTCCTTCCAGGGATTCCACGATGAAATGAGCTAGGTGAAGCAGCCAGACAGGGCCTCGTACACGGAGAGTGCTATGCAAGCTCGGCTGGAATTACAGTGTATCACTCCAGAACATTGCTACGCTATACAAACCTCCGTGTGTTAAAGGGGCACCTATCTTAAACTTTTATGTGTTACACAAAGGTGGCTCATGGCAGGCACTGCTCATTTACCAATGCAACCTGGGGAAGGATCTGTCACCTCCTCTGTGAACAGGAGCTGTGGCTTAGTGGGGTGGGGGTGGGTGGCCCTATGTGGTGAGACCTGGGATCTCCAAGGATGGCTAGCTGGGTCCTGCCCTTTG
>NC_048231.1:39852873-39894063 GCF_002007445.2 Ailuropoda melanoleuca
GGCTGGCGACAGCACTGTCCCCAGGGGTGTGTGGGCCCAGAGTGGGGTGGGCCCTGCGCTCTGCAAGCAGGACGAGGAAGGTGGAATGACGTCTGCACCTGTGACCTCGGCAGGCAGCCTGACCTTGGACAGCTCTCTTCCTTCCCTGCTGCCTGGGTCAACTTTGCAGTGGGACCAGCCTCAGGTCCCAGCAGCAGCCCCACCCTCGCCTGCCTTAGCTGTAGTCCCCACGCTTGGGCTGCCTCTCTTGCTTCCATCCCCCCCTTCCAAGGTCACATGTCAGAAATCAAGCACTGTCACCTCCTCTCAGACCTCGGATGGGCCCGTGGAGTCCCCTAGACCCGGCCGGGCTGAACCTGAGCCCCCCTGCTCCCCTCGCCTCCCGAGTGGAGCTCCCTGTGCGGGGGAACAGCGGGTGCCCCAGCCTGTGAAATGGGGAGCAGGCCCCTTCCTCCTCCAGTGCGCAGTGTGCCAGCACCGCGCAGGGGGCCAGCCCCAGAGCCTGGACGGCTTTGTCTCCTATTCTCCCGCCGACCCACTTTTTCGAGGCCCAGTTTTTCCCAATGTGCCAGGGCGATCCTCTCTGGCTCCGGCAACCCGGAATCTGCGCCCACCCCAGTGGGGAGGAGGGGAAGGCCCGAGGCTTAGAGAAACTGAGACTAGGAGACAGACTCTGAGCCACCTCATCTGAGGGGAGAGCGGGGCATTGGGCAGAGCCTGTCTGAGGGCAGAGAGGCCCCCAGGCGGGCCGGGCCGTCCATGGGCTGCTTTTCCCTCCTTCATGGGGAGTAGGGAAGTGGGACGTGGGGAATGGGGCATAGGGATGGGCGCCCACAGGCTCTCTGTCTGTGCATGGCCATCCCCTTGCCCACCATTGCAGGGGTCCCTGGAAGCTTAGCGGCCTTAGTCTCCCACGCTGGGAGGGGTGCTCGAACGAAGCCCCACCGCCCACCGCGAATGCCCAACCCAGACCCCTGGAGTGCAGAAGCCATGGGCCTGGCATCCCTAGTGACAACCTGTCTGGGGTACCATTCACCCTGACTCCCTCACACGCCCCCGCCTCCCGCCCCATGCTCAGTCCTGCACGGTGCAGGTCAAGGGAGGGCAGGCCCAGGTCCTTCTATCCCTACTCCAGCCTCCCAGGGAAGACAGATTGCCCCCACCCCTGGGGATCTCTCTGCACTCCTCCCTCCCCCCAGGGCACACCGCAGGACTGTGGTGGTGGCTGATGGCAACGCTGGCAGCTCGTGGGTACTATAGACCCTGGAAAGGGTGCTTTGCACTGTGCCTGCCTACCTCGCTCCCTGGGACTGCCTCTGTTAGTGCGATTCTCTTATTATGGCATTTTAAAAACTCTGAAATCTGATGGTTTGCATTAGAGAGAAATGTCCTGACATTTTATCAGTCAACCAATCAGGTGGATAATTTATCAAAATGAGACAGTCAATATNCTGTCTTTACAGATACTCCCTGTCCCCAGCCTGCTGCTCCACCACCGGAGCCTTTGTCTCCAGGGCCGTGAGCACTTCCTGAGCAGCCCCTCGGCAGCCCTCCCCAGCAGCCGTGAGGCCCTTGTCAGCCAACACCTTGGATGCTAACCAGCACCCTAGGTGACAGCTAGCACCCTCGTAACAGGCAGGGAAAGCAAGTCCTGCCCCAAGTGCACAGTGGCCATTGGGGGTTGGGGGTATGACTGGGAGCATGCCAGCACACACTTTCCTGACACAGGGTGTCTGGGTGTAGGGATGGCACGCTTGCAGCCACAGGCACCACTCCGGCATTGCTGTGTGACTCTAAGGCACAGGCCCCTGTCCTTCTGGTTCCCTGCTTCAGGTACTCTTCAGTGGAGAAGCGCATGTGTAACTTGCTTAGAACTTAGCTGACTGGGGTACTTACCTGCCTAAAACCCTCCCAGAGCTCCCTGTTGTCGTCAGGGACCCATCATCAGGGACCCATCCCTTAGCCGGGTAGTCCTAGCTTTGCAGGACCTCTGCCAACCTCTTTTTCCAGTCTTACCCCTCTTTGCACCCACATCATCAGGTCTCCCAGACTCCAGCCTCCATGGCCAGATCAGGCCTCGGCCGATCCTGCTGTGATGTCTCCTCCTGGTCCTTCTCCTGGGAAACTTGTGCGCAGAGCTCTGGCTGTCCAATGGCCAGAAGATAGAGGCACCAAGATTTAGACACAACATACATTTTTACAATGACACTTCTCTGTCTGACTTGTTTCTTCTTTTTGGATCATCAGATTGTGAATTCATCAGACCATGAATTTAGATGGGATCTTATTCATCTCGATGATCCTAGAACCCAGCACTAATGCTGAGTAATACAAGTTTAATATTAATATTTTACTGAATGTTTAGTTTATGAGTGAATGCGTGAAAGAATCGTGAGAAGATGAGTGGGTGAGTGAATACTGGAGATGAGTGGTAGAGAGAATTGAGAAAGGTTAACTGATGTTTATGTGTATGGGGAACATAAGGATATAGGGATAATGGATGAATGCATGGCAGAATGATGGATGGGAGAAACACTAGGTGAATGCATGGTTGGTAGGGGATGAATGACTGGATGGAGAGGTGAATTAATGGATGAAAGATGGATGCAATGGTAGAACGTGGGTGTGTGATGTGGATGGGTGTGTAGATAATGGTTGCATAAGTATCAGAAGCGTGGTAGAGGGAGGTACTAGGTGGTGGATAGAAGATGGTGAATGGTGGATGCATTTATGTAACAGTAATTGGTTAAGTGATGGGCAGATAACTAGAATATAGATTGATAGATGGAGGGCGGATGGATATGGACACTAAATTGATAGACTGATGGATACTGAGAGAATCCATAGATAGAGGATGAATTGCAGGTAATAGGTGGTGGATAGTGGATGCTAGGTGGGTGAATGAATTATGGAAGCNGCCTCCCAGGGAAGACAGATTGCCCCCACCCCTGGGGATCTCTCTGCACTCCTCCCTCCCCCCAGGGCACACCGCAGGACTGTGGTGGTGGCTGATGGCAACGCTGGCAGCTCGTGGGTACTATAGACCCTGGAAAGGGTGCTTTGCACTGTGCCTGCCTACCTCGCTCCCTGGGACTGCCTCTGTTAGTGCGATTCTCTTATTATGGCATTTTAAAAACTCTGAAATCTGATGGTTTGCATTAGAGAGAAATGTCCTGACATTTTATCAGTCAACCAATCAGGTGGATAATTTATCAAAATGAGACAGTCAATATAAGGGGATGGAGGTTTTCTCCCACCAGACCTTCCCTCAACCATCTTGAGATGGTCAATTTATCCCTTAGCGCGTCCTCTTCTTGCCTGAGGTGATTTAGTCAGGACCGTTAGGACCAAGGGCATAGAGGCTCAGTCCTGGGCCTGCCTCTCACAGAGGATCAGCACGTGAGGATAAAGCATAGGCCAATGGTGCGCTTGCCACGCTTCAAAATATTAAATGTTTCAAAGTACCACCCAAATGCTGCTGTGTTGTCCACTCTGCCGTGGCCAGGCATCCGGGAGTCTGGGGGGTTTTACCCAAGAATGGCCACAAGAGGGCGCACAGAGCAAGCCTTCCTGGACCAAAACCAGGATTCCACCCACCCTGAGTACCCCCAGGCGGGGCAGGCGGTCCTCACCCCCATTCAAGCTTTGGAGGGTGTGTGTGGTAAGGCGGTGGTTAAGGGGATGATTCAAGTCTCACCGTGGCCATCAGCTCGGGAACATCAGAGGTGGTTGGTCCTTATTCTTCACTTAGTCCTCTCTATCCTCCTACTACATGGCTTGGGACTACTGGTCCAGAAAGGAGCAGGGCCTCCCAAGGATCCACAGCAATGGTTGGGCGTGGCCAGGACACGAAACTCCTGCCTCCAGATCTGTGTCCTGTGGAGCAGGGTCCGTGGTGGAGGCCAGGCAGGAGGGGGAGACGCACCATCGGAGGCTGGAGGTGAAGACGGGCCCCACGGCTGACTCTGCGGGCTCAGAGATGGGCGTCCAGGCCTGTCTTTACAGATACTCCCTGTCCCCAGCCTGCTGCTCCACCACCGGAGCCTTTGTCTCCAGGGCCGTGAGCACTTCCTGAGCAGCCCCTCGGCAGCCCTCCCCAGCAGCCGTGAGGCCCTTGTCAGCCAACACCTTGGATGCTAACCAGCACCCTAGGTGACAGCTAGCACCCTCGTAACAGGCAGGGAAAGCAAGTCCTGCCCCAAGTGCACAGTGGCCATTGGGGGTTGGGGGTATGACTGGGAGCATGCCAGCACACACTTTCCTGACACAGGGTGTCTGGGTGTAGGGATGGCACGCTTGCAGCCACAGGCACCACTCCGGCATTGCTGTGTGACTCTAAGGCACAGGCCCCTGTCCTTCTGGTTCCCTGCTTCAGGTACTCTTCAGTGGAGAAGCGCATGTGTAACTTGCTTAGAACTTAGCTGACTGGGGTACTTACCTGCCTAAAACCCTCCCAGAGCTCCCTGTTGTCGTCAGGGACCCATCATCAGGGACCCATCCCTTAGCCGGGTAGTCCTAGCTTTGCAGGACCTCTGCCAACCTCTTTTTCCAGTCTTACCCCTCTTTGCACCCACATCATCAGGTCTCCCAGACTCCAGCCTCCATGGCCAGATCAGGCCTCGGCCGATCCTGCTGTGATGTCTCCTCCTGGTCCTTCTCCTGGGAAACTTGTGCGCAGAGCTCTGGCTGTCCAATGGCCAGAAGATAGAGGCACCAAGATTTAGACACAACATACATTTTTACAATGACACTTCTCTGTCTGACTTGTTTCTTCTTTTTGGATCATCAGATTGTGAATTCATCAGACCATGAATTTAGATGGGATCTTATTCATCTCGATGATCCTAGAACCCAGCACTAATGCTGAGTAATACATGTTTAATATTTATGTTTAATATTAATATTTTAATGAATGTTTAGTTTATGAGTGAATGGGTGAAAGAATCGTGAGAAGATGAGTGGGTGAGTGAATACTGGAGATGAGTGGTAGAGAGAATTGAGAAAGGTTAACTGATGTTTATGTGTATGGGGAACATAAGGATATAGGGATAATGGATGAATGCATGGCAGAATGATGGATGGGAGAAACACTAGGTGAATGCATGGTTGGTAGGGGATGAATGACTGGATGGAGAGGTGAATTAATGGATGAAAGATGGATGCAATGGTAGAACGTGGGTGTGTGATGTGGATGGGTGTGTAGATAATGGTTGCATAAGTATCAGAAGCGTGGTAGAGGGAGGTACTAGGTGGTGGATAGAAGATGGTGAATGGTGGATGCATTTATGTAACAGTAATTGGTTAAGTGATGGGCAGATAACTAGAATATAGATTGATAGATGGAGGGCGGATGGATATGGACACTAAATTGATAGACTGATGGATACTGAGAGAATCCATAGATAGAGGATGAATTGCAGGTAATAGGTGGTGGATAGTGGATGCTAGGTGGGTGAATGAATTATGGAAGCATGGATGGGTGGCAGATAAAAAGTAAGTGGATAATTGTGATGGATCTATCCATAGATAATGGATGGATAAACGGCAGATAAATCTGAATGGATGTATGTTGGAGGGATTGATCGTGAATGATGTACGAGGGGTTGAATGGTGCATAGATGGCAAATGAATGGTTGCTAGGTCAATGGAAAGTGGTCTGTGTACTGTGGGAGTGTAGAGGGAAGGTGAGTGATGAAAAGATAATGAATGGGTGAATTCTGAATGGATGGTTAGGTGATGAATGGATGATAATTAAATGACAGATGGCTACATCTCAGAAAATGGAAGCATGAGAGGTGAATGGTGAAGGGGAAGATGGCGGAGAGATGGTGGATGGATGGTAGATGGTGAGTGCTGTATGGTAAATACATGGTTTAATGTATAGGTGGAGGAAGATGGATACATGGCAAATGGATGTTGAATGGATAATGAATGAAGATGGATAGTGAATGGGTGGGAGCTGATGCACAGATGATAAACGGATGGATCGTGGATTGTAATGGTGGGTGGATTATGGTGGTTGAATGCTCACCGTTTTATCTCTACTCTATCTCCAGCACCTAGAATAATAGTTGGCACATAGAAGGCACTCAATAAATTTTTCTAGAATGGATGAATATAGATAGATAGTAGATGATACCTGAATAGGTTTTGGATGAATAGTGAATTATGGCTGGATGATGGATAGAGGATATTGAGAGATGGGCAATGAATGGACAGATATGTGGTGGATAAGGATAAGAGTTGGGTGGATGGTAGATAGTGAGTGAGTGGATGGATGGTGGGTTGTAGTTCATAGAAATATGAATGGAGGGGTGATGGTGATTCATTGGTACCTGAATTGTAGATGGGACCAATTGTGACTGATTAGATAGATGGAGGCTAGTGGATGCATAGTGGATAAATCCAGATAAATGGGCAGTAGACAAATGATTGATTAGTGACAACCAGACATATGCTGGATTGATAAATGAATGGTAGACAGATAGTTGTTAAATACTGATGGAAAGCTGTTAGACAGTGAATGATGGGTGGATAGGTGGTGGATGGATGGATAATGAATTAATGTTGAACTGATGGGTATTTTTGTGGTGAATGGATGCTTGGTAAATAGTGGGTGTGGGTGGCGAATAGACTGGTGCATGGCTGAGATGAATACTGGTTAGGTCGTGGGTGGCAGTTGGGGTTGGATGGTTAATGAATGTGGGATGGTGTTTGGATGGTGATTGGTTGGTAGATAGACGAATAGGTGGTGCCTGGTGGCTGATGGTTGGATGAGAGGATGCTGAATGGTGGACTGTGGATGCTGGCCAGAAGCGGGCTGTTAGATAAGGGATGGTGGGTGTTAGATGCTGGATGGAAGAAGGGTGGGGAATTATGTGGCTCAGAGGCTATGCACCTCGGCCTCAGGCGTCAGGTCTGTACACCCGGCTGAATGAAACGGTCCCAGGACTCTTTAGTTCCTTTTTGGGAGTGGGATTGGGGGTGAAGATGAGAGGGAAGCAGTGCGGGGACACACCCCCGCTCCCACCACGTGCGTCATCCCACTTGTTTTTCTTCTCTTCACTCCTTCAAACTGGAGAGTGTCCTCTTTCCATGTATCTGGCCCCACTGAATTCTGACACTCCCCAATTCCTGAACCTCAAACCTGAGGCTTGGGGTCTCAAGTGACCGGGATCAGGTTCTGGGGGGTGCGGTTTTGTCCGAGGGAGGATGTGGCCGAGGTGCTACCCGGGAGTTGGGGCAGGGATCATGGAAGCGCCTGCGGCCTGAGTGTGAATGAGGGGCTGGCGCGCGCGTGTGGGCGGAGAGCGCCCGGGAGGGGGGCGGGAGCCAGGGAGGGCGAACCCAGGCTGGCAGCTCTGAGCCGAGCCGGAGACCCGGCACGAGCATCCAGCGCGGGAGGGTGAGTGTGAGCGAGGTGCAGGGGGCGCCACCTCCCCACCCCAGTCCCAGCCCTCGCCCCGGTGCGCCCGGCTGGGAGGGGAGAAAGGGGGGAGTTTGGGGGGCTTTGGAGTCGGAGCGCTCCCGGGAAAGAGGAAGGAGTGGGGGCTACGCTCAGCTCCCGGCTGCTGGATGCTGGGCTTTGGGCGAAAACAGAGCTCCTGGGGGCTGTGCGCAGCCACACCTGGCCTGCCCACCCGGGTGCCTGCGGCCGTGTGCGTGGTGGAAGTCCTTGATGCGCGAATGCTGCCGCTGGCGCCTGACAGCCGGACAGCCGGACAGCCGGGAGGCAGCCCGTAGAGACTTGCTGTCTGCCTGCCTGGCCCCTGGTTTGGCCCAAGATGACAGCTCTGTCATCCATCTCTCTCATCTCTCATTCTCTGTCCCTCTGTCTGTCTTCCTCTATCTGTATGGTCCCCCGGCTCTGTTTCCCTCTTTTCTCTCCAGTCCTATCACCTCTACTTTGTCTCTGTGGCCAGCTGGTTTTTCTGCCTTCCCTCTGAGCTCTTTCTCGAATCTGTGCGGATCTCTGAGTCCAGTCTCTTGGTCTCTGCCCTGGCTGCCCTGGGCTCCAGCTGAGGGATGGGATTCCAGGAGGGGCTCATGCGGAAGGACTGACCTGGGAGGATAGGCTGGGAGAGGGAGGGTAGGGGCTGGCTCTCTCGGGCTCTGGGATTGGGTGGAGCCATATGGCCCCCTCCCAGCCCTCCCTGGGTCTCAGTGGGGCCTGAACCAAACTAAGCTGGGTGTCCAGTAAAAGAAAGCTAATATCTCAGAATAGCAACCCTCCCCTCTGCTGGGTGCCCACAGGAGCCCTCCTCCACACCCAGCAAGGCTTCACAGGTATCCCATCCCCCAGCTTGCTGCTGGCCCTCTTCCCAGGTCCCTCCCAACACTCCCGCCCCTTGCCTGCAGCCTTCTGTGGCCTCCCAGCCAGACAACCCCCCCCCCATTTCTGCTTCTGGCCAAGTACAGGTGGAGAGTCTGAGGCTGGTGCCTATCTTCCCAGATCTCTTGCTGCGCTATCTCTGGCTGGGCTCCCTTGCCCTTGTGCTGGCCCGAGTGAGCATGGCCAAGTGCAGGCAGGATGTGGGTTTCCCTTTGGCTGTGGAAATCGAGGGCCCGGCCCTGAATGGGTATGGGGTGTCCGTTCTCTGAGAGGACCTGGCCACCTTTGCCTCTGGCTGTCTTGAACCTGAGTCCTGCTGCTCCCAGCCTCCTGGCTCCGAAACTCGTTTGGGTCACCTGATCTCTGTGCCCCCGCCTAGCTGTTCCCTGTCTCAGAACATCTTCTCTCCTCCCCACTGGCCAGGCTGCCTCCCGCTCATCCCTCGGGCCTCAGATCAGCTGACCCTCTTCAAGGAAGCCTTCATGGGTCTCAAGGCTGAGTCGGCTTCTCCTGCTCTGTCCCTGCCTCTCCGCAACCCTGGGCATGTTGGGAGGTGCCTGTCCCATGTCCCCTCCGATGGTGGGCTTGGGCAGGGAACAGTGGTGCGAGAAGTCCAGCTGAAGCAGGGGGCAATGGGCCCAGGGTGGGGTGGGTGTAGGCTGGAGCAGTCGGAAGCTTCCAGAAGAAGAATGGACTCCAGTATCTATCCCACGGCAGACACCTCATTTCTCCCCCGTCTTTGCGCACCCTGACAGTGACAACAGCATGACCGCCCCCGGGCCTGCCATGCCAGAGCTAAACCCAGCTGAGGAGGCTGGAGGCCCAGCAGGAAAGGTACGTAGTTGGGGCCCTGGGGTCTGTCAGCCATGGGGGAGAGGAGAAAGCCAGTCTCAAGCCCTGGCCCATGATTTAAGGCATGCCTCAGTTTACCCATCTGTGTGAGAGAGGTGGTTGCTCCTCTCTGGAAGTCTGATGCATCAAGCGATTGAAGGCCGAACCTCCCGGGCTCACTCAGCACCACTCCTGGACCTCGAGGACTCTAGGGTTTGGTCCCCAAAGCAGTTTGCTCTCTGCTGGGTAAGGCAATGCCAGAGTCCCCTGCCTTGGTCCCCTAGTTTTCGGAGGCTGTGTTGATGCAGCCAAAAGTGAAATTCCCACACGAAGGGTGTAGTCTTGATGTTCTGCGTTCTCGAGTTGGGACAGTGTCATTGCTGGCACTGCTGGAGGGCAGTGGGGCTAGAGAAGGGAACCAGCCCAGAGTCACACGGGGCCAGCCTCCCTGGCTGGATGGACACCAAGCCTTAGACCTCCAAGCACTGCTGGCCTGGACCTCCCTCATCCCAGTGGCACACTTTGGGCCAAGGACACCCCCGGTAGGGGTCAGTGGGCCTTCCAGAGGAGGATAGGAAGAACAGCAGGGGGGGAGGGATTCCTGGAGGACCGGCCATGCTAGTGGGAGGAGCCGGAACAGTCCAGTCCCTGGGTCACAGCCAGGTCCCTGCTCTGCTGTTCCTCTGATTCCACAGATGTCCTGGCCCCATGAGGTCACCTGCGGTACTTGGTTAAAATGCCGATTCCTGGGCCCCCCACCCAGAGAGTCTGGGCCGGAGCCCGGGAATGTGCATTTAAACACGTGTTCAGGTGGTTGGGCTGTGGTGGTTCAGAGCGCCCTGTAGCAAAATCCTGCAGCCACGTGCCTGCCTTTCCTCAAGGCCCTCAGGCCATTGGAGGAAGGGAGCCAGGCACCAGGCAACTCTCCTACATCAGACTGGGGGGCTGGGGAGCTCCAGGAAGGGGGACCTGCCAGAGCAAAGACACGGAGGGACGAGGGACAGTGCGGGTGTCAGCAGCTGTGGCATCAGAGCCAGAGGGCTGTGCGGGAGCCGGGCAACTCAGGCCTTTACCTTGGAAGGCCTTGAATGGGAGGCGGAGATGCTGAGGGCACCGGGAGGGCTTGGGGAGGCAGCCCCCGCACGCTCTTGAGGGCACCGAACAATGAGCCCAGAGCAAGCCCAGAGAACCTCCGGTTGCCATGGTAACAGCTTCCCAGCTCCTCTGAGCTGGGGAAGAGACCAAGGGCCCTGCAGGGAAGACCCCAGGAAGGGGCTGCACAGGATACAGGAGGCAGCTGGGGACGCACAGAAGCCCTGGGCTCACGCACCATGTGGCTTTGGCCTCTCTGGCCTCAGTCTCCTGTCTGTGAAATGGGCCTAAGGGCTGAGCCCAGACGGATCCTTCGGTGCCCTGGGTGCTGAGTGCTCCAGCCCCAGTGGTGGCTGGGGGAGATGCCGGCACCTGCACAACCACACACACGTGTGCAGGCACACACGCACGCACACGCACGTGCACACACGTGAAGCTTGGGCAGGGAGGGCCCCTGATCCTCCCAGTGAACAGACTGCAGGACGGGTATGGGAGGCTGGGAGGGAGCAGGGAGCCCAGGGCTCGGCGCGCCCTGACTGCTGCCCACCCTCCCTGCAGGCCGTGGCAGGTGCCGGGGAGAAGGGCCCTTGGCGGGGCCGGCGGCTGCCCGCAACTGTGGTGGAGTCCAGTGAGGTGGGCTCTGTGGAGAGTGGGGAGCTGCGCTGGCCCCCAGAGGCCTCCCTGAGGAGGTCAGCCCAGAGCCAGGTCGCTGCTGGTGAGTGAGGGGCTGCCTATGGGGGTGCCAAGAGAAAGGAGTCAGAAGCAGGGGCTCCTCCTGCCTGCTCCTGCGAGCAGGGCCCTCCACCCCTCCAGCCCGTGCACACCATCGCCCCCATTTGCCCATTCTCTGAGCCTCCGCAGGGGCACCTGGGAGACCCCTGGGCTTGACCCTCACTTTGTCCAATGCCCCCTCCCACCTGCACCCGAGGACCCCAACCGCTGTGGTGGTCCCAGGCCTGGCCTGCGAGAGGCGCCCGGTAAGGGCCTGCTGGACACAGGACTACGCGCTCCCATTCAGTCCAGCTCCTCTTCTCTCCCTCCTGATTCATTGCCTTTGGGGCAAGTGTGCATTCAAAGGGCCTGGAGAAGGTGAGGGGATGGTGCTGAGCAGGCCTGGCCAAGGTGCCTGTGAGGTGGGGAGACTCGCCCGCCTGGGCTCAGGCTCCTGCGCTGGCCGTAGGTGCCTGGTTGAAGGCCAAGGGGCTGCCAGAGCCAAGGAAGCTTCTGGGGGGAGAAGGATGTGTGGGCAGGAGAGGGGTGTTCCAGGGGCCAGGTGTGAGGCACGGGAGAGACAGCAGGCTGGGCAATGGGGGCCTCTGTGGAGGGCACGTGAGGGGCGAGCTGTGCCCTGGGAAGTTTCGTGCCCTGGGGAGTCTTTCCCTTGAAGAGGAAATGAATTTGGCCTCAGCTGGGGCTGCCTAGCACCCTGCCTGCCCTCCCCCCTCCTCAGATGTCAGCCCCCAGCAGCTTGGGCCCAGGAGGGGCCTATCCAGGCCATAACCTCCACCTTTCCCCAAAACCCCTCAGCCTCCATCAGATTCCATCCAGGGCCCAGAGCGGCACCAGAGACCAGCCCTTGGGTAACCACTGGGCCCTGGGGAGGGTCTCCAGGTCTGCCCCAGGCTTCCCCTCAATCTGCCACCTCCTCGCTCTGGGGAGATGTGCCAGGGGAGGGAGTGCTCCTGCTCCGGGTCTTGCCTGCCCTGCCCGGCTGAAGCACCCCGCCCCCACTGCCCGTTTCCTTGCAAGCCTATCAGAAATGCAGCCCCACCAACACAGAGACCTTTATGTTTCTGCAGCCCCCTCACCAAGGGAAGCACCAGGGAAGGCTCTGGATGACACTGGCAGTGAGCGTGCCAGCTGCAAGGACCAGGCGCCCCAGGCCTCGCAGTGAGAGGACAGGGACACGGCCAGATCCTGTGGGGCAGGGCGGAGGGGTACCCTGCAAACCCTGCCCCTGCTCGCTGACCGCTGAGGGGCCTTGGCCCCGGGGTGGCTGGGGTGACGCTTGGAGCGGGGAGAACCGGCCAGCGCCTCCTGCCTCACGGGGTCTGGCCGGGACCACAGGCCTGCCCTCTTCCATCCAGAGCCCAGGGTCTGGATCACACCCTCCTTGTCCTGAGGTTTGAAATAAAGGCCCTTCCTGGTGGCTGGTGGGCACGTTTGCTAGGGACTCAAGGGGCTGGGGCCAGTTTTGGTTTTGCCATGGCCTTCCAGACAAGGGCCTTGGCTCAGGGCCCCAGCGGACCAGGCCAGCGTGCCCAGTGACCGCTCGGTGTTCTACACTGGGGGTGGGGGTGCTGCGTGGGGCCGTCCAGGGGCTGTAGGGTTTGCTCCTCTGACGCCCCTGCCTGGGGCCTTCTGCTCTGCTTGGCCTCAGCTGGGACCACCCAAGACAGGCCACCTTCCTCCAGGTGGCCCTCCCACCTCTCCTTGGGGCCTCCAGCTCTGGCTGGACTTCGAGGGCAAGATTCCTTCCTGTCGCACCCCTCCTCCCTGGGAGCATAGGGCACAGGAATGGTCCATGGGATGGGGTGTCCTATTCCAGGCTGGATCTCGTTAAATCCTTGCAAAAGTCCCACTTTGCAGATGAACACGCTGAAGTGTGACGAGGTGCCCACGGCTCATCCCAGCCCCAGCTATGACGGGACCCCTGGGGCTGGGCGGGGAGACACCTCTTCCTGTCCATGTGAGGGTCCTATCCCTCCATGGGGTCCAGTGACATTGTCTCTTGGCTCTGTCCCTCTGTACAAGGGGAGCCCTCCTGGCTGGTTGGGGTTAGCATGGGGAGCAGAAACCCGATCACTGCCTGGGTTCAGGTGTGCCGCCCTCCCTCCCATCCTCCCATCCTGGTCCCCTGCCCGTGGCTAGCTTGACCCAGGTCAGAGGAAGCTCAGGGCCTGGCAGGAGGCACCCCTGCATAAATATTAGCTCGACAAAGTCCTCGGGCCCAGGCAGGATGGGACAGGACCCCGGTGAGCTCGGAGGGGCAGGCGGGAGACACAGGCCCCTCTGCTCTTTCCTGAAGGCCTTGCTAACCTCTAAAAATAACCCACCCCCCAATTGCAGGAGAGGTGGGAGGCGGAGGTGTGGAAGTTTGCCTGGCGGCCTGTTTTAATTTTAACCCTGTGGCCCCATGGGCCATGTCCACAGTCCCAGATGTCTCCGTGGTCCCCCTGGGTCTCTAGCTTAGGAGAGGCATTGGATTGTCCTTCCAAGTCCTTCCTGTCCTCCTCCTCCATCCCTCCTGTGGTCCCACAGGGACATGGGAGCAGGGCAGACATTTCACAGGAATGCCAGGACTTGCTGACTGACACACGGGACATGGGGTGAGGGACTTGAGCAAACAGGGGTGATTTCGTATTTCTGGTGCAGAATGAGGGGTGGGCCAGGGTGTCATTTACTGAGATTTCATTGGAGCCCCTCCCAGGCAGTGTTACACCCATCTATATACGACTTTCCCAAGGTCCCACAGCAGACAAATAGCTGAGCTGGGGCAGAGTCCAGGTCCCTCTGAGACCCAGGCCTGAGTGGTACCCGCAATACCGCCCTAGAACTCATCTACCAGAGCAGACCTTGAGTGGAGGTGACCCATAATTGGAGGTCCCAGGACCCCATCGTGCCCTATGAGCCTAGGGGTGGGGGAGTCAGACCCACCAAAGCAGTCCATTGGGGGCAGGACAGAGCATGTTTGCCCCACTGAGCAGGGGCCCCTAGCCTTCAGGACCCGGTCCCTTGAAGACTGGCCCCCAGCCCACTCACCGTCACTTGCGAGGGCTGGTGCCCAGGGTAACAGGGTAACAGTAGGGGGAGATGCCAAAAGTGGAGCCCCATCCGTGCGGTAACCCTGCCCGTATTCCCTGAGGCCCCACCCCCCGCACGCAGGTGCCTGCCACCTGGGGAAAGGGCCTTGGGAATCATCCTGTGGATCCCTCTGGCATGGGTTGGGGTCACTGCCTAGTGCATGTCGGAGATGGACCACCTCAGCTTCGCAACATGAGCCTCGGAGAGAGAAGCGCCGTCCCCTGCCCCCACCCAAAGCCGGTTAGGGGCAGAGGCTGGAGCCCAGGCTTCCTGCTCTCCGACCGGTCTGTGTTTGGTTCTGGCCGTGGTGTGGGTGAAATTTGCTGCCTCTGGCATCTGCATTCGGGGTGTGACAGCCTGGCTTCCCAGGAACCTCAGGACGGGCGAGCATCTGGTGGTGAGAGTCCGCCTCCTGCCCTTCCCCACCTGGGAGCCAGGTGCTCTGCTGCCTGGGACCCATTTGATGCCAACAACACCTGCATTTTCTGGAGGAGTTCCCTGAAGCGCAGAGTCGCTCGTCACCAGTGCCCCTCCCAAGCTCATGCAGCTCCCCGTGGGGCAACTGGACTTGTCCTCTACTTGAGGTCCCCAGCTGCACCTCCCCCTCCCACCTGCTCCCCCTTGCTCTGCCTTCTTCTGACCTCGGCCAGACCAGTCCTGTGCGGTCCCGTCAGAGCCCAGGCTCCTCTGAGACAAGGCCAGCACTTTCCCACAGGGATTCTACTGAGACGGTCGGGGAACCGCGGCGTGGAGGCAGGATGAAGAACCAGCGGTGTCATGCTGAAAATGGACACGGGCTGGGGTGGGTGCGGGGCAGAGCTGGGACATGGGGAGAGGCCCGAGAGCAATTCCCCAGGCCCTGGGCACCACCGGCTTTCCAGGGACCATCTCTTGAGAGGAGGTGACGCTGACGTGCCCTGTGAACTGGAGACCAGGAAGGTCAGACTAAGGAGGTCCTACAGAAAGACCCAGTCCTCAGAGGCAGAACCCGGAGCTGGAGTCCTGGCCACTGTCTCACCAGCTGTGTGGCCTTGAGCAGGTTCCTATGCCTCTCTGAGTCGGTGTTCCAGTGCAATGAGTGCACAGAGGCCCCGGGACTCCCACCGAAGAGCCCCGGGCCAGTCACCGTGGGGTGTCTCCATGAGTGCACAGAGGCCCCGGGACTCCCACCGAAGAGCCCCGGGCCAGTCACCGTGGGGTGTCTCCTCTGTCTCTTGAGCTGTGCGTTCCCCTCCCATCTCTCGGTTTCTGACTGCTGGAGACAATTAGAACAGGAGGCCAGCGAGCAAACCAGCCTGAGCTAGGGGGAAAGGCCCTTCTAGCCCTCAGGGCTTCAGCTGGGACTCTTGTGACCCTATTTCACAGAGGGGTACCCAGGGCTCAGGGGGCTAATGACTCAAGTGAGAAGCCAGAGGGCTTCCTGGAGGAGGTGCTGGCATCTCTGGATCCAATCTGGCCTGTCTACAGATGGCAGTGGGGTGCTGCAGCCTCTCAGGTGCCTTCCAATCTATTATGGGCTGGATTTTGTCCTCAAAAAATTCTTACCTTGAAGTCGTATCTCCCGGCAGTACCTCAGAAGGAGACTATATTTGGAGAGAGGGCCTTTAAGAAGGTGATGAAGTTAAAACGAGGCCATTAGGGTGAGTCCTAATCCTGTACGACCGGTGTTCTCATAAGCGCAGGAGACACACACAGAGGCACGCATGGAGGGGC
The DNA here is from genome assembly GCF_002007445.2 of Ailuropoda melanoleuca. Classification (NCBI taxonomy): domain Eukaryota; kingdom Metazoa; phylum Chordata; class Mammalia; order Carnivora; family Ursidae; genus Ailuropoda; species Ailuropoda melanoleuca. The sequence goes on from NC_048231.1 coordinate 39,868,646, forward strand.
GACCGCGCGAGGACGCAGGGAGTGGATGGCATCTATCCGCCCAGGAGAGAGGTCTCAGGAGAAACCAGCTCTGCAGGCACCTGGATCTCAGATTTCCAGCCTCCAGAATTTGAGAAAATAAACGTCTGTTTATCGTTTGAGCCCCCCAGCCCGTGGTACTGTGTTCTGGCAGCCCCGGACACTAAGGCACCAGCTTGTCCGCACCTGCCCTGCTCTGGCCCTGCCCCGCTGGCTCCAGCCTGCCTGCGACAGGCCTGGATCAGTCCTCCTTGGATTTTCCCTAAGTTTTTTTTCCGAGATTGCCAGCAACGGAATCCCCCCCGTGAAGATGTGGGGCCTGCCTCTTCTGGGAAGTCTTGGCCCTCTCTACAAATCATCTCCGGCCTGACCCACTGTGGAGGAGGGCTATGCTCTTGACTCCTCAGGGTCAGGCCCCAGCCACACCTTTGTGACCCCTGCCCAGAACACCATTCCTCCTCACCTCTGAGGGGAATCCTCCTCTCCCTTACCCCTCCCACGCCAGCTCCTAAAGCCCTCTGGCATGGGCTGTGCTTATGACATTCCCTTGGCTGTCACTGTGACATCCTCCCTGAACCACTGCACCCCCACAGGGCCCCAGGGCCCACGTTTCTGTGCTTCTGGCTCTCGGTGCCTGGCAGGGGCTCTCAGGATGAGCTTGACACACAGGCCCTGGAGGGAGGGCTTCTTCTGGGCTGGGGTGCTGTGAGCTGGGTGTTCCCCGCACCCCCCGCCCACCCCAGCAGGCCAGCGCCTCTGGCCTCTGGCCTCAGTGTGACCTCAGACGGGGCTGGCGGCCATTGCAGTCCCTGCAGGGTCCCTCCCCCACTGCCTTGAGCTGCCAAGGGCTGCCCCTCCCCTGCCGTGCTCCCTGAAGCCGGAGCCATAGACTGCTAGGAATCAAAGGTTGGAGTGATAGTTTCTGGAATGGGAAGGGAGTGGGAGCACTTCTGAAAGTGAAACTGGAGTGGGGGTGGAGGGTGGGGCGGGGGGTGGGGCTGGTGGGCCCAGAGCGGAGCAGACCAGGCTGGGAAGTCCCAGCTGTTGGTCACTCACTCTGGCCGCTCCAGAGGCCTCACCACCGAGGCCCAGCTCTGGGCACCCGGCTCAGCTGGCTTCTCCTGGCAGCCCTGTCCTGCCCGGGGCCCTGGGCTCTACCCACCCAGCAGGTATGTCTGGTGCAGGTGCAGCAGGAGGGCCTCGGGCATGTTGTGGGCAGTGGGCGGGGACTCAGGGGGCTGAGGACAGTTCCGGGTCTGCTAGTGGCTTTCTGGCCCAAGGGCCTCAGCTCGGAGCCGAGGCCGGAGTGCCAGCTCAAACCACCGTGTGCATACACAAACACACAGAAGCGGCTATGTGGACATAAAGACATCCACACGGGCACAGACAGACGCGCACGGACTCACGGACGGAGCCGCTCCCAGGCCTCTGAGGCACACGTACAGGGAGACACATTCAGGTCAACACACAAGGCCCACAAAGGTGGTAACACACCCCCAGGCTTACCCTGCATTAGATGGCTTATCTATTTCCCTTGGGTACCTGGCACGTACTGGCCAGGCCTGGCTGGGGGCTGAGTCAGGCCCACTCCCCGCCCTGGGGGGCCCATGGTCAAGGCGCAGATGCCCCTCAGTCTTGGGAGAAGGTATGCCCAGGGCTGGAGCCAGGCCCGGCGCAGGAGGTGCATGCCGCGGCCCGGAAAGGCTGCTCGGTGTTGAGGCTCGCTGGGGCTGGCTGCTGGCAGAAAGCCTATGTGGAGGGGTGGAGGAGAGNGGGGGGGGGGGGGGGGGGGGGGGGCAGGAGCTGCGTGGCGGGGGGGCGAGGAAGGGCCTCGAGTGCCCCCCTGCAGAGGAGTCGGCTTCTCCTGCGGGTGCTGGCGGTCCGGGAGCGTCTTCTGTTTTGTCGCTTCTGAGAAGAGGAGCACCTTTTCTACAGGATTACGAATACACAGGAAAGCTCTTTTCTAAGCAAATGATCATATTGCCTAAGAATAATGACAGACTTACCAGGTCCTTCCTAATATTGAAACCTCCTTTATTTTCTTGTCTTATTGCCTTAACTAATCCTTCAAATGTTGACTAGAATGGCAAGAACACACACCAGTCCTGAGCCCCCATTGCGGCAGCCAGGGTCTCTGAACGTTCAGGGTGATGTGGCCAGAGGGCCAGAGAGAGAAAGAGCCAGAGAGAGTCCTCACAGGGATTGGGAGGCAGGTACAGGGTGGCCGATGGAGCCAGCAGGGCATCGAGTCCAGCAGATACCGCTGTGGTGCCCGACCAGCCCAACCTGGGCGGGGGGCGACCCTGACCCTGATGGTCCACTCCTCCTCCAGGCTGGCTCTGGGCTGATGGGGAGGGAGCGGATGGGCCAGTAAGGAAGACCCCATGGCCACAGGGAGAGTAGAGCAGCACAGCCCAAGGACACCTTGGTGGGGGGGTCACCCATACCCCTGGGCCCTGAAATCCAGGTCAGACTTAGAGAGCAAAGATGGGGAGGCGGGGAGAGGGAGCAGCCTGAGAGGAAGCTGGGAGGCTGCACATTCGAGGGCCAGAGAGGCTGGATGGGGGCGGGTCAAGGAGGCCCAGAGGCGAGGCTGGAGGGAATTCTGTCGGATGGGAAGGCTTTGGGTGCCAGACTCTGGGGAGCCATGGAAGGGTTTAAAGCAAGGGAATCACCTGGTTGACTTGTGCTATGGGAAGGTCAATAATGGCTTGGGAACTGTGGGAGCAAGGTCAAAGGGGGCAGGGAGAACAGCCGGGGGCCTCGATGGGCCTTCAGTACAGGTCCAGCTCTGGATGAGGGTGGTCGAGCAGGCTGGGGGGCCGTCTGCGTGTGTAGCCTCATGTAAGACCCAGACTGCCAGCTGCCCCTCCTTCCCCAGAATCTGCATCTCGGCCCCCCTCCTGGCATCTGGGAACTGCCCCCACTGTGGACCCCTTGGCCAGGAGAAAGGGTTCCTTGGGCAGCAACCCTGGCTCACTGGAGCTGAGAGACGCGGGAACCCAGCCTCTGCTCCTGGGTCTGCACAGGCCTGGGTTGGTCAAGGCTCCCTGACCCCGAGCTGTGTGGCTGGAGGCAGGACCCTACCTCTTTTCTGAGCCTGTTACCTCATCTGTGAGATGAAGTGACACCCCACAACTTTGTTGTTATGGGGCTCTGATGTGTCCCAGGCCTGGGCTGGGCATACAGTAGGTACTTACTAAGTGTGAGCTCTCCCCAACCGAGACAAGGCCCACTTGACCTTCCCCACACGCCCCTGGTGAGGGCGCTTGAAGCAAATCTGTGCAGAGCCCAGGCCCCTCGGACTCTGGACTCCGCTGGTTGCTGAGGGGCACGAGGGAGAGGGGAGTTGGGGGTGGGGAGGGCGGAAAGCTCTTGGGTCAATGTTCCCTGCATGTGCGGGTCAGTCCGAGCGGGGACAGGGTCCCCGAGTCCCAGTGCCCAGGAGAGGATGATGACCTGTGACCTGGGCAGGGCTGATAAGAACCCATCAATCACTTGGGCCTGCCTCTCCCTTGGCAGGGCCTCTCTCCAGCTGTTAGGAGGCCTCTGGGAAGAGGAAGGGAGGCCTCCACTGACCACCTGCATGTCTGACCCCTGGAGGGCATTCGGGATGGGTGAGGGCCCACCCCAGTGTTATCCCACCCAAGGCAAATAGGGGCCTAGGGAGAGGTGTTCCTGCCTGATGTCACACAAGGGTCAGGTGACAGCCTGACCTTTGTCCTAGGGGTGGGGGAGCCTGGGGATGGGCTGGGGGCTCTGGCCTCTGGTTGGTCAGCGACTTCAGTAGGTCCAGCCCTCGTTTTGGCTGGCTTCTCCAAAGCTAAAGTAAGATCTTGCTGGTCTGAGACAGCCCACGCCCCCACAACACCCTCACAGAGGGGTGGGTGGGAGGTCCCGGCAGGCTGAGGGGTCTCTCTCCTCTCTCCCACCTCAGCGTAACCTAAAGCCAGAAAATCAAACGCAGGCCAGGCTGTGCTGGAAGGGAGTGTGGGTGCAGCCCGGGGAGGGCCTGGAGCCCAGGGTGGGGCAGGGGCAGCCCCTGCTTTGCACCCCTATGCCCTAGGGATCCCCTTGCGACCCCTCTGGGGGAGGGGTTGGAGCACACCAGGGCTGGGTGGGGAGGAGAAGCTATGGATGAGTACTGCCCTGGGGACCTCCAGCCCTGGGTCAAATATAGACCTGTGGCCCCTCCCAGCACTCCCCCTACAGTGCTGCAAGGCTGGATAGGAAGATAAGCCTTGGAGGCAGCCAGGGGTGGCCACAGACCTCAGGCCTGACCCCGCCTCCCTCCAGTTCTGAGCTACCCAGAGAAGGAGGTGGCCTCTTACAGGGGTCCCTGAGCTCCCCCTTGAGCAGAAGCAGTTAGGCCCGATGGGCTGAATGGGGGTGAGCCGAGGGCTTTGGTGGGGGGAGAGCAGTAAAGGCTAGGGGTTGGGGGAGAGTGGGCATTTTAGGCCTCAGGACCAAACGTCCAGGAAATCCTGGATGTGGTTGCTGGGCCCACCCCCAGGGACTGTGGGCTGTGGCTTGGGCTGTGCCCCAGAACCTGCAAATTCAACTCTCCTCTCCAGCTCTGACGGGAGGGTCTGCCTGGCAGAGGCAGGGAGGTGGGTACCTGGGGGGTACTCTGGGGAAGGTGGTGTCAGGGAAGTTTTCCAGAAGGAAGTAGCTGTCTGCCTCTCGGTGCCAGCTGCAGCCTGCCACAGACAGCTCTGGCCGCCACAGCTGCCTCGTGCTGGCCTGGGGGTCGTCTCCTGGGAGAAGCTTCGCTGACCAAGCCCAGCCACGGCTCTGTCAGGCCTCACAGGGTTCTCATGCGCTTTCTGTGCCCATTCTCCAGGGCCGGCGCCACCGCCCCCCACCCCAGGCCACCCGAGCCTCCTTTTCATCTCCAGCTTTCCTGCTACCAAGATGTCATTGGGACGGACAGTGACCTCTGGGCCGGAGCCACACAGCCCCGAGGAGCCTGCAAAGCTGCAGACCCCACCGGTGCGGGGTACTTGGCGGGCAAGCAGTGAGGGTGCGGCCAGCACCCACCGTGAGGACGCTCGGCCAGGCCTGGGTACCCTTCGGTGGGCCTTCTCCCGGACAAGGCAGCGGCCCTCAGGCCAGGCCCCCGAGGAGGACCTGGGCCTGTTCCAGCGCGGGTCCCACTTCCTGTTCCGGTCCTTACGGCGGGCCAAGGGTAACGGCTCCACTGCTGACCAGTCCCAGGCCACTGCTGTGCCAGGGGTGACCCATGGCCCAGAAGTGCCCTCTAGGGTCATGGATGGTCACAGCCGACGGTCCTCCGCTGGGGTGGGGCGTGAGGAACTGGAACCCGAGGCAGGTGAGAGCTTCACGAACAGTACTGAGCATGGGGGGAAAACAGGCCAGGGGGTGAGCAGCTGGGCCCGGGCTTCCTGACAGGCTGTCCTCCCCAGCTCCCCCAGACACTGCCCTGCACGATTGCATTTTACATTCTCCCAGCATTTCAACCAGGGCAGCATCCACTGGGCAGCTCAGAGAGGTGAGTGAGCAAAGTGAGACTCAGAGAGGTTAAGTGACTTGCCTCAAGTCTCACAGCCAGGAAGTGGAGAAATGGGATTTGAACCCAGACCTGTACGACTCCAGAACCCTCACCTCTCCACAGCCTTCCACAGCCTGGCTCCTGGCCAAACCAGAGGGACGGACAAGGCCCTGGCCCTCTCAGGTGCCAGGGTCCCAGAGGGCGCACGGCAGCCATGAGCCCGCAGGGGAGGTCCTGGGGGCTGCCAGGGGAGGACACACGGGAGCTGGGCCCAAAGGCGCTGAGGCCGTACCCCTCACTGCCGCCTTCCTCGCCTGTCCTCGCAAAAGGCAAATCTGTGGCCGACCTCATCACAGAGCGGCACCTGCTGGCGGCCTTCCAACAGCTGCGGCAGCTGGAGGTGCGGCTGGTGGCCGAGAAAGCCTCGCACACCTTCGAGAAGGACCCCACCGGCTTCGCGCGGCGCGCCATGGACCTGTGTCTGCACTATGACGGGCTGGCGGCCGAGATCGGCGCCATCGTGCGCGAGACGCTGGGCCCCGACGGCGTGGACTCGGCCGCGCTCGGCGAGCTGGGCCGCGTGGTGCGCGCAGAGGAGGAGGCACCCCGCGCCCCCCGCCGATGGCGACTTCCTGCTCACCCCGCGCCGCTGGCGCCAGCACTGGGAGGACGCGGTGAGGCCGGAGCGCGCAGGAGCGCGTGCAGCAGGCGGGCGCTGGGGAGGCTCCGGGGGCAGCCGAGGGCGCGTCGGGCCTGGCCCGGCTTCTGGCCGAGCTCGGCGGCTTGGTGCGCAGCGACCTGCACAAGGTGCGGCAGGGGGGGCAGCCGGCTTACTCGGCCGCCGGCTTCCCGGCGTGGGAGGCCTACCTGCGCGCCTTCCACGGCGCGGTGGCCCAGCGCCTCCAGGAGCTCGCGCAGGACGCCCGGGGCTGCGAGCAGCTCTATGTCCTGCTGGACTGGGCGGCCAATGTCTACGGCAGGTGAGGCCCCAGCCAGAGTGCCACTGGGGGCCAGGAGGGGCTGGCCTTGCCCACCTGGCACTGCCCACCCAGAGACATTTGGGAGCCCGGCTGGCTCTGAGAAGTAGGCGCACCTTTCTTCTTTCTTCCCTGGGAGAGGGCTGGTGTTGGGCGTCAGAGATCCCGGGGACTTTGACATTCCTTTCTTCTTGCTCTGGGCCATGGTGCTCTCCCGCCAGGGTTTTCTTAAGGGGCTACCCGTGCCCCCGTGCCTGAAAGCAGGAAAGCCTCTGAGGGGAGTCCAGGGAGAGGGCCTGTGCTAGGCGGCAGGGTGCCTGTGCGCATTTACAAAAGGGCAGCCCTCCAGGCAGGACACGGCTGTGGCTCACAGACGCTGGACACGGGTTGGATCTCACCCCCCACTCTTCCCTTTGGACGGGCGCCTCGGTACAGGGCAGGGCCTGTTGCCAGCTCCCACCCCCAGCTCTGCGTGTGGTGGGGTGGATTGCCTTTGCTGCTGGGCACTCCTCAGCTCTGAAGGCCAGAGAGCAGGTGGGAAGAGGGTGACTGAACACTCCTGGGTTCGTTAATTTGCCGTTTGGCCTCAGGCAGGCGTTCGTCACTCTCTGGACCTCCCTGGTGTGGGCTGGAAAGCGGCACATCTCTGTGCCGTGTGGTGCTTTGTGATGGTGTTAGGCTTTGGCCAGGGGGAGACTGGGGCAGCCACTAGTGCATCGGAGCTCAGCCCCTACCCTGCCTTCCAGTCCTGACTTCCTGGGAGCCCCCGACCTGACTCTGTCCACAGAGCCACTACCCCCACTCCTGGCACCTGCCTTGTGGGCCCGCCTGCAGAATGACTACACCAGCTTCCTAGAGGTGAGGCCGGGGCAGGGCCAGGCCCGAGGGGCATGATCTGGGTTGAATGTGGCTGCCTCACTGTGGGGAGGTAGGGTGCCCGGAATCACCCTGGGTGTGTGGCCCTGGCTCAGGCCTGAGCCACTTCTTACCCTGTGGCCTTTGGCATGGGCCTATGCCCTGGCAGGGTGATGCTTTTCTCCGAGGGTGCATGACAGAGCTCAGGAGGTAGGGGAACTGGGACCTCCTTCTTGGGAGGGTCTCACTGTGCCCCTCTCCCCACCTCTCACAGACCAAGATCACAAGCTGCTTCGATAGCATCCTGCAGCTAGAGCAGAGTCGTTGGGCGGACGCTGAGCCCCCCGATGTGCTACAGGGCCTCTACCACACGCCGCTGTCCATCGATGTCCACATGGTGAGCCTTGGGAGGAGGGATGTATATTTGGGCCTCTGGTGGTGTTTGGTCCCCCTCGAGGTGAGGACACCCAGAACTATACAGTCCCGTCCCAACCTCCCTTCCCCATTAGCCGAGAGCCTGAGGCCCCCCTGGGGCGGAATCAGGGACCGTGGGGCACATGCCAGCCTGGGAGCCCTGGGGCACAGCACCCAGCTTAGCCAGTGGCCCGTGGATGTGGGGAGTTAGGAGGAGCGGCTGGAAGCTGTAGCCGAGATGGTGAGACACAGCAGGGCAGGCTAGAGACGTCGCTGGGCCATAGGTGGGGGACAGGGGGCATCGGGATCCGGGCTCTGACGTGGGCTCAGGAGGTGGCATTTCTTGCAGCTCGTCACTGAGCACGTGAAGGCGGCCGGTGCCATCTCCGCGGAACTGGAGGCCACCACCCTGCGCATCTGCACGCGGGCACTGGGACTCTTCTTGCCCAGGTGCGGGCACGTGTACCCCCGGGCAGTGGTGGGTGGAGTGGCCAAGGCCGTTGTCCCCAGGGGAGGGCCCAGCCTGTTTGCTCTGAGTCTGAGACCCAGGACAGGTGAGAGGGAGGAGCCTCGTTAGAAGGCCTGGGGGTCTGGGTGGGGACCTGAGAGGAGGGCTGACCCCAGGTCATAGCACCACCAGTAAGGTCCCTAAGGCCTCTGCGTACTTCGCCCCCAGGTTTGAAAAGGCTTTTCTAGAGTCGATGGCGGTGAACGAACCTCATCTGGGCGCCAATATCAACGCCTGTGAGGAGCTCAGGTGGGTCTCCGGCTGCAAGGGAGGTGCCCGGCGTGGCCAGCAGGGGGCGCGTGAGCTCGGGGAACCGGGGCGTAGCAGGCTCCCGCCTTGGCAGCAAGCGTGGGAGAGGAATCCAGACCCAGCTGCGGTGTTGGGGCCACTTCCCAGAAGGCCTCCATGGATGGCCCCCCTCTCCGCTCCCACCCCCGCTGTGAGGTCCTCCCTCCGCCCTTCAGAGCTGAGTTCCTGGAAGGGATGCAGGGAGAGTCAACGCTCAGCAGAGGCTGAGAAGTTCCAGCCTAACCCTAACCCGAACCCTAACCCTTGGGCTCCTTTCTCTCCTCCCTTCATCCAAGTTAGCTATCTTCCTTCTCAGGGACACTCCCTTCTCCAGGAAGCCCTCTGTGACACTCCGTCCGCCCTGCCCACTACCTTGGGGGTGGCACCTGGGTCCCTCTGCCCCCAGAAGGCAGAGACCCCCCTTTCTGCTGGCAGTGGCTGCCCCCCCTTCTGTGCCTTCAACACCAGGACCAGCTTCAGTGTCCCCCACGTGTGGATGCACCAGCAGCTGTGGGCGTGGACTTTGAGCCACCCCGGCTGGGGTCCCATCCCAGCTCTGCCACCTGCGGTCGGTGTGCGTTGAGATAAGTCACTTCCCTTTTCTGTGCCTCCTTTCGTCATCTGTGAAACGGAGATTGGAGCACCTGGTCCCGAGGGCTGCGTGGGGACTCAGCGCCTTAGAAGGATCGTTTCATCTTCAGGGTTATTACCCCGTGCAGCCCTGGGGGCCGCCCTTCACATTCTAGTCTAAATGAACGGAGCTGGCATGGCACCTAGCCTCCACGGCTGTGCGCAGGAACTCCTTCCACAGCCTGCTGCTTCTCACCCACTTCCTCCCCTGTCCTGGCCCCGCCCCCGCCCCTCCCCCTCCCCAGGACCAGTCTTCTGGCCAGGTTCCCAGGAACCTTTGAGGAGCTGGAGAAACCTCTAGTGGCTGCCACCTGTACCTTCCAGAAGCGGCTGCTCCAGGGCCTGCAGTGTGATGTGCAAGTGAGTGGGACTTGTCTCCCCACTTTCCACACCCAGCAGGTGCTCCCTGTGTCCTGGAGCCCGGGGGCCAGTTCAGAGCATTCACGTGCCCCCCCCGGAGTAGCTTCAGAGGCGGTACACTGGGGGGCGGGCAAGGGACCTGAGCTGAGCAGTGAGGTCAGGAGATGCCTCCTTACTTCGGTCTCCACCTCTCGGAGAAGGAACCAGGCCCCTCACCCAGCCCCTCCAGGCCTCCCCAGGCTCCCCTAAGCAAGGCCCGCCTAGAGGCTCAAACTCAAACCCTGTCCACTGGAGCTCAGGGGCTGGAGAAGGCATTCCTGCCAAAGGCCTAGTGACGTTCACGGCCAAGAGAGGAGATGTTACCAGGGTGACTTCAGAAGGGAGTCAGCCCCTCCAGAATTTCTTCCTGGGGACAGGACACCCTGTCCTCGGGTGTCCCTTGGCCCGAAACGACCCTGTGGGGAGCCAGGCACTGGGCTCTAAGGAGAGGGTCTGGGGGGGTGGAGGACGCAGTTGGAAGACTCCTGTCCCCCTCTGCTCCCAGCCGCTTTTCAGGGTCCTGTGCACCAAGGCCTGGCTGACACAGGACGTGCTGCAGCCTCTCATGGACAAGGTGGTGGCCTTCGCCCGCCATCTGGAGCATGTGGCCCCGCTGCGGGCGCAGGTATCTCAGGGGCACAGGGCTCTGGCGGGGATGCACCCTGAGCTGGGGCCACCAGCTCAGACCCTGACCCTGCTGCCTGACCGCCCAGGAGACCCTGCAGGAGGTGCACCGGTACGTAGTCCGTGAATACCTGGCCCAGGTGTTGAGGCCGCGTGAGCGGTTCCGCGGCGACGAGCGCATGACCGGCTCCCAGAAGATGGGCGTCGATGCCCAGGCCATTGGTGACACTTTCCAGGGCTTGGTAGGAGCATCAACTGAGGGCCCCCGTGCTCGCCTCCTCTAGGGCCTCCACCGGCACCCCCATTCTCATTTTAGTGGGCTCCGTAACCGCCCCCGCAGGGTGGGCTTTGCCAGAAGTGGTTCTCCTCACTCTCCATCAACCAGGAGGGGGTTGGGAGTTCTGGCAGAGCGTGGTGAGGCCAGGTGGAGGTTATCTCCCTATATTTGCATAGGATTGGTGGGGTGAGGAGGGAAGGGGCAGGCCCATGGGGGACTTTTCCAGCACCCCGACCCAGCCTTTGGAGCTGAGGCACTTTCTCTATGCACACACACAGCCCTTATCTGGGCTCTTGGTCCCCCACCTGCTGTAGGATTCCTGGCAGTACTTCCGGGCTGGAGTCTCAGTTTACCCATCTGAGCAGAGACGGGAAGACATCTCTGCACTGTATTGTGGAAAGGGAAGATGAATATTGGGCTGTGGCTGAGTCCACAACGCTGATACCCGAGTCCCCTTCCACCACGCATGCAGGAGGCAGTCACAGTGGGGACCCGGTGGGGGCTGCGACGGGGCGGGGGGGAGTGGTGGCTTGCGGTGAGAGGTTGCAGGCACGGGAGGCAAGGAGGCTCCCGGGGGAGGTGGCACTTGTTTCTGTATCTCCGCAGGGCTCTGAGGCCACGTGGCTGGACCAGGCTATCCCATGTGTGGCTGACATACTGGGCGAGACTTACAAGGAGGACATCCGGAGGCACCTGGAGACACTCATCGGGAGCTACCCTGACATCAGGTCGGTTACCCACCTGCTCCCCCACTGGGCTCGAGGACGGAGCGCCCCCAGGCCCTGGGGGCAGAGGGGGGAGTCGGGGGGATTGGTGCCTTCAGATGGTCCCTGTGGCTCCAGGTGGGCAGGTGAGGAACCACGGGGAGGCACAGATGGTTCTGGTGTGGAGGGGAGCTGCTGAGCAGGTGGGGTGGGCACCCCCTGCAGGCTACTATGTGCAGGTGCATAGGGACCTGGGGACTGTGGTCCTGGGCAGGGGCAGGGCAGAGGAGCAAGGAGCAAGGAGCAGGGGCTGCCCCTCCTTCAGATGCTATTCTTGGCCATTCTCCTTCAGTGCGGAGGGGTGAGGAGGCCCCTAGAGCTTGGGGGGGATGGGTTGGGGTCTGGGCCACTCCTTGGGCATCAGACAATGGAGACAAGTACCCATCTGCCAGTCTGAAGGGGAGGCGTGGTCCCCACTGCGAGAAAGCCCTACTGAGAGCCCAGAGACTCCTGACACCCGGCCAGGAAGAAGGAGGCTTTGATCCTGGGGTGTGTGTTGGGGGGGAATGGTGAGTCATCGATTCCGTGGAAATTCCAGCCCGAATCTTTCCGTAGCCTTGGAGATTCCACAATGGGGAGGCCACAGAGAGCCCCTCGGGGAAAGCTCTTTTCCCCAGCCTGGACTGTCTCTGCCTTTGGCTGGAAACGACTACCCCCTCACGGTGCAGGGGGTTCCCCCCTTGGTGCCTGGGGTTCCCCTACGCTCCAGATGCTGCTGGGCCATGGCCGCCTCCTCTCTCCCTGCTGCCTGCCTGTGGCTCCCCGCACAGTGCTTCAGGGAAGAGGCCGGGACAGCTCCTGGACTGGACGCGCTCCCCTTGAGGCCATGTCATTCCTTCGCTCACTCTTCCACTGTTGCTTGAACCTTGGCTTAGAGTGTTTTCCCTGATGGGCATGCCCCTTCCCCTCCCCACCCAGCTCAGCACCCTTGGAGCCCCAGCCACCCTGTCCAGGGGCACTGCTCCCCCTGGCCTCGGTCATTCTTGGCCTTTCTCAGGCCAGGCTGCAGGAATGCTGGGTGCCCCTGTACTTGAGCCCAGGGGTTCCCCTCACTCAGGGTTGGGACTGCCACCTGGGCTGTTGGGCCTGCAGCGCGGGGCGTGTCTTTGTAGGCGGGACCATGTGCGGGCCATCCTGGCGCTGCGCAGGCTGGGCCGCCGGCGGAACCAGCGACTCCTGCAGCACACGCGGGACCTGCTGCGGGCCGCGGCCAAGGCAGCGGGCTCTGGGGCTGCTGGGGGCCACGTGCTCTTCGAAGAGATCGAGGTGCCTACCTCCGTGGATGTGCTGCTGACCTGCATCTAATGCTCCTGGGTCTGGGGGTGCGGTGGGCCTCAGGTGGGGGCTGCACTAGCTGGAGGGCCAGCGCCGTCACCTGGGCACGAAGCCCCAAGCTGGGAGCCCAGGGAGGCACGCTCAGCCCTGCCCCAACCTGAAGCCCGTAAGGGCTCTCCGTGCTCAGCCAGGCCGGCTACTCACCCGTAGGAGAGAAGAGGCATTTCAGGCATTTGTGGGGGAGTGTTCGGGGCGGCAGAGGTTCCTCTCAGTACTGCCCACCAGGGAAGGCCTCCCTGCCTAACTGTCCGGCACCACCCCCAGTCTGAATGTGAAGAACCGAGTATTTATTTTTAAAATAAAGGTGAATTAAATGGTGCCTCCCTAAAGAAGGGCGGGCCCGAGTTGGTGGGAGCAGAAGGTGTGGGTTCCCACGGAGCGAGGGGTCAGGACGGAAGGTTCTGTGGTGACTCCATTTGGTTGATGGCCCTTTCCTGCCCATTGTACAAATGGGGAGATTGAGGCAGGTCCAGAGCTTGGAAGGCCTGTGTCTGTGGCTGCAGAGAAAACAGTCTTTGACCCTGGGATCCTGGCCTCATGTGCCAAATGAACCTCACCCAGCAGGGGTGGGCACTGTTCTGTCCTGTTCTAAACAGGCCTGGGCTCCTGGGAGACAAGAAAAGGCCCAGGCAGTTCTGCAGCCTGAAGTATTTAGGTTAGATGTGAGAGGGACTTCCCAGCAGGGCAAGTGTCACCCATGGAGTATGTGTGGGGGCTGCTGATCCTGCTGGTCTCAGCTCTGCAGTCAGGGTTGCAAAGAGATTGCTCTGGTGTGCACCTGTTACCCCTCCCTGCCTCCCTTCTCTCCCAGGAGGCTGGCACTGGGATTTGACTCCCGCCTCCTGGCAAGGCTACAGGGAAACTCACTTGCCTGGGCAGCCTCTAGCTTGCCAGGGAGCCTGAGCATTGAGATGGTGGGGGGACACTGAGACAGGCAGCCAGGGGTGCCTTCCCACCACCCTTCTGCGGCAGACCACCGTCTCTCTGAGCCTGACCTTGACCACGGCAGTGGTGGAGGGCAAGTGACTGCAGGTGGGCCAAGGTTCTAAGAACCCAATGAAGTTGAGTCTCCTGAGCACGGGCCGACGGTCCGAACAGCCTGCAGGCCCAGGATGGGGGGTTAGGACTCTCCCACCTCCCCCTGGGCCCACCTCCCCACACCTCGGACGGCCAGGGGCAGTGCTCGGGCAGGTCTTCCACAGCCCATATGCCAGGGCTGGAGGATAGAGCCAGATCTGAGTGTTGTCGGGGTCCTGAAGGGAGAGGAAGCAGGTACTAGGGGCAGCCCCCTCCATGAACACAAGGGGGCTGGGGGGGTGTCCAGACCTCCCTAAGCAGGGAACCCAGTGGGGTGGGGTGGGCGGGGCAGGACTGGAGAGGTTGCGGTTCAGTTCACAGGCCCCCGGCCTGGGGTGAGGGGTGAGGGGGGGAGCAGAACGTGTCCCAGCACTGCCGCTGACAAGCGGTCATCATGTCTTTCCGCTATGGGGAAGCTGGGGCCCACAGAGGGTGGAGGTTGCTGCCGGCCAGGCCCCAGCACAGGTAGCCTGAGGCCCTCACAGCCAGGGGGAGGGAGGTGTCAGAGGGGTGCTGCCTGGGTAGGGTGGGGTGCAGGAGGCTGGATCAGACCCTGGCCAGGTTCTCCCTAGGGAGCCCGTACCCCGTGTTGGAGCCCCCATCCCCTCGTGGATGTCTCCTTCTGCAGCCCCTGGCCCTGACCCTGACCCTGACAGGCCTGGCTCTGTCTGAGCCCCTTGGCTGGAGGCTGAGGGTCCCGGGGCTGGGTTTCCAAGACAGGCTGCAGAGGTGGGGAGGGGTTCAGTCCCAGCCAGGAGACAGCAGGCAAATTCCTTTACTTCCCTGTGCCTCTGTTTCCCTAGCCGTGAAATGGGGTGCTGTCTGTGCTCCCCACGCTAAGGAGGCTGAAGTATAAGCCAGCCTGAAATTCAGACCCCTGGCCCTCCGGTAACCCTGTGTGCCCAGGGTCTGGCCGGACCACAGTCTGCAAAGAGAAGCTAAGTGGTTCCCCATGCAGGAGCGGGGGGCTCTGACGGGTAGTGAAGACTGAGGTCGGTGGGGCCCCGGTGCAGGAGCGGGAGGCTCTGAGGGGTAGTGAAGCCTGAGGTCAGTGGGGTCAGGGAGCGGGGAGGGTGCCCAGGAGGAGGCTGGGGAGAGGTGCCGAAGCTAGGGAGCCTCTCTCTGACAGAAGCTTCCTGCCTCAGTGGAAAGGTCCATTCGGAGACCCAGGGCCATCTTCCTGAGCGTGTCTGGGCCTGGAGACAGGAAGTCAGGTTTTCCTGGCCGGAACCCTCATGCCCAGGCGCGTATGTGCGCCTCGTGTGTGTTCCTGTGAGCCTAGTAGGGTCTCGACACTGGGGCTGGCTTCCTGAGGCTAAGTGGGGATGGGCTAAGTGGGGATGAGCGGGAAGCCGGGCAGCAGGCCCTGTGGGGGCGGAGTCAGGAAAGCTGGGGCCCAGAGGTGGGCCAGACCAAGGGAGCCCGACTCTGGCTATTGACCATCCTGCCCCTGACCCTCCCGCTCTCCCTGCCCACCAGGTCCTAGGAGGCCTTGCCACGAGTCTAGCTTATTTCCTTGGCCATCCTGTTGTCCAGGCCAAGCGTGGGGGAGGGGCAGGCCCTCAGAGGGCAGCTTCCGGACTTGTGGGCCAGGTTGTCTGGCTGATAAGGAAGCATGTGTGCATGTGTGTTCCTGCAGCAGGCCTGCGGATGGAGGGGCCGTGCCCAGTGTCTGCATTCCCCTAGTGGAGCAGGACATCCTATTTGGGTCCTGGGCCCTACTAGCTGATCCCTGGTCTCGTCTCTGCCTGGCTACCCTCATTCTCCTGCGTGGCTCCCTGCTGTTTCCTCTCCAGCTCAGCTTGCCTTCCTCAATGCCCACACTTCCTGGGGCTCCTTCATGGACTGGGTGTTGCTTCTGGTCTCTGGCCCTGAGCCTGTGGGTAAACAAAGCCCCCTCTGAGCAGTTTTTGGGACTGTAGCCCAGCCTGGGGAGGGCAGTGAGAAAGCGCAGAGGGGCATCCTGCCCAGGGCAGAGGGCTCAGGTCCAAGGACACGATGAGCCACAGCTCGCCGGTCCTTCTGCCAGCCCAAAGACAGTCCTGGGGTGTCAGGAGGGGACCTGAGTGTCACCTAGGAACCTAGTCCTGACTCAACCTGGGACTTGTGCCTCTGTGGGTACCTCTCCTTGCTGGTCCCCTGGTGCTTGGGCCCGGCTCCCCCCTCAGCGTGTCCTCTCCGTGCCTGCAGTCTCTCCCTCTTCCTTGCTTGACTGGCGACCCAAGCCCCTTCCTTCCCGGCCCCACACCTCATGGGGCCAGGATGTGGTCCTTGCAGGTCCCCCCCTCTGCAGGGGAGGGGAGGGGAGGGGAGGAGGCTACAGCATTCCCAGGTTCACCCCCATCCCCATCGTCATTTCCTTCCTTTGCTACCACAAGGTCCCTTTGGGAACTCAGCAGGCTGGAGGGGCCCCTCTCCCAGCTCTGTCGGCCCTTCTCCAGCCAGTCCATGTGGAGTGCTGGGCAGTGGGCCTGCACAGAGTTCTGGTGAGACAAGGATGCTGCTAACGAGGGCCAGCCCCACAGAGCCCTGGGTCTGGGGGAATCAGCACCTGCCCCCTCCCCCCAGGCGGTGTGGGCCCCCCTTGGAGAGGAGATGTGCTGGGGGCCGGGAGCTCCCATGGGTGAGTGCTGCCAGGGTCTCAGCCTGGCCTCCCTGGGCCCCCTCCTCTGGTGAATGGTTGGAGGTGATGAACCCCGGATAAATCAAACCCACCCCTGGGTCCACTCCTCTCCTGGGATCCATGGGGCCTGGAGTAGACATTTCAAAGACTTTCCTCCTTGCAGGGATTCCCATACTGTGTCTGCACACATACCTCCCCACCTTAGTGGCCTTTAAAATGTAGTTTTTAGACGTTGTCAGTGTTTAACCCTCACAATGTTTTGGATAGTGACACCATCACATGGCACAGAATTTAAAAAGTACAAAAAGGTTATAAGGGGAGATGCCTCCTTATTTCCATCCCTCGTGTCCTTCCCCAGAAGCAACCAGGGCCCCTTACAGGATAAGAAGCAATGCTCATCCAAGGAATATTCATGAATAATGAAGTGTCAGGCACTGGTGAAGCACCTGCTTTTGCCCCAGGTGGTTGGGTTGGGGGAACCGGCTGTCCTTCTTGAGCCCCGTGAAAGCAGACGACGAAGAACGCTAACGCTCTTACACTGATAGGATCCTCAAGTAATGGAGCCTCGGGGTCTTGGGAGAGAGGAACGTCATGGGAAGTCCTGCTGTTTCTGGGGCACCCACTGTGTGTGCTCATGGGCTTATGGCTTTCCTCCTTCCCGTGGGTTCGGTGCAGGGGTTAAGAATCATCTTCTGGATCTAGACACCTCTGGGCTGGGACCCCAGCTCTGCACCTTCCTAGCGGTGTGATTTTGGGCAAGTTACTCCGCCTCTCTGGGCTCTATCTCCAGGTGTAAAATGGAGAGCATTCCGTGAGAAAATGCAAATGTGGTGCTGGCTGAGGCCTGGCGAAGAGTTGGCCCTCCCCCCAAGAGGGGCGTTATTGTTTTGTAAGAGCACCACTTCCTGTAACCCTTTCCTGCAACTTCCCAAGCCTGTGCCACCTCCATTTCCAAGAGAGAAGATCGGGGCCTGAGGGATGGAGCCCCGGGTCTAAAAACACAGCTGATGGCGCTCCCCAGGGGCAGGTGGTCTTCATGCCTCAGCCCCCACCATGACGCCTTCCTTCTCCAAAGTCCAGAAGCCCAGAGCAGCTGGGTGTCCTGTCTTATCGGAGGAGGAGTTCCCAACACCCAGGCCCTGAGGGGTTTTGGGGCAGCCTCCCTCCCCTCCTGGCCTGGCCAAGCCCCTGCAATGCTGGGATTCCCAGGGAGCTCCTGCCATGTGACTTGCCTCTGTCATTGGGTGGGGCCTGATGGGGAGTAAGGCTCCTCTGCTGTTTTCCGGGAAATCAAGCCGCGAAGAGAAAAGCCCCAGGGCAGACCCAGGCCTGAAGAGGTGGGAGCTGAACTTGGCCCCCTTGCACCATTACCTGCACTACGCTCTCCGTGGAAGGGCGCCCAGCTTGAGGTGGGCCAGGCTCCTGGGACTCTTGCAGAAGCCACTTACCCTCACCTCAGTTTCTCCAGCTGCCAGACACAGAAAGGACTGTGTGGCCTGGCTTCCTCAGGAGAAGGGGAGGAGCTGCGAGGCTGAAGGGAGGGGCGCTCTCTGTTGGTAAACACACCGTGGTGAGCGCCCTTGTGGGCAGGGATGCCCTGTGAGGGAGGTTCCTGGTCAGCTGTCCTGGCCATCCCGTGGTCCCTGGGGAGGTCAGCAGACCCCGGCTGAGGTCTGGTGCGGCTTCAGATACCCCGGAGCAAGTGACTTCCCCTTTTGGGGAAGGCCGGGTGGCAAAAGGGACACAGCTTTAAGGCCTCAAACTTTGTGTCCACTTACCACTCTGAGACTGTTTCTTCATCTGTCACCAGGGGATACAATGGCTCTGCCCAGTGCAGCTGGCGAGTGGGGCATCCCAGGAAACAAGGCCCTAGGAGGGATCCTGGGTCTGGGGATGGCCGGCCTGGGAAGTAAAGGAAGAAGCAGGCCGGGCTTGGGGCAGTGGGAAGTGCAAGTCATCTCTCAGAGGGAAGTGGGCCTGGCCATGGGGGAAGGACTCTGTGATATCCTGGAATGCCCTCGTCTCCCAGTCCTGAGGAGCCCGCCCCATGGGCAACACTGCCCTCGTGACCAAGGCACCCTGGCCAGAGCCTCCTGGTGTAGCAGGCCCAGTGACCCACAGGCCCCTCGTGCCCTTGCAATGCCCTCCCAGGACTTTGCACCTGCTGATGCCTACACAAACCGCCCCTTCCTTCTGCCTGCAGCGTCCCCCTGTTCCGGGAGCTGTTCTCCAGCAAGGCTCTCAGGCAGCCAGAGACAGAGGAGAGGGAGGGCCACTACTCACACGCATGCCGCCCTGTACTGTTCTCTGAGGCCGGAGGGATGCAGCCGGAGTGGGCCCCACCTGCCGCCCCACAGGCTGAACGTGAAGACTCAAGTAATTGACCGAACAAGTCATTGACCAAAGAGATTGGGAATATTTTGTTTTCAAAGACGAAAAAGAAGTGGAGGGCAGTAACACCTCCCGTTTTTGCATCTAAGCTCTCTGCTCTGGTCTGCTCTGTGTCTGACTTAAGTATATCAAGCTGCATTTCAGACGTTGATCGTCACTGGGACAGAAGCAATACAGCACGGTGCTTACTGATGGTGCCCTGAGCTCCATGCCGACCGGCATGTGACTGAACCTCTCCGTGCCTTGGTTTTCCTCATCTGTGAAAAGGGGAGATTTTAAGGAGCACCCAATTCCTAAGATGGTCTGACGAAATCAGTTACTGCATGCAAAGCATTAGAACAGAGTGCGGCCCCTGCGGGGGTCAACCAAAGACAGCTGTCTCCCCACAGAATTGAAACCAGGGTCTTAAAGAGGTGTTTGCTCACCCATGTTCAAAGAGCATTATTGACAGTAGCCAAGAGGTGGCAGCAACCCCAGTATCCACTGACAGACAAATAATGGAATATTATTCACCCTTAGAAAGGAAGGAAAATCTGACACCTGCCATAACAGGGACGGACCTTGGGAGCATTACTCTGAGTGCAATAAGCCAGTTACAAAAGGACTAATACTGTTAGGATTCCACTTCTATGAGCTACTTAGAATAGTCAAATTTATAAAATGAAAGTACAACAGTGATTGCCAGGGGCTGGGCGGGGGGAAGGAAAGGGGAATTAGAGTTGAGTAAGTTCGGAGTCTTATTCTTGCAAGGTGAGAAATGTTCTGGAGACGGATCGTGGGGATGGTTGCGTAATAACGTGAATGTCCCTGAGCTGTATGCCTAAAAAGGTCAATACGGTAAATTTGGTTCCATGTATTTTATCAGAGTTCAAAAAACCAGTCCACTGTGATGTCTGAGCAGAGGGCAGGGAGGCCCTCGCACATGTGTCCCGGGCTTCGGAGGCCCCGGTTGCCTGTGAGGAGCTGGCCACTGCTCCCAGCCAGGTGCAGGCACACTTGACTTCGGGGCTGGCCTGGGGAGGTCTGTTGCCAGTCGGCTTCTGCCTGCTGTCCTCTCTTCCAGGTGGCATGGTCTCCCCTGCCCATCCCCTGGGGAGATGGCAAATGGGACAGCAGCTGGCCAGGAACACTCGCAACCAGCATCTGATGCTCATTTCCTGCTGGGCGTGGAATTCTTGGCTGGCCTTTGGCTCCCTCTGGAAGCGTCTGGCCTCTTGAGGATGATTTCCTCTTCTATCACAAGGGGTAAGGGTAGCGCCTGCCCCGCTGGCTATCAGGCCTTGGCCCTCTGTGCAGCCTGGTTTGCAGAGGATTTCCCTTGTGTTGGGGGCTCCATGTAGGGCTCCATGACCCCTGACCCTCCTATCTTAACTCAGGGAAAGGGGAAGTGACTGGTGCAAGCCCAAAGGAGAAGGCAACGTTTCCCTACTCCTGGCTGTGGCTCCGGGTGAGGCCATGAAGAGGGAGCCCAGGCAGCCTGGGCATCGGGGGACAAGGTCGGCTGCCCAGCACCTGCCCTGTGAAGTGTCCTTCCTGCCCCCGCTGATCAGAATCCTGGGCTCCGAGGGGATGGTGGGATCTGCAGGCCTGACCACCACACACCCCCATGACTCAGAAAGCTTCAGATTCTCCAGTGATTTCCCAATCCGTTTGGGGTGAGGAGAGGAGGCCTGGCTGGAAAGCGTGGGGATTGCACAATGAGGCCGCAGCAGGCAGTCACAGAGGCAATGAGCCAGGACCCCTTGCTTCCCATCCTCATCGCCCCTATGTCACTGGATGAATTTGGGGACCTGGCTTTAGTCTCCCCATCTGTTCACTGGGGAGCAAATGCAATGACCCTCCCACCCTGGGTCACTGTGGCTCTGTGAGCTCATCTGAAAACTGCCACCCCGCAACCCCCTCCCCCAGGGACTCAGGGAAAGAGAGTATGGAATCCATCTTACTGCCACTTCCTGATGTCCCCTTCCTCCTCCCCACAAGGCTCCCCAGGGACAGGATTGTGGCCAAGCCCAAACCTGGCATTTGACTACCACTCCCAAGGAGGAGGAGGAAGTTCTCAGTCCCAAGGGGCATTCCCAGCTGCCCCCCCAGCCCCCCACTCCCAGGCCTCAGAGATCTGTGCCCAGCTGACAGGGGGAGCAGGGAATCCACGGGAAGGGACAGACCAAGGGTAGGGACAAACAAAGGGATTGGAGGAGCAGGGTTCTGGCAATAGAGTAAGAGGGAAGCTGGTGCCCAGCTGGGAAATTCCTTAAGGCCACACGGTTCTTTCCAGAGGGCAGGGATTCCTAAAATGAGAAAGAGGGAAGGGGGTGAGTCTTGGTGGTTGCTCTTCACCAGCAAACTCCCTCCCCCACCCCACGACAGACCCAGAGAAACGGCCACGAGGAGTAAGGACAAGGCTGCACTGACGGAGATCAAGCCTGAGCTTGTTGGGGTCTGAACCTGGTGCGCCCGGAAGCCTGTCCTGGCCCAACCCCCGTCCAGAAAGGGAAAGTGCTCCAGTGGGAGTCCTGCAGCCCGGTGTGTGACCTCCTGCGAGCTGTAGGTCGCTTCACCTTTCTGAGCCACTTTCCCCTTTCAAGCGAGGCTTGATAATGAGAGCGAATGCCAGGCACCCAGCAAATGTGCTCGTCAATAGCTGTCCTTCCCTGTACGCGCTTCCCCTTAGGGCGCCTCCTCCGGCAGGGCCCCTTCCCTGGCCCCCCTGAGCGGACCGCTCTACCCGGAGGGAGCAACCCTCGCCCGACCCGGGGAGCTAGGGCTAGGCGGTCCCCGGGACCCCGCGGGGAGAGAGTCGGAGGGCCGGGGTGGGCGCCGCTCTGTGACGCGGGGACTTGGCCCCGAGCGCGGAGCCCCTTGCAGCCAGCCAATCAGCAGCCGCCGTCGTCGGACAATGGGCCCGCACCGGGCTGAGCCCGGTCCGCCCTGGGTGCGGTTCCCTGCGCCCCACATACCGCGGCGACGCTTGGCCCCCCGCGCTACCCCGCCCGGGCCGGTGGGAAGGAGCGACACCCCCGGTCCCCTCGGCGGGGCGCGCGCGACTCCGGGCTCGGGGACACAGCCAGCCCCGTTCGCCCTCTGCCTTGGCCTCCGCCCGCGGGTTTTCCGCGGCTGCCGCGGGCGGGGTGCGGGCGGGCGGGCGGGGGCGGAGTCTGAGACTATTTCAGGCGGCGCCAGGCTCTGCTGGGACAGCGGCGGCCCGGCCCCGGACACAGTAAGTGACCTCCGCCCGCACCGCGTCTGTCCCCCGCCGCTCCGCGCGGCTGCCCGCCCGCCTCCACCCCGGGTTCCCGGCCGGCTCCCTCGACGGAGCGGCCGGCACGGTCCCGGCCGAGGGTGCGGAACGCTCGGAGAGCCCCAGGCCTCCAGCAGCCCCACTTCTAGGGAAACTGAGGCCGCTGCGGCGCGTCAGGGTGCAGGGGGCCCGAGCTTGGTACTGCCACCCCGGGCTCGGCCCTGCAAAGGGCAGGGAGGAAGGAGTGTGGAGAAAGGCGCAGGGGTCTCTGCTCCTTTTGCAGAAGGCTGGCCGAGGGCGGTGGGGCTGGCTGGCCAAGTTACTTTGCTGCCTGTGTCTGGGTGTCCTCCCTGGGGGGATGGCTGTGTCCTCCCTTTCCCAGCCAGGACAGAGGAGCCAGGCGCAGAGGCCATGGGAGGCTTTGTGGGCCTCAGCCCTGACCCAGGAAGGGGCATGGGTGTGCGCAGTGGGTGCCCGAGGGGAAGCTGGGAGGTCAGGAGAGGGGGCCGATGTGGGACCACAGGCTGTGGTCACATGCTATGACTGAGCAGGCCGCTGTGTCGGTGTGCCAGCCTAGAGCCCAGGCTTGAAGGAGTGCCTTTCCTGCCCTCTTCTGCTCTATCCCAGTGCCGAGGTTGGCTTGACAGCCACAGGGACATGGACACCGACCCTTAGGGAGGCTGGCTAGGGGCCAGCCCAGGGCTGCGGGGCATTGCTGCTTCCTGTCAGCAACACTGTGAGGTGGGGGTCCTCGTGCCCACTTCACAGATGCAGGTAGGGAGGAATTGTCCACACACTAGTGAGTGCACCAGCTGACCCCCCCACCACTTCTCTTGCCACTGCACCAGCTGCCTCTGAAAATCAAGGCCTGGTTGGAGCCAAGGCGGCCACTGCAGGACCTGGAAGGGTGAGGAGGATTTGTACCAGAGAGGCAAGGAGGCGGCGATGTTATGTGGGGACCCGCAGGAACCAGGCCTGAGGTCAGATAGAGCCTAGTACATTGCGGGGGGGGGGGCAGAGGTGAGGCTGGCAGGTCAGGGTGGCCCTCTCCCTCACCCAAGCTGGAGAGCAGAGGTGGGGCCTGGTCCGTCAGGGTGGTGCTGAGCAGCCCCAGGCAGTTGGCCGGACCAGCCCCTGTGCGTGTGTGCGTGACAATGGGATGGATTAGGAGAGGGAGCAGGGAAAGTGGGTGGGCGGGGCAGAAGAGCCTAGTGGCCTTGCACCTTGGCCCTGGGCTCCCTGAGCACCTCTCCCTTGGTCCTGGAGTGGAACTCTCAGCCCAAATGGCACCGGAGAGGCGCCTAAGGTCCAGTGGTATTGGACCCTGCTGAGGGCACTTGGTGAAGCCATTTGGGAGAAACTCAGGCTTCCTGCCCCCCAGGTGGCTCTGGCCAAACTCAGGGGTTGTGATGAGGCCCAGGGTAGCTGGGCTGGTGGGGCGGTAGTAGGGGCTGTGGAAAGAGTCCGACAGGCGTAATCCATGCCTGCTATGTGCTTGGGGCAAGCACCTCCCAGCCCCCCTCACCGCCTCAGCTTCTCCTGGATGATGGATCATCCCATCTGCCTTGCAGGGCTGTTGCAAAGGTGAATCAAAGTCATCGTGCTGTATGAGTCACAACTCATTGTGCTTACTTGGGGGGGGGGGCAGGCACTATGGTCCTGGATCGCCCAGTCATCAGGGAAGCCTGACCCTATCTACTCCCCCTTCCCAGCCCTGCCTCACTCCCCTCTCCTGGGTTCATCCATGTTCCCCTTCACTGGTCCTGGCCTTGCCTTGATAATGGTCATGGTGCTGGGGAGGGTGCTGCTGGGCACAAGGGGGTCCTGCCTCTCCGAATTCAGCCTGTAAGATGGTGGGGGGCATGGAGGCAGGAGGACCCAGCACCGGGTGATCTGAGTTTCAAGCCTAAGCTGTCAACCATAGGGTAATTTCCCAGGATCAGTTTTGTGCAATAAGGATAATAATACCCCTCCTTGAAGGGAATGAGGAACAGATGGGATGGGCACCGGGGAGGGCACAGAAAGTGGAAGGCTTTGTGGTGATGATGTCACCCCATCTGGGAGCAGCCAGGGTGAAGTGGGAGCCAGGAAGCCTGGTTCCTGGCCCGAGTTACTGGGTGACGCCAGGCAGCTCGGTGCCTCATTGGGTCCCTTTACCCTGCTGACTCATGAAAGTCTTCAGGGTCCTTTCCCACCCCTTGAAGTTTGAGAGGGCACTGTGATTCCTAGACCTGAGCCCCAAAGCCAGGGAAGGGGGTTGGGCTCTGCTACCCTCATGGTCCCAGCAGGAGCAGCCATGTTTCTGCTGAAGTGTCCCTCTGTGGCTCCACGTAGACAAGAGAAGAACCAGGCGAGCCGGAGGATGGGGCGGGGAGGATGGAGCAGCCTCTGGAGCTGTGACCTTTCTGGACCTCGAATCTTGCTCTGGGCACTGGGACAGTAGCTGTGCTCTGCCACCTCTCCCAGGGTCTCATGGGATGCAGGATGGAAGTCATGCCCTCCAGGCCTTTCTCCTTGCTCAGAGGGTGGGCTGCCAAGGAAGGATTTGCCAAAATGAAGTGAAAGCCCCCTCTGTCTGGGAGACTTGGCATCTCCAGATTCTTCTCTGCTTCTGGCGATTTGGGGAGGGGCTGGGGGGTTTCAGAAGAGGAATCGTGGATGCTGAGAAACTGGTGTCCAGGGAGGGCGCTGACTTGTGGGTGCCCCTCTGGGGCAGGAGATAGCCAGCCCCTGATGGTCGTGTGGTGAGAAAGCATGGAGATCATTGTGGCCACCGCGCTCTGTCCTGGGGCCTGGGAGCTGCTGCGTGTCTGCCTGTCTGCTGCTCTTCATTCCCTCCCCCCTTGCCAGTCTGCAGGCCTGAGCCCCGGGGATGCTGAAGACGATGACTTTCTTCCAAGGCCTTCCAGGCCAGCAGTCGGTGCCAGGGGTTCTTGACTTCCCCGGAAGATCCCAGAAGTTGCCCTCCAGCTCAGAGCTGGAATCAGAGGCCTCCATGTCAGAGGCGTCTTCTGAAGACCTGGTGCCACCCCTGGAGGCCCAGGCAGCCCCGGACAGGGACGGGGAAGAGGCAACAAAAAAGAAGAAGAGGCCAAAAGGACTGGCCAACATGTTCAGCGTCTTCACTAAAGGGAGGAAGAAGAAGGGTCAGCCCAGCTCAGCAGAGCCGGAGGGCCACCCCGAGTCCCACCCTGAGTCCAGCCACCCGCTGCCCACAGGTAGGCTGGGACCCCAGGCGGGTAGGGATGGGGACCAGAGCCGCCGGGGCCTGGGCAGGGCTGCGGCTCCTCCGAGGGCATGGCTCACTCACCCTGGACCCCGGGAGGGCAGCAAAGATGGGCTTCCCCTGCACCGCCTAATCCTGGGGCCCGGGTAGGCCGACCTGGCTGCAGTCCGGACCTGGGCGCCGACCGGCCTCTGGGGGCGCGTCCCTTCACCTCCTGTCGCGGGCGCGCCGTCGGGTGGGAGCCGGGCTCGCCGGCGGGCGG
>NC_048231.1:39894163-39904207 GCF_002007445.2 Ailuropoda melanoleuca
GCGCGCGGTGGCGCAGGTGGCCGAGGAGCGCCTGTGTGCGCAGCCGGCCGCGGCCGCCGAGGGCCGCTCGGAGGCCGAGCGCATCTTCCTGCACATGGGCCGCACCATGAAGGAGGACCTGGAGGCCGTGGTGGAGCGGCTGAAGCCGCTGTTCCCCGCCGAGGTGGACGTGGTGGCCGTCTACGCCGAGAGCTACCACGAGCACTTCGCGGCCCAGCTGGCGGCCATGGCGCAGTTCGAGCTGTGCGAGCGCGACACCTACATGCTGCTGGTCTGGGTGCAGAACCTCTACCCCAAGTGAGTGGGCGCCGCGATCGGGGAGGCCCGGAGGCTCAGAGGAGCAGGGCCCGCGCTCGGTGGGCTTTGCACTTGGAATCCTCGATTTCCTGGCTTCAGCCTCACGCTACCATTGGGGAAACCGAGGCACAGGGAATGACCGATACTTGATCATTCCTTCCTGAGCTCCCAGTCTGAGGCCGTGACCATCCAGAGCAGGAAGGGCTGTGGCAGAGGAGACCAGGGACCGCGGGAGCCACCATCAGGCGCCCGGGCCAGCCTGAGTCATTGAGGAAGCCATCCCTGAGGTGGCGGAGGAGGAGGAGGGAAAGGAGGAGGAACCAAATTCCGCCTGCTGCTGGAAGGAAGAGGCAGCCAGGGGAGGGGGTGGGCAGGCCTGGAAGAAGGTGGAGGGAGGGTGGTGTTCCCAACTAAAGGAGTCATCTTCCACAGCCTGGGGCTGAGCCCTGAGACCCTCTGGGAGTTGTGCGGAACTGGCCAGTGTTTGGATTTACCGGGCAGGCTATGGGATGCCCCCAGGCGCCGCGAGCGTAGGGGCCGAGCAGGGCCATATGGCCGTTGTGCAGGGTCACCTGGTGAGCCCACGGCAGAGCTGGGCTCTCGTCCCTGAGGCCCAGAGCTCCTTGGGTGGGAGACTGACTCTGCCAACAGAGTGCCTCAGGGTGCCTCAGGTACCCTCTGATTTCCCTGGACTCCCTGGGATCCTGAGCACATCTGTCCTTTGTGCAAGCTGGATGAGGAGTGCAGTGCTGGGTGGAAATGCCCAGGGCACGGGAGGCCGGGGTTCCTGTGGGGGCTAACTCTGGCCCCCTCTGCCGGGTAAAGCCTGCAGGAAGCCTGGAGGTACGGACAGTGTGAGCAGTGTCTGAGGATCTCAGAGACACATCTGGGTGGCCAGTGGTCTCAGGGGTTGCTGGTGGCCCAGCCTCCAGCGGGGAGGGGGGCAAGGGAAGGGTGCCGTGGGGGTGGTGGGTGAGTCAGCAGGACTTAAGGAAATCGGCATAGGGCAGGGGCTGCGGGCTAGACAGGCCAGTCGTGAGCCAGTTTCTCCTTGCTTATCCTGACTCACCAGGAAATACTGGGCATTTGCACCTCAGCCTTCCTGTCCCAGTGACCTCGGGGCTTTTGGCCTGGGCCCACTGGGGTCAGCACAGCAGGAAACTGAGCCCAGTAGGGCAGAGCCCTGGGGAGAGGGAGTCCAGGGGGCTGCCATTGAGGCCTGTGTGGCCAGAGTGGCACAAAGGGAGCCGAGGGTCACAGCCACATCCAGTCAGGGAGAGGGGGTGAGAGGGCCATTCTTGAGTGTCCGGGCAGACAAAAGCCCCTGAGGAAGTGCCAGGGAGGGCTGGACGGTCCCTGGGGCTCCAGGATCCCACACAGGCGCCACAAGAGTGAGTGGAGTAGCTGGGGTGGGGCAGCCCTTCCTGCCTGGACTGACCCACCCTCTTGGGGGCAGCAGGGCGGGCCTGGGGCTGGTGGTCCAGGGCTGGCAGGATGCCCGAGGCCAGTGCATGGAGCGCAGTGAGGGAATGAGGTAGGGAGGAGGTGGAGAGCGAGCGGCCTGTGCTGCTGCCAAAGGAGCCGGCTTTTATCTGTGTGAGATGGAGGCCTTGTGGCAGGGAGCACGCCAGACTCCACGGGCAGTTCTGCCTGCTGGGAGGAGGAGGGATTGCTGGGGCCCATGAGGCTGGAGAGCAGGCCCCTGCAGTGCGCCAGGAGAGAGATGGCCGTGGTTAGGGCATCGGGCAGGTGGCTTGAGGCTGACCTGCTTCCAGAGGATGTATATGGGAGCAGGAGTGGATGGGGAGGAACGAGAGAGTCCAAGCAGGCATGAAGATTCCAAGGTTTCTGGCCCGAGCCCAGCTGAGCAGATCGGGGACCCATCATCTGAGACAGAGAAGCAGGGATGGGGGCAGGGCGATCAAGGCCCAGGCCTGCCGGAGACTGAGGCCAAGAAGGTGGGCCTGCAGCATGAGCGACGGTGCTCAGTGGGGGCAGTCGTCCTCATGCTAGACCCTCTGCCCACAGTGACATCATCAACAGCCCCAAGCTGGCGGGAGAGCTGCAGAGAGTCCAGCTCGGAAGCCTTCTGCCCCCCAGGCAGATCCGGCTGCTGGAGGCCACATTCTTGTCCAACGAGGTGGTGAGTCCAGCGCCAGGGCCTGGGCGGGGCAGGAAGGAAGCTAGGGGAGGCTAGAAGACAGGCAGGATGCGGGCCAGGGGCTTGCAAGTGGGCTGGCCGATGGGCTCTGTGCTACCCTGACCTGCCCCTCCTGCCCCCAGGCCAGCGTGAAGGAGCTGATGGCCCGTGCCCTGGAGCTGGAGTCACAGCGCTGGGCCCAGGATGAGGCTCCCCAGAAGCTGGACGGCCACTGCCACAGCGAGCTGGCCATCGACATCATCCAGGTAACACAGCCCACCCCTCGGGCTCTCGCACAGCCCACGCCAACCCTGTGTGTGTGCATACACGGCCTTGTGTGCCGGCCGACCCCTCCCCCATCTTAATCCAGGTGAGCTCTTGCTCAGCTGCCCCCCTCACCCCTGCAGATCATCTCCCAGGGCCAGGTCAAGGCCGAGAGCATCACCCTCGACCTGGGCGTGCAGATTAAGCAGGTGCTGCTGCTGGAGCTGGCTGCGTTCCTGAGGAGGTGGGTGTGCGCCTGCTGTGCCTGGGGGGGCGGGGCTGGTCCCTGAGCCACTGCTCGCGGGGCCACCTGCCCTCCCTTGTGTCCCATGTGGGTATCCAAACTAGATCAGCATCCCCTTCCTGCCTCTGGGGTGTCTCTTTATGAGCAGGGGTCCTTCCCACCCCCCCCACCCCGCCCCCTGAGCCCCGAGAGCATTGGGTGATCTGACTGCTCAGCAAGAAGGTCTCAGCGCTACAGCCTTCAGCTGCAGAGGGTGCCCCAGGAGGGACTGAGGCCCTGGCCTCCCTTCTGGTCATGCCCCGGGTCTCCAGCCCTACTTTTTCTTGGCTGCCTCCCTCCCTGTCTGGGGACTCCTCCATCTATCTACCCCTTGCCCACCCCCCGCCCTGTCTTCCAGTTATAGCGGGATCTGGGGGGAAGGAGTGGGGGCAGCAGGAGCTCTGCAGGGGCCTTGGCCCCACTGTCCTTTGCCTGCGAAGCCAGTTACGTGAGGCCTAGGGGCTAGCAGCCCTCCCTGGGCTGTAGGAGGCCTGTCAACCGGAAACACACTCTGTAAGCCCAGGGGGGCTGGGGGGCAGGCCAGAGGCTGCTCTTGTCCCAGTGTCTGTGGTGGTCCTGCATGCACCCCTTCCGGTTTCACCAGCTACCAGCGAGCCTTTGATGAATTTCTGGAGAGATGCAGACAGCTGAGAAATTACAGGGCCAATGTCATTGCCAACATCAACAACTGCCTGTCCTTCCGGTAAGGACATAAGGGCGCTAGGAGGGGTTTGTGGGAGCGGGAGTCACTGGGCCCGCCAGTCTGTTGATGGAAGAGGATGGCTGGGAAGGGGGTGGGAGGCATGATAAGCAAAGACGTGGGGACTCCAGTGAGCATGGCCGTGAGCAGATGGCCGGGGTCTGTAGGGGCAGCGGCAGCAAACATTTCTCAGGTGCAGATGGGTCAAGTGTTCATGCAAAGGATTTATTCCTTATTTTGTTCTCGTAACGCCCTGTGGAACAGACGCGGTGATTGTGTCTGTTGGGCAGACGTGGACTACAAGCATGTGGGGAAGGTGTTTCCTGGGGGTGAGAAGGCTGGTGCTGCCTCCGGAGCAGGGATGATGATCCGGACTTACCTCCACGGGGAATGGGGAGTCATGGAAGGTTCTAGAGTGAAGAGATGGTTGAGGAAGACTTGGCTAGGACCAGTGGGCTCTCTGGGTAGGGGACTATAGTCTGCACAGGGCTGGTGTGACCTCCCTACCCCCATCCATGTCCTTCCAGGATATCCATGGAGCAGCAGTGGCAGACACCACAGGACCTCCCGGGCCACCTGCTGGGCCCCCTGAGTGAGCTCAAGAGTCACGGCTTTGACACCCTGCTCCAGCGCCTGTTTGGGGACCTGAAGGTACTGGAGCCTGCCTCCCTGGGGTGCCTGCTGGGCTTAGCATTGGGGGGACACAGAGAGGGACCCGGACGTATGTGGCCAGCTGTCATGAGGCCTGTGTCGCTCAGGTGATGGGGGCCATGGAGGGCTTTTGACTTTCCCCACCACTTCAGCCTGGGCTTGGCCTCAGAGGGGCCCCTTGGGCTGGGAACACACAGGAAAGTGTTAGCGTCCCTTCCCGCACTGAGACAACCCAGGCCTGAGCCTCTGCGCTTCTTCTCCTGCTCCCCCAGACCTTCCTGCCTGCGCCCTGTCCCCATGCCTCCCTCCCAGTGGGGATGCTCAGAGCCTTTGGCAGTCCTGCCCCATCTGCTGCGGGCCAAGTCCACAGAAACCCCCTGGCTCCCTTAGCAGAGGGTGAGGCAGGGGTCCCTGGAAAAAAAGAGTAGGAGGAGTTCCCTGCCTGCTTTTCATGGGAGCTAGCCTTGTCCCTACCGCCCAAGGCGGAAGGCCATGGGTAGCCAGCTGGGGGTGAAGGCCGGGCGGTGACCCTGGATGACTTGGCCCAGGTCCTCACAGGCCCGGCCAAACACAAGTCGTTGTTTATGCAGGAATTTATTTATTTCAGAGGGGGCAGTGGAAAAGGCCTCAAGGCAGGCAGATGGCCGGCCTGGCTCCAGGGCTGCAGCTGGCTGGCCTTGGAGGAAGGGTACCGGGACCCTGTCTCCACTTCCTGTCTGTGAACGGGGCCCCCGAGCTCTGCCCTGGTTCCCTGGGAGTGCTCGAGTCCCCCTTGCCCCCGTGCTGGGCCGTGTGTGTGTCACGGTGCGTGTGTCTGCAGCTGGCAGGCCTTCCTCTGCAGGGTGTGACCAGACATCCTGCCTCTCTCCTGTCACAGCCGCTGTTCAAGAGGTTCACGCAGACCCGCTGGGTGGCCCCGGCGCAGACCCTGGAGGAAATCATCTCCACCGTGGCCGAAAGGCTGCCCGAGTTCTCGGAACTGCACGACTGTTTCCGGGAGGTGAGGAGAAGCTGGGCCAGCGGGGGGAGGGGGTGTCTGGACACACACCCTAACACGTGTGCCGTGCATACACCTGCAGACACACGCACACGTGCACACACAAGCACATGTATGCACCTGCCCCCCCCCCCACCTCCGGACTCCTGGCTTTGAGGCTTCGAGGCTTTGAGGGAAGGTGGTGAGCTCCCGGGGCAGTGGCTCACACAGCCCTGCCTGCTCGCCCGGCCAGGAGCTCGTGGAGGTCATACACCTGCACCTGGTGAAGGAATACGTCATCCGCCTCAGCAAGCGGAGCCTGGTCCTCAAGACGGCTGAGCAGCAGCAGCAGCTGGCCGAGCACATCCTGGCCAACGCCGATGCCATCCAGCGCTTCTGCAGCCAGAACGTGAGCTCCCGCCTGCCCCTCCCCCAAGCCCCTGCAGGGCCAGCACCACCGTGGCCTCCCCACACCTGACCGGTTCTGACCTGAACGTCTCCGGGCCCTCGGGTGCCCTTGGGGAAGGGGCGGCTGGCCTCCAACTGGACCTATGCCTGCAGGGCTCCTCAGCGACCTGGCTGCATCACGCCCTCCCCAAGCTCGCCGAGATCATCCGCCTGCAAGACCCCAGTGCCATCAAGATCGAGGTGGCCACTTACGCTACCTGGTACCCCGACTTCAGGTGAGAGCAAGGGCGCCGCAGGCCGGGCGTCCGCAAGGCCCTGCCGGCGCTGGTCAGAGCCTGGTGGGGCCGGGCTTGGGGCTTCAGGGCTGCTGGAACCGAGACGGGCCTCGCTGAGGCAGTCCCAGCAGTCAGCCCTTGTGGCGTGCAGACCGAGGGCCGGACACTGTGCTAAGATGTTTACAGTGGCTCATTCACTGGACCCGCACTACGACCTTGTGAAGCAGACACTTCTGTCCCCGTTCTGCAGATGAGGCCTGGAGAGCGTAAGGAGTTTGTCCAGTGACCCAGCCAGCCCGTGGTAAAGCCAAGATGGCAAAGCCAGGTCTCCAGCTCCACAGTCCACACTTGCAGCCTGATACGATCCTGCCCCTTACAGGGAAAATTGAGACCAGAGAGACTAGGGACCTGCTGGAAGCCATGCTAAGCTGGGATCCACCAGGGTCAGCCTAGGGATCCTCAGAGTGGAGGCTTAGCCCGCAGCTGTCTGAGGATCTGATGAGCTGGGGCAATTGTTTCTGTAGGCTGGGTCCTCTGACGTGCTAGGGAAAGTCTCAACGGTCTTGAGCTAGATTGCGTATCCTAGTCCGGCCTCATCTAGCCTCTGGTTGGTCCACTGCATCCATCTGCCTGCCTATCTGCTTATCAACACGCTCACCCATTCATCCAGCCAGCCATAGAAGCACCCATCTACCCATCTACTCATCTCCCCATCCGTGTAGCTATCCATTCATCTGCTCACCCACCCTTCCACCTATCTACCCATCCATCCATCTACCCACCCATCCATCCATCTACCCACCCATCCTCCCTCCAGCCAGCCAGCCACCCATCCTACCAGTTATTGAGTTGTTTCCTGCTAAGTGCCGGGCTCTGTTCTAGGTACTGGGATGCAATGAAGTATAAGACAGACCAGGTCTCAGTCCTCCCTTGTGTAGCTTACAGCCTAATGGGCGTTAGTAATAATGAGGTAATCAGGCAAAGAAATAGTTATGAGCTGTAAAGATTGTTTAACCAAGGTTGTGAATGACAGAGGCGCTGACTTTAGAGATGGGAAATCTTGGGGGAGGTGACATTTTCCCCAAGGCCCAAAGTGTGAGAAGGAGCTGCTCATCCCTAGAGTATGAGAAAGAACATTTCAGGAGGAACATCCAGTGCAAAGACCTGAGGCAGGCAGGAGTCTGGCGCACTCCAGGGAGGGACAGGGGCCCGGGGTGCTGGAGCACAGTGGGCGAAGGAGACTGCGACCCCCTTGTGGGCAGGGGCTTGGCTGCAGGGCCCTGTGGCTTGGGCCAGGAGCCTGGGGAGCTGGGAAGAGGTGTGAGTAGGGGTGTTGGTGACTAGGCTGGACTGACGTGATGCTGTCCTTGCCAGCAAAGGCCACCTGAGTGCCATCTTGGCCATCAAGGGAAACCTGTCGAGCAGCGAGGTCAAGAGCATCCGAAGCATCCTGGACGTCAGCACGGGGATGCACCGGTCTTCCAAGCCCCTATTTTCACTTATAAAGATCGGTTAGCTTCTCCTGCGGCCTGACCTGCTTGTGAGCACCCAGCGAACATTGGACACCACCCCCTTGGCGGGCAACACCCCACTTCATGGCCCCCCAACAGGCTTCCTGCTGCTGCCGCTTCTGCCCAGCCTCGGCCAAGGCGCCAGCCCCTGGGCGTCTGGAATTGGATAGGCCCGGTTTACTTCCCCGTCCCGTGCAGGCAGGAACACCCATCTGGGGAGGCAATGAAGCAATCCCCAAGAAACTCTTTGTGACGGTTGATCATGCATGTACTAAAGGCGGGAGCCAGGAGGGAGAGCATCCAGGGTCAGAGATCCCGGGTTCCTCCCATCCGTGGGACCCCTGCACAGTCTATCATAACTGTCATCCTCATGGCTGGGTCTGAGCGCCTTCCCAGCTGCCGAGGGCCAGGGGCTGAGCCTTGCCCATCCCGCCTCCTCTGGCCCAGGACTGCAGTGAGCGGGACTCAGCATGTCCATGAAATCGAGGGCAGAGCTAGAAAGGAAAGAAGAAAAGTATGAACTCTTATCTGGGCCCTGGACATCCTGGGTCTTCCATGTAGGGACAGGCTTGGGGAGGTGGGGGGCTCCGTGGGGCCTCTGCCTGGAAGTCAGCCTGAGGTCTGGGCAGGGCAAACTTGACCTCTGACCCCGTGGCCTCTGGGTCAGTGTCCTATTGCTGCTGTAACACACTTCCACAAACATGGTCATTGAAACCAGAACTTATCTTTTAGCTCTGGAGGTCAGAGGTCCGACTCAGGTCTCATGGGCTAAAGCCAACAGGGCTGGTTCCTTCTGGAAGGTTCTGGGGGAATTTCCTTGCTTCTCCCAGTTTTTAGAAGCTGCCTGTATTCCCTGGCCTGTGGCTCCCTCCATCTTCAAAGCCAGCAGTGGCCAAATTCTTTTCACATCACAAACCTCAGACCTCCTTCCTGCTCCCCTTCCACTTTTAAGGACCCTTTTGATGACCTTTGGCCCACCCAGATAATCTGGTATCGGCCCCTATTTTAAGGTTAGCTGTTAGCAGCCTTACCCTACCTACAGCCTCAGGCCCCTTTGCCACGGACCCTGACGGACCCTGACGTAATCACAGGTTCCAGGTGTTGGGCTTCCTGGGGTGGGGGGCGTGGTTTTGCCCCCTCTTTCCACCCCTGTCCACCCCCTGCCCTGGACGGTGCCTTACCCTAGCCCAGGAAAACATGGCTTCAGGAATACTCCCAGGCCTCTGCCGGGCCCCAGGGCCCTCTCAGCATGCGGGCGCAGGTCAGATGCAGGCAGGACTCAGCCTCATGCCCCTGAGTGAGCCGAGGTGGGGTCCGGAGCCAGCGCCCTCGGGTCTGTCCCCCTCTTTCCAGGTACTGTGGCCAGGAACTGGCCCATGTAAATGGTGCACAAGGGCCTTTGTACGTTTGTAGAAGTTAGTGTGTTTGATGTTGTTAATATTATTTTTTATATACTGCTTTTGTATGTATGTACTCAGGATAGGGTCTGAGGTTTTATAGCTTAATATAAAACTGGTTTCAAAAGTGGCTTGGAGTGATTGATTTTGGGAGCAGGAAGGGGCAGCAGTGGCTTTCTCAGCCTCCCAGGGCCTGGGAAATCCTGTCTCCCCAGGCTCTGTGGCAGATCCCCCCATGAGTCCAGCCCTACGGTCCCTCCTCCCCCTTCTCACCAATGAGCATGAGCTTTGGGGGGGCTCTGCCTATGGGGCACAACCAGTCATTTTGCTCTTTTCGTCCCAGTTTCCTTGTAGGGACCATAAGCCCATAAGCCGGTTTGGTCTCCCTTACGTTCCTTCTGAGGATGGGGTGGGGAGGGGGTGGACCCGAGACAATCATTTCAACTCCACCCATAGGGCCCAGTGGGGAACCTACCCTTGTATTTCTGGAACTGACCTCGCAAAGCTACAGCTGTGGTCAGAGGAGCCCCACAGTCTGTCTCCAGAAATGGCCCCAGCTCACCTGGCGCAGGATTTGGGGAAGCGCAGAGTCTCTAAGGACCTGAGGCCCCTCCATTCCACATAGCTGAGGGAGGGGCCCCAAGGGAGCCACACGTGGAGTCTGGGGGTCTGGGGACCCTTTCAGCCAGTTCCAGTGGAGGGGGAGGGGCCAGTGGGGCTGGGCTGGGCTGGTGCAGCGTGGCGGTGGGGAGCAAGGGGGGGGCCCTGGGGC
Organism: Ailuropoda melanoleuca; assembly: GCF_002007445.2. Taxonomy (NCBI): domain Eukaryota; kingdom Metazoa; phylum Chordata; class Mammalia; order Carnivora; family Ursidae; genus Ailuropoda; species Ailuropoda melanoleuca. Next base: position 39,903,838 of record NC_048231.1, read on the forward strand.
CCTGGGACACCCTCCTCCCCCTCAGTTGAGCTGGGCCGCCAGGTGGCTCCTGGGGCACAGCCCTGTCCCAGGCCAGCTGGAGGCTCGTGGGGGCAGCGGGGATGGGGGGGTGGGGAGTGAGGGGTTGGGGCGGGGGTTCTGGGGCCAGTGCGCCCCTCCCCCTCAGGACTGCCTACAGGGAGGGAAGGCACCGAGAACCAGGTGGGAGCTTCAGATCTGTCGTCTGGCCAGACTGACGTGAGTGATGAACCCAAAACATGAAAGCCCGAGGTGCCTGCAGCTGCCACAGGTGGGGGTCCTTGGAGCACAGGGCAGTGGCGAGGACCCCAGAGTTCCCCTCTGAAAAAAAAAAAAAAAAAAAAAAAAAAAA
>NC_048231.1:39904292-39935985 GCF_002007445.2 Ailuropoda melanoleuca
CCCGCCCCACCCCTTCCCCCCTGTGGGAAAATCCCCCTAGGGAAAGGATTTGACCCCAGTGGAGGAGTGAGTCACCAGGCTCAGGGGACAGAGGGGACAGCCTGGACGGGCGGGGGGAGGGGTTGGCCACCTGCTCTCAGTTTGTACATGGACACGGTGCCCCGAGACAGGAAAGGTAGTCCATAGTCAGTAGGGGCACAAGCACTGATGGGGCTCTCTAACCCTCCCCAATCCCTGCTGGGGGCGGGGCAGTGGGGATAGTTGGCCAAGGCTGCCCAGAGGGCTGACATTCCGGGAGGCCCACAAGAAACACAGAGCAAGCAAACAAACAGTTCAGGTCCAAGTGCAGAGGGGGTGGGAGTGACTCAGTAGAGATGAAGCCGATTAAGGTGCGGCTGCTCCAGCTGTGGCCATGGGAAGTGCTCGCGCAGGAGGGGGCCATTGGTAGGGGACCCCAGACTTGACAAAACCACTTACACAGACCTGGACAGAGCAGTGCAGGGGAGGGAACATCGGGGGCAAAGGGGGGGGATGGGGGGTGGTGCTGGAAGGGCTCCAGTTCTAAGGAAAGAACTCCAGGATTGGGTGGGTAAGCGTGGGAAGCGGAGCCAGGTCCCACCAAAGAGGCAGGGGTCTGAGAACCTTAGTTGGGGCTGGGAGTTGGGGTTCACTCCAGTTGTAAAAGCATTGAGGATTTGGAAGAGGCATTTGGGATTGATGCGATGTAGGACTCAGAAAGACCCCTCTGGCTGCTGCCTGGAGAATGGAGGGCTGAGGGGAGGCCAGGAGACACTTTAGGGGGTGCTGGGGTTGCCTGGGAGAGAGGTGACGTTGTTGGTGAGGGCTGCGACGTGGAGGGAGATGGGTTGGCTCTGGAGCCGGTATGAGAGCAGAGCAAGTCCCTGAACCATCAAATAACCCCTAACCCAGGGGCGCCTGGGGGGCTCAGTGGGTGAAGCGTCTGCCTTTGGCTTGGGGTCCTGATCCCGGGGTCCTAGGATCCAGCCCCATGTTCCTGCTCAGTGGGGAGTCTGCTTCTCCCTCCCTCTCCACTTCTCCCCCTGCTTGTGCTCTCTCTCAAATTAATAAAATCTTAAAAAAAAAAAAAAAGACTCTAACCAAGCCAGGGGAACAGTGGTGCCACCTCCCAGATGAGGAAGGCCTGAGGGCAGCGGGAGGAGGCCCTGGGGGAGAGATCTGGGGAGTGAAGTTTGAAAGGTCTGCAGAAAGAGTGTGTCTCTTAGATTGTCCAAAACCCAAGTGAGAGACAACACTCTGTGTGGAAAGGCTGACAGCCAGCGGGGACTCTCTCTACGCCGGGAGGGTCATTTCACCCAGCCACCACGGAGAGCCATCTGGCCACATCAGTCAAGTCAACAAAAACTCTGTGACCCAGCCATTCCCCTTCCAGGAACGAATCTCATCCATACTCTAATACCCACGGGAAGTGGTGCAGGTACCAGGCCAGTCACCACGCAGCAGCGAACGGGGGACACTCCCCACCTGTCCAGCAGCAGCCCCGGGCAAAGAACGCAGTGCACCAGACAACGGGGAACTGCACAGCTGAGCAGAAGCGCGAGGACGTTCTCTCCATCCTGATGTGGACATTGTTCCGACGTAGAAGGTCAAGGAGGAAAAAGCACGACGCAGAACAGTTTGCGGTGTGTGTGTTCAAATCAACAACAGTGGGGAAAGATAGAGAATCCTGTATCTTACATATCACGTGTATATATAATATATTCATCCGTATTTGCCTGTGTGTGCATTAAGGCAGCCTCGACGAATACACCAGGAGCTAGTAAGAGCGATTGTGTGTGCTCACACAGGGATGTGTACCATAGGTGAGAGGGAGAGAGCAGGAGGTAGGAGGGTGATGGGGAGGGAGACAGAGATTGGGAGGGAGATAGTTCACTGTATATCCTGTTCTAAGTGGTTATTACTGAACCACACGAACGTGTTATACGTGAACATTTTATAATCTGACATTCAGTTGAGGATGGAAGCCAGCGTGGTGGGAGGTTCAAGGGGAGAGGAGAAGAGCCCTGGTCTCGGGTGTGGGATTGTCCAGCAATGTCAAGTGCCCTTTGAAGTGGATTCATCAGCAGCCAGAGATTTTCTCCAGCCCAGTTTAGTCCTCAGGTGTCCACCCGGAGTCCCAGCGTTGGGTTTCACTGAGAACAGGACTTTGGTGAGGCGGTCACACCAGGGGATGAGCGGCGCCACCGCGTGGAGAGGGGCTCACCGGGAGAGGTCAGGGCCATGGAGGGGGGCTGGGCTGGCAGAAGGGTGGAGGAATGTGTGAGGGGAATCAAGCTGGGTCAGAGGAGGGGCCGGGGCGGTGGAGGGCTGCTGGGGTAGAGTCACAGGAGGGAGGGAGTGCAGGGCCAGAGGGCTCTGGTCACAGAGGAGGACCTTTACAGTTGAGATCGTGGTGGTGATGCAGTCACTGGTGAGGACAAGGGGCGGGGGAGGGAGGCACAACCCGAGAGGGTGTGCTGACATTGGGCGTGCTGAGGGCTCAAGAAACCAGGAGGCAGCCTGTGGCTGCTGAAGCCCCAAGAACACTGATGAAATCATGGAGCTGTTGTCCTCTGAGGATGCCAGGGAGAGACGCAGTGGTGAGCGGAGGGCAGCAAGGGTGAGGAGAAGCGGGATGGCACGCCAGCCAGCGTAGGTGGGCGCTGATCAGCTTTAGCCCTGCTTCTGCCCTCACCTTAGAGCATAGACAGTCCTGGGGCTCAGTGGATGGGTCAGGCCTGTGATGGGCCATGCCAGAGCTAGGCGGCAAGGCTGTGTTGGGGTGACCCCAGGAAGGAGTGGTACCCTGATTCTCTGAGCCTTCTAGGTGGATGGTGCATTAAGGACGGCGGTGAGTTAGGTGGTCAATGCTCCCGTAGGGACGGTGACTGTCCCTGCAGAGACACCCTGAGGGCTTGGGGGTTGTCAGGGTCAAGGGGGATGGCTGGAACAGCCGGGGCCTCTCCTCTCCCAGGACACTAGCCTGGGCTTGTTCACTGGAAGGTTCTGGAAACAAGCAAAGGTGAGCCTGGTGCATGAGGGCTTTTCCAGCTTCTGCTTGTGAGCGTTTGCTAATGTCCCCGTGGTCAAAGCCAGTCACACGACCAGGTCCAGAGTCCAGGGCTGGAGAAATAGGATCCCCTCTGATGGGAGAAACTGGAGTGTTTGTGGCATTTCCCCCAATCTGCCTTGTGACTATAAGTGCTTACATGCTTCCCGTGTGAAACACGGGTTCACCCCACCCCCAGGTCTCCCAGTCTCACCCGGTCATAGAGCAGGCGGGCCACGCGTGATCTCTGACCTTTTAGCAGGAACGAATGTCGAGGAGTTTCTCCAGTGTAGCTCCTTGGGCCAGCAGCTCCAGACCCACACCCCATGAACTAAAAAGACAAATCAGTCACCTGACACGCTCAATACAGAGTGGTGGTACAGGGACGGGATGGCCATAGTTGGGGACATCATTTAAAAGGGGGGGGTGATGGGGAGCCTGGGTGGCTCAGCCAGGTGAGTGTCTGACTCTTGATTTAGGCTCAGGTCATGATCTCAGGGTTGTGGGACTGAGCCCTGCATCGGGCTCTGCGCTGAGCGGGGAGTCTACTTGAGATTCTCTCCCTCTCCCTCTGCCCCTCCCCCCACTTGCACGCTCGCTTGCTCTCTCAAAAATAAATAAATAAATCTTTAAAAAATAAGGGTTTGGGAGGGACAGGAGGCAGCTTGGAAGGCCAGCCGCTGTGTGGTCTCCCAGAGAGCCCTAGACTCCACCATCCTGGGTCTGTGCCTGAGCTCTGCCCTCCGAGGGGCCTTCCTTTGCCGTAACCAACGACCCAGGTTGGTAGCTGAGCAACTTCCTAGTCTTTCCATCATTCAGGGTCCAATCAAGAGCGGGGAGCCCCCCAGGAATTGGAACAGGGCACTTTTAAAGAAGGACTGTCACAGGGGGTTGGGGTAACCAGGGGTCAGCTAGGGAGAGGATGAGAACTCTAAGAATGTAGACAGAGCAGACATGCAGCCACCGCCTGAGGGCCAAGGACGGGGTAAATCTAGAAGTCTCCTCACCCCCCAGACCAGCACGGGGATTCAGTCAGACCTCGTTGGAGAGGATGCAGCCTTGGGGAGGTTCACTGAGGTGCTCTGCCAGCAGAACTTGCTGGAAGCTTGCTCCCCGAGATCCAGGTAAGCCATGCACAGACAAGTGCTGTGCTCAAACTTGCTGCAAAGCCCCCGAGGTCGTGGTGGAGGAAGCCGTCCTTGGGGAGACGGTCCAGGTGTGCCCTAGAAAGCCCTTCCTCCTTTACTGTCTCTCCAACGCCCTCTACTGACAAAGGTTAGCACTTCGCCAGCAGACAAGGGAGAAAGTTCCAGAATGCCCACTCAGGCCAATGAAAGATGAGTTTGGGGCAGGGAGGCAGCAGATTGACAAGGCGCACTCAGCCTCCACACACATTCGTCTACACACATCGAACCTTGATGAAAATGCCTGCTGAACGCTGCACATCCGTCCTTCCCACAAGGGAAGACACTTTCCCACAGTGAGGAGACGCAGCGCCAAGAGTAACTGTACCCACCCCGGTGTGTACTAATAACTCCACGCGGGATCCTGTGAGACAGAGCGCCATCCTTCCTGGATGCCTCCCAGCTGGCACCATAACCGAATCTTCAAGAAGTCACGCAGCCTTCAGCCAGGCCGTCCACTTCCGGGTGACAGGGTATGTGGTAAGACCAGTGAATTCCATGGCCGTGAGCCCACCCGGCTGCATTTCCTCGGTGGTGGGATGAATTCCTTGGTCAGAAGCAGTGCTGTGGGGATGATGGCAGACGAGGCATTCTGTGAGTCTGTGCGTGGTGGTGCCAACAGCAGCATTACGGGAGCAAGGAAGCCGAATCCATGTCCAGAGTGCGTCTCTTCCAGAGGATGACTCATTGTCCCCTCCCTGATGGAAGAGGTCCCGTGCGATCCACCCGCTACCGGGCGGTTGGCTGCTTTCTCCAGGCAACGGGGCTGTCGAGGGCTAAGCGCTGGTCTTCACTGCTGTCGGATAAGGCGCTTGGCAGCAGCCAGAGCACCTGGTGAGAGGAAGCCTGTGTCGTTGAGCCCACAAATAGCCTCCATCCCTGTCACCATAGCTACCTTGTTTGTGGGTCTGTTGAGAAAGCACTGGAGTGGCTGGGCAAAGAGGCTGTTATGGGCTGAGTTGTGTCTCCCCCAGATTCATATCGGAGTCCTCTTGCCCATACCTGAGAATATGACATTATTTGGAGAGAGGATCTTTACAGAGGTGAACAAGTTAAAATGAAGTCTTTAGGGTAGGTCCTAATCCAATACGACTGTGTCCTTAGAGAAGAGGGAATTTGGGAGGTAGACACACACGGGGAGAACACCATGTGACAAGAAAGGCAGAGACTGGGGTGATGTTTCTCCAAGCCAAGGCACGCCAGACTGCGGAGAGCCACCAGCATGGGAAAGACTGCTTCTCCCAGCCTCGGAAGGAAGCGGCCTGCCCACAGCCCACTCTTAGGCTTCCAGCTTCCAGAACTGTGGGACACACATTTCTGTTGTTTAAACCACAGTCTGCAGTCCGTTCTCATGGCACCCCAACAAGCGGACACAGAGACATCTCTACAGAGCTTCATTCTCCCACCTCAGTATTAAGGGTCTCTTCTGGGGTGGATGCCCTTGGGTGGGCACCCATACAGTGTACAAATTCTTTATAGTCTCTACCCACTTGGAGATGTCCATCTACACACTTCTTCCCCAGTTTTTCTTGTCACCAAACTCCCAGTTCTGGTTTTTTGTTTTTTTGTGTCCCCCCCCGCCCNTGTCACCAAACTCCCAGTCCCCCCCCCCACCGCCGAGGCCCTGTGAGCCAAACTGTGAGCAACAGTCTAGGTTAGTGTAGGTTTGTACCTCTGGCCATCTCTCAATCCAGACCTGGTGGACAGCCGAATGTATTGCTCAAAGTTCTGCCCCCTAGGGGCATGGTCCTTCAGGATCCCCCTGATTGCGGCTGCAGCCCCGGCTGTCCACGATCGCATGAAACTATGACATCGTGCAGACCCATCGGTCAACTGGGCTTGAGTTTTTCTTGCTCAGCACCCCAACAGGCCACAGGCATGGACGGCGGGAAGGGAAGCAACGCAGCCGGAGCTGGTGTTGAAGGAGCCTGAGCCACCTTCCGTGCACGTTATTGTGGCTCCTGGATGTGCCGGGCTCAGACTCCCATGTACTATTTCCATGCGATGATAGAATGCTGCCACACACACCAAGCCTTACGGCGAGGTGGGTCTAACAACTCTCAGCTCTTGATGGGAAACAGGAGAAATGGTCACTAGTGTCCCATGGTTGGGCATTCAGTCTCCATTGAATCCCAGATGATCAGAAGCAGTTTGTCAGAAGGAAAATCGTCATCTCCAGAAGAGAGCACAGACTTGCTCCCAAATTCTAGAAATCAGGCTGTGAGTCTCCCACTGATGCAAGTCATGGATATTTTGAGTGCTGGTGGATCAGCTGGATCCCGGCGCCGGGGGGGTAGGGCGGCTGGTGTGTGCGGAGCGGCCTGTCTCCAGAGCCTTCTCCCTTTCCGGCCTCCTCCTGAAACTGGCTAGACGGAGAACAGTACAGCAGCGAAATGTGTTGCTTCCAAAATCCAAAATGTCCTACCAAGCTTTTGCCTCTTTTTTCATGGTAGATGATAAGAGGCCCAACAGCTTGTCTTTTATCTTATATTCAAAAATCCCCCAGACCAAATAACTCTCAGAAACTTAGAAATCACAGACTCCTGAGTTTTTTGAGGGGAGGGGCATCTCCCACTCTCAGGTTCACATATGTCTTCTTAAGGCATCTCACGTACTTGCTATTTCTTGTTTATCAGAGCCAATCAGTATAATGTCATCAATGTGGTGGCCAGTGTCATACAGTGTAGAATGTTAAGATAAAAAAAAGATCAATTCATAGAGATGGAAAGTAGAATGATGGTTGCCAAGCGCTGGAAGGGGCAAAGAATGTGGAGTTATTATTTAATGGGTACAGAGTTTTGGTTTCGCAAGACAGAGATGGCTGGTGGGGTTGGTTGCACAACGGTGTGAATGTACTTAGGGCCACTGCCATGTGTACTTTACATTGGTTAACATGGGAAGTCTCTGGTTATGTACATTTTATCACAATTTTTAAAAGACAGGAGTAAATTAAGCACAGATTAAAATAAATTTTTTTGGTGTTTTTATTTGACTACATTAAAAAACATCAGCATGTTAAGATCTTGATACTAATAGAGTGGTCAAAAGATTATCCACACTGGCATACACTGGAAGATTTTTAGAAATGCAGAATGCCTACCAATACTGTGAAGCAAACCATTTCCCATAAAAATTATCTTATTAGGTACTGGGCATTAAGTGTTAGTCTGGTGAGTTTTGTACCTTTATCTTGAAATCAGTGACCTCATCAGATTGTATTATTTGTTCTAAAAGGCTGAACAATCCTATCACTGGGGGGGGGGCGATTATGCATTCATACATGCATTGTGTAGCGTCTTCCATAAAATATACACAGCTTGGAGAAGATCCTGGGAAGACAACTGAGTAGGAAGCATCAGGAATCTGCCTCTGCACTTAGACAACAATTGGGCCAGTAAAATCTGGCTGCTCTGGAGTTTGCTGGAGGCTTGCAACTTCTAGGGCAAGACTTGGACGATAAACTGTGGTTAATTTTGGCCAATCTCAATTCGTAGCAGAGCAGCAGCTACCCCTANGCCCCCCCCCCCCCCCCCCCCCCCCGCAGGCCTGCCACGAGGCAGGCAGCTGTGCACACGTTCCTGGAGCAGCCTGCACACGGTTGTGGGAATCCGGGTCGGCCAAAAGACCCTGTCCTCCAAATACTGGGGATCTGTGCTCTGAGCACTGATTGCTGCATCTGGTCACAGTACAGACTAGAAGCGGTGGGCCACTGTTGTTGCACTTCCTCACATTGTAGCAAGACCCTCCCCCTCTGGCTGAAGTGACTTCCATGATATTTAAGGGGCTAGTGCCCTTTTACCCCCTTCATTTTTTACTTTCTCCCCCTCTGGAAGCCAGACAGTAAAGAGTAGGGCATTCAAAAACAACTGCATGCATCAGAGAAATTAGTAAATGACCATGAATACCCAGGGAAAGTCTCAGAAAAGACCCAAGAAGACATTATAGTTACACTTCAGACTGATCCTCGGCATAGAGACAGCCTACAATGATGAAACAAAACTAGCAACAACAAAGAGCAAACCCTGGGAAAGGGGCAGAATCTGATTTCCAGAATTCCCACATTATTCCATGTAAATGTCCATGGCTCAGGACACCTGGGTGGCTCAGCCGGTGAAGCATCTGCCTTCGGCTCAGGTCATGATCGGGGTCCTGGGATCAAGCCCCACATCAGGCTCCTTGCTCAGTGGGGATCCTGCTTCTCTCTCTGCCTCTGCTGCTCCCCCTGCTGTGCTCTCTCTATCAAATAAATAAAATCTTTTTTTTTAAAGATTTTATTTATTTATTTATTTGACAGAGATAGAGACAGCCAGCGAGAAAGGGAACACAAGCAGGGGGAGTGGGAGAGGAAGAAGCAGGCTCATAGCGGAAGAGCCTGATGTGGGGCTCGATCCCATAACGCCGGGATCACGCCCTGAGCCGAAGGCAGATGCCCAACCGCTGTGCCACCCAGGCGCCCCTAAATAAAATCTTTTTTAAAAATGTGCATGACTCAACAAAAAGTTACAAGCCCTACAAAAACAAAAACAAAAAACCCCAGGAAGTATGGGCCGTTCAAAGAAAAAAGAAGTAAATAAAAAGAAACTGTTCCTGAAAAAGACCGGTGGCAGATGTACTAGACAAGGACTTTAAAACAGCTGTCTAGAGATGCTCAAAGATCACTGAGAGGGTGACGCGAGAACAAGATGGAGATATCAAAAAAAAAAAAGAGAGAGGAAGAGAGAGAGAGAAACCTAAGTTGAAATTAAAAAGAAATTCTGGAACCGAAAAGTGCAATAACTGAAACGAAACATTCGCTAGAGGGTTTCAAAGGCAGATTTGAGGAAGAAGGAGAATCAGTGAAGGTAGGACAACAGAAATTATCAAGGCTGAGGAGCAGAAAGAGAACAGACGGGAGAAAAGTGAATAGAACCTAAGGGACCTGTGTCCATAGAGGACCAACATACACATCGTGGGAGTGGCAGAGGGAAAAGAAAGAGGGTGGGTAGAGAGAACATTTGAAGACTTAATGGCTGAAAACTTCCCACATTTGATGAAAAACATGAATATAAACATGCAAGAAGTTCAACAAAATTTAGGTAAGAAGAACTCAGAGAGATCAACACCATGACACATTATAACCAAACTTTCAGAAGAAAAAGAGAGTCTTGAAGGCAGCAAGAGAAGCAAACCATCACATCTGAGTGATCTGCTGTGAGGCGATCAGCAGATTTCTCATCAGAAACTTTGGAAGCCAGGGGTGCCTGGGTGGCTCAGCTGGTTAAGGGTCTGACACTTGATTTCAGCTCAGGTCTTGATCTCAGGGTCATGAGATCAAGCCCCATGTCAGGCTCTGCGCTCAGCAGGGAGTCTGCTTGAGATTCTCTCTCTCTTCTTCTGCCCCTCTCCCTGCTTGTGCACGCATGCTCTCTCTCTCTCTCAAAATAAATAAATAAATTTTTTAAAAAAAAATAAAAGAAACTTTGGAGGCCAGAAGACAGTGGGGTGATATATGCAAAGGGATAAAAGAAAAAACATCAACCAAGAATCGTGCATCTGACAAAGGTGAGAAAGAAATTAACACATTCCCAGATCAACAAAAACTAAGAGACCTTGTGACCGCTAGTCCTGCCCTGCAATAAATACTCAGGGGAGTCCTAGAAGATGAAATGAAAAGACATCAGACAGTAATGCGAAGAGGTATGGGGAGCTGAAGATCTTAATACAGGTAAATACATAGGCAATTATAAAAGCTAGTATTGTTGTAACAATGGTTTATAACTGTACATTTGCTGATTTCCTACATGATTAAGAATCTAATAACTTGAAAAAAAAAAACAATTACTAGTGTAAAAGCTAGTATTACTGGAACTTGGTTTGCAACTCCAAATCTTGTTTTCTACATAATGTAGGAGACTAATGCCTTTAAAAAAAACTATGTTTATGTTTTTGAGAACACAAGTGGAAGCGCCTGACATTAAGCTTTTGGTTGCTGAGGTAGTCATTTCAAGACACCCATTTTGAATAAACATATTGCCAGCCGTAAGGCACAGCAAAACAAGCAGATGGGGAATGAGGCCAGCCACACCCGGGAAGTTCCCCTTGCAGGAAACTGGGGGCAACTTAGATAACTGACCACTTGACTGACCTCCACCCTCCCACACCCTAATTTCCATTCGTATGCTTCAAATTAGACAATAATGAGAGACACCATGAAACCCCAGAAACACCACCCTTGGACCCTAATAGAGGCAGAGCCCCAGATCCACATTCCTCCTCCCTCTCCCTCTCTCACTCTCCTTCCATGACCTTACTTTGTGGCCTCAGGTGTGCTCTGTACCTTCCAAAACCGTGAGTAATAAAACTTGTTTCTCTAAGTTCCTTGATTTTTTTTCTGGAGTATATCCTGCAATCACAATAAGAAATCAAGGGTTGGCCCAGCTATAATCGGCCCTATTGAGGGAGATGTCTGTGGGGCTCTGTATGAGCCAGTGCTCAGACATCCTAGCTCAGGGCATTACCATCAATAGGCTGCGACTGAGACCACAACGATGGATAAGGATGTACTTTTGTGATATCAGTAACCAAAAGGGGTCAGAACAAAGCTGTAAAGGAGCAGAGTTTTTGTACGTTATTGCAGTTAGGCTGTTATAAATTCAAATTAGGATGCTATAACTTTAGGATGTTAGATGTAATCCATATGGAAACCACAAGGGGAACAGCTGTAGAATATACACAAAAGGAATTTAAGTATTTAGCTAAAAAAAAAACATAACTCAACGAATTACAAAAGAAGATGGTAATGCCAAAAATGAAGGACAAGAAAGCTACATGGCACCCAGAAAACAAAGAGCACATCATCAGTAATTACCTTAAATGTAGATGGTTCAGCTGTTCAATCAAAAGACAGAGGCTGGCAGAATGGATAAAAACACATGACCCAACAACATACTGTCTACAAGAGCCTCCACTGAGATCCAAAGACACAGACAGGTTGAAAGTGAAAGGATAAAGAAAGGCCATGCAAATAGCCCCCAAAACAGAACAGTGACTATACCAACATCAGACAAAGTAGACTATAAATCAATAAAGTTTACAAGAGACAAAGACTAATTTATATGTTAATATGCGCTTCATGTATAAAATTGTCAAATCACTAAGTTGTACACCTGAAACTAATGTAACACTGCATGTCAACTATACTCAAATAAAAAAATTGACAAAAATAAAATCACAAGTAAATAAATAAAAGGTTCAAACGACTAGAAGATATAACAATTACAATATTTACACACTTAATGACAGACCATCAAAATATATGAAGGAAAAATAGACAGAATTGAAGAACAGACAATTCTACAATAATAGTCAGAGGCTTCAATCTCCCACTCCCAATGGACAGAACAACCAGACGGAAGATAAATCAGGAAACAGGACTTGAACAACACAATAAACTGACCAGATCTGACGCCCACACACCCACACACAGAGCATTCCACCCAACAACACACTTCTTTCAAGTGCACAAAGGGCATTCTCCAGGATGAACCATAAGTTAGGTCACAAATTAAGTCCAATAGATTTAAGATAACAAATATCACACAAAGTTTCTTCTCTGGCCACAATGGGATGACGTCAGAAATCAATGACAAGAGTAAAACTAGAAAATTCACGAAATTGTGGAAATTAAACAACATACTTTTAAACATACCTTCAAAGAAGAAATCATAAGGGAAATTAGAAAATACTTAGAGATGAATGAAATTGAAAGCACAACATACCAAAACTTATGGGACACAGTGAAAGTTGTGCAAAGGGGAAATTGTATTACTATACATCCTTATATTAAAAAACAAAAAAGATCTCAAATCAACAATCTAACTTTAAAACTAAAGAAACTAGAAAAAGAAGAAAAAACTGAGCCCACAGCTACCAGAAGGAAGGAAACAACAAAGATTGGAGCAGAGATAAATGAGAAAGGAAACAGAAAGGCAATAGAAAAAAATCAATGAAACTAAAAGTTGTTTCTTCTAAAAAATCAACAAAATTGACAAACTGTTAGCTGGATGGACTAAGAAAAAGAGAGAAGACTCAAATTATTAAAATCAGAAATGAAAGTGAGGACATTACCACTGATCCCTACAGAAGTAAAAAGGATTATAAGAGAGTAGTATGAACAATTGTGCAGGAAAAAATTGGATAGCCTAGATGGACACATTTCTAGAAAAAGGAAACCTACCAAGACCAAGTCATGAAGAAATAGAAAATCTGAATAGACTTATAACTAATAAAGAGATTATATCAGTCAGCAAAAATCTCTCAACATAGGGGTGCCTGGGTGGCTCAGTCAGTTAAGCATCTGACTCTTGATCTCAGCTGAGGTCTTGATCTCAGGGTGGTGAGTTCAAGCCCTGCATTGGGCTCCACACTGGCATGGAGACTACTTAAATTAAAAAATCAAAACAAAAACAACTTCCAACATAGAAAAGTCTTGGATCTGATGACTCCACTGATAAATTCTACCAAACACTAAAGAAGAACTAATACCATTCTTCTCAAACTTTTCCAAAAAACTGAAGAAGAGGGAACACTCTCAAACTCATTCAGTGAGGCTAGCATAACCCTGATGCCAAAGCCAGAAAGAAACCGCAAGAAAATAAATTACAGATCAGTATTCCTTATGAGCCCTGATGCAAAAATCCTCAACAAAATATTCCAAACCAAATTCTGCATCACATTAAAAGGATCATGCACCATGACCAAATAGAATTTATTCCTGGAATGCAAAGATGGTTAAACATATGAGAATCAATCAGTGTAGCAAAATACCTCAACATAATAAAAGCCACATATAAAAAAACCCCACAGCAAACATCATTCTCGCTAGTCAAAGACTGAAAGCTTTTCCTTCAAGATCAGGAACAAAGTAAGGATGCCCATTTTCACTACCTTCCTTCAACATAGTATTGGAAGTTCTACCCAGATCAATTAGGCAAGGCAAAGAAATAAAAGGAATCCTATTTGGAAAAGAAGTAAATTATCTGTTTGCTGGTGACATGATCGTATATGTAGAAAACCGTAAAGACTCCGCAAAAAGCTATCAGAACTAATAAATAAATTGAGCAAAGTCGGACACAAAGTCAAAACACAAAAAATCAGTTGCATTTCTATTTACAATGAGCAATCTGAAAAAGAAAATACAAAACCAGGGGCGCCTGGGTGGCACAGCGGTTAAGCATCTGCCTTCGGCTCAGGGAGTGATCCCGGCGTTATGGGATCGAGCCCCACATCAGGCTCCTCCGCTATGAGCCTGCTTCTTCCTCTCCCACTCCCCCTGCTTGTGTTCCCTCTCTCGCTGGCTCTCTATCTCTGCTGAATAAATAAATAAAATCTTAAAAAAAAAAGAAAATACAAAACCAAAACAATTTACAATAGCATCAAAAAGAATAAAATACTTAAGAATTAACTGGGAGTGGGGGTGGTGAAAGACACAATGCAAACTACAAGACATTGCTAAAATAAATTGAAGACATAAATAAATGGAAACACATTGATGTTCATGGATTGGAAGACTTAATATTGTCAAACTGTCAATACTACCCAAGGTACTCTACAGATTTCATGCAGTTCCTATCAAAACCCTGATGACATTATTTGCAAAAATAGAAAAACTCATTCTAAAATTCACATGGAATCTCAAGGTACCTTGAGTAGTCAAAACAATCTTGAAAAAGAAGTATAAAACTGGAAAACTCACACTTACTGATTTCAAACCTACTACAAAGCGACAGTAATCAAAACATTGTGGTTTTGGCATAAAGATAAGCGTAAACCAATGGAATAGAATGAAGAACTCAGATAAAAACTCTCACATATATCATCAAATTATTTAAGTTTACTTTTTTTTAGTGCTCTCCACGCCTAGGGTGGGGCTCAAGCTCATGATCCTGAGATCAAGAGTTGCTTGTTCTTCCAACTGAGCCAGCCAGGTGCCCCTCATCAAATATTTTTGATAAGGGTTCCAAGACCATTCAAAGAGGAAAGGACAGTCTTTTCAACAGATGGTGCTAGGGAAACTGGATATCTGTATGCAAAAAACTGAGTTTGCACCCTTACCTCACACCATATACAAAAATTAACTTGACGTGGATCAAGGACCTAAATGATAGACCTAAAACTATCAAACTCTTAGAAGAAAATATAGGTCAAAAGCTGTACAACATTGGAATTGGCAGTGATTTCTTGAATGTGACACTAAAGCACAGGTAACAACATAAAAAATCAACAAATTGGACTTCATGAAAACTTAAAAAATGTGTACATCAAAAGACATGAACCAGAGTAAAAATGCAGCCCACAGAATGGGAGAAAATGAGAAAACATTTGCAAACCATAGATCTGATAAGGGCTTAATATCCAGAATATGTGGAGAATTCCCAAAACTCGGTAATAGTAGTAGTAGTAATAATAATAATAATAATGAAAACACAACTACCTGGTTCAAAAATGGGCAAAAGACTTGACCAGACATTTCTCCAAAGAAGATATATGAATGGCCAATAAGCACATGAAAAGATGTTCGAGGAAATGTAAACCACAACTACAAGGAGATACATCTCATATCCAGTGGGATGGCTGCCATCGAAGGAAAGACGAAACAGAAAACGAGTGTTGGCAAGGGTGTGGGGAAATTGGAACTCTTGCGCACTGTTGGTGGAATGTAAATGGTGCAGCCATGTGTAAAACAGAACAGTCATTCCTCAAAAACTTAAAAGTGGAATTGCCATATTATCCAGCAATTCCACTTCTGGGTATGTACCCTAAAGAAGCGGAAGGAAGGTCTCAAGGAGATATTCGCACACTCATGTTTGAGCAGCAATATTCGCAACAGCAAAAACACGGAAGCAGCCAAAGTGTCTGTGGATGGATGAATGGATAAGCAAAGTGCGGTATGTGCGAACAATGGAATCAAATAGAATTTCACTGAATTAAAATGGAATGAATTATTCAGATTTTTTAAAGTCTAAAAATAGAATTAATCAGTCTTAATTATTCTGCAAAATGCTACCACATGGATGGATCTTGAGGACATCATGCTGAGTGAAATAAGCCAGTCACAGAAAGAGAAAGACTGTATGATTCCACTTAGAGGAAGTACTTAGAGCAGCCAAAATCGTAAAGACAAGAGAGTGTAATGGTTACTGAGTGCTTCCTCCTTCTCCTGAGGTGGGGGGGGGGAGAATAAAAGAGGCAAGGTCAGGGTCATGGCTCCATGGATGCCCCCAGATAGGAAAGAGGCACGCATACCACCCACCTCTGCACACCCACTTCCCCTTTACCTCCTATCTTGGAGCAATTTCTGCATCAGAACAGAGAGAACTTCCTCCTTCTTTTTACAGCCATATAGTACTCCATTGTTCGGTGCACTGCTATTATTTCCCTGGGTTTTACTGATGGACATTTAGGGAGTTTCCAGTATTTTGCTACTACAACTGAAGTAACTGACCTGGCACCTACATCACTCTGCATGGATGTTAGAGTATCAGTAAGATAAATTCCTGGAAAGGGGGATGGCTGCTTCACAGGAGGCTTTGCCAGCTGGACTGATATCGCCAAAGGGCCCTCCACAGGGACCTGCAAAATTATGCTCCCAGAGCAGTGAGGGAGCACTCTGGTGGCTGTCAGCCTCAATGTAGAAAATGTTAAGTGATCTAAGAAAGCAGATTGGTCTGTGCATGGGTGAGTGGGGAGGGTTCGGGGCATGATTACAAAGGACCACGGGAAAACTTTCGGTGATGATGGACATGTTAATTATCTTTATCATTGTGATAGTTTCATGAGTATGTGCATACATAAAAGGTTATTAACATACTTTAAATATGTGCAGTTTATTGCATGCCAATTATTTCTCAGTAAAGCTGTTTCTTAAAAAAACATGAACACATGGTAATTTTTTGGTCTTATTAGATTGTCAAAAAATAAACAAGATAATTGCCTCCAGGTTTGGCAAAGCTGTGAGGAAACTGGCTGCACTATCCCTGGAAGAATGAATTGACGTAATTCTTTCTGGAATTAATTTTTGCAGTATCCATTAAAAAGTGTTTCTATTCTTTGGGGAAGAAAAAATATAAGCTGTTATTAAGATCCTATTCATTTATTTCTTTGTCTAAGTAAAATTAAGCTCCACAGGTTTGAGGTCCAACTAATGAATTTCCACAGCCTGGCTTTAAAAATGAAAGTCTAGGGGCGCCCGAGTGGCTCAGTCAGTTAAGCGTCTGCCTTCAGCTCAGGTCATGATCTCGGGGTCCTGGATTCGAGTCCCACATCAGCTCCCTGCTCAGCGGGGAGCCTGTTTCTGCCCCTCCTCCCCACTCCTGCTCTCTCTCTGTCTCTCTCTCAAATAAATAAATAAATAATCTTTTTTTTAAAAGTCTATATAATTAACAAATGGAACCTAAGAAAGAGTTAAAGATGTCTTTTTTCCCCCTGAAATCATGGAGGGAAAGATATCATTCTGAATTCTGAAACTCAAAGAATTTGATTCAGTAAGTTGTTGAATCAGGTCGTTTACAAGTGTGTAAATCTTACATATCTATGCAAAACCGGGACTTGTCTGCACATTCATAACTGTCACCACCTTGCTCATTTCTCGGCTTCAGTGAATCTGGTATTTAAGAAGGGTCTTAGATAGAAAGGGTCACTTCAGATAGAAAGCTGGAACTCTGTCTTACTTGGTAACTGTTGCCCTGGCAGGGGTGTGCAATCATGATTCTGGATTCCTCCACAGAACAAGAACCTGGCAGATTTCTCAAACACAAGACAGTGGACATCTCTGCTAGATTGCTTATTGCAATGAAGATGTTGAGTCTTGGCTCACTTTAAATGAGATCTTTGAGGTAATAATTCTACTTCTAGGGAATATATATGTTTCAAAATAATAGGACAAACACATGTCATATATATATGTATACACACACACACAAAGATTTTCATTGTAGGGAAAACTGGAAAATCCCCAAATATCCAGCAAAATGGAACGAGGCAAACAATTACAGCATATAGGACAGTGTGGCCATTTGGACGCCTCGCTGGCTCCATTGTCACGGGTGGGGAAAATGTCCTTGACACGGCACTCAGTGACCGAGCAGGTCTGCCGAGCGGTTTATAGAAGGACTGCTACATAAACGTAGGTGTTGGTACCAAAATGCGAACATGGCCTGTGCCTGGGGCGGGGGCGTGAGAGCACGGCTGGGCTGGGGGAAGGGTGGCACCCAGTCTGCACTCCACCTAATTCCTCACCATCTGTTCTTTCTCAGCCATACATTCCCTGCAAGTAGAACTGTTACCTCAAAGATCTTGCTTAACGTAGAACCAAGACTTTCAACCCAGAAGATTCCTCTTTGTTCAGATTTTTGAAAATACTGTTTTTGTACAGGGTGGGGAAGGCGTTGAAGACCTACGTCGAGGGGCGCCTGGGGGGTTCCGCCGGGTTAAGCCTCAGGCCTCTTTTCCACGCAGGTCACGATCTGGGGTGGTGGGACCAGCCCCCAGTGGGCTGCACGCTCAGCGTGGAGTTTGCTCCAGATTCTCTCTCTCCCTCTCCCTCTGCTCTGCCCTCCTCTCTCTCTCTCTAAAAATAAATAGATCTTTTTAAAAAAAGAAGACCTATGTGTAATGCTTGAGTCTATTGGGATTTGTGAGTGATTTTCAATACCTTATTTCAATATTTTATGTAGTTTAGCTAATTTGTCCAATGAAGTGCTTTTGAAGCTAGAAAACAATGTTTTTTAATAAAAGTCTATATAACAGAGGAAAGGACGCCTAGGATTTTACGTAACACTGGAACCGGGTCACCTGGAGGGCGGAGGCGGACCAGCCTCTGGGGGCGGGGCTGGGGCTTCTCCCACCGCACTGGTCGCTCCTTCTGCCAGTTATTGCATGAGGCGCCCGGTCCAGCTCAGGCTGGACGCTGAGGCGGGCTGGGGGAGCGCAGGAGGGAGGGACAGACTGCGGGCCTGCAGCTTGGCAGAGCGCAGCCAGGAGGGCCGGGTGGGGGCCAGCTGTGGACCCCCAGGACTCGTGTGGGTTTAGGGCAGAGCACAGGAAGGTGAAGCCCACACGGGGCCGCCAAGTACCGGGGAGTGGGGTGGGAGTGGAGTGGACGGTTCTTGCTATCTGGCCCCAGACTGAAGGGTGTCAGGCTTGGTCAGCAGATGGGCTCCTGGACCAGGAGGGCTGCTGTTTCTCAGGGGTGGGCAAAGGTCTGGAACTGGTAGGCCAGGAACTGCCTCCCAGGACCAGCCCCATCAACTTAGCCATGCCCTCCTGTTGCCCGGAGGGCCATCCCGCTCCCTGAGAAGTACAGACCTAGCCCTGCTGTGTGCAGGAGCCCTTGGGTCCTCCCCCAGCTCGACCGGGGGTGCAAGAGTCCCCCTTTAGCCAGGAGGGCTTCTGCCTTGGCTCCCCCAAGCCCATACCGAGGAGGGGGCAGCTCTGTCAGGTGCCCGAGTGCCGTGAGTAGAGCAAGGAGAAGGGGCATTCATTTTCTCCAAAGTACCCATGGGTTGTTTCAGAATTGTTTAGCAGGGGCTGAGCCGCCTTGTGGACTTCTAGACTGACTGAGAACAGCAGCAGCAGCAGCAGCATTGGCGTTCCCGAGGGAACAGGGCACCATGGCTGGGTGGGGCAAACCCAGTGGAGTGAGGCCACAGGAACCCCAGAAAGAGGAGGCGACCCGAGCCCAGTGTCAGCCCCTCCCCTTTGCCCTGGTGGGGAACCACCTGGTCACCCATGGGGACACCCATGGGTAGTGGACGCTGGGCTGGTCATTTCCTCACTGGTGAGATGCAAATATGTAAGACCCCCTTCTCCAGCGGCTTTGGAGAGGAGGGGATGGTCCAGCACTCTTCCTGCTGGCCAGAGCCAGCGTTACTCTGGGTTCCCTTCTGGGTGTTGTCCTGATGACATATGTCCTACATCTGCCCTGTTCATGTCACTCAGCCCTCCGTCCATGGACCCGGAGATCAAGGCACAAGACCCACACAGCCCACCTGTGTGCCCAGATTGCAGCCTGGAGCAGGGAGCTCCCGGGAAGGGTGCGGCCACCAGAAGGAGGGTGTCAGTCAGGCAGTGGCCCCTGGGACTGTCCGGGACTGTGGGACACTCGACTTCATAGAGCAAGTGTCCCTGGACACTGAGGAGACCTTAGCTGTAGAAAAAGCTGGCGGTGAGGGTGAGGGGATTTCCAGGAGCCCTTCCCCCCAGGGGAGCCTCAGAGAGCAGAGTCCCCTGGGGAAGAGAAGACGGGCCATCTAGGCTTTGCTGGAAGCTCTCTGGGGATCGCAGGCCCTGGCCTGATACCCTGATCTGGAAGCCAGGGCCCGCGCGGAGCTTCTCTTCCACCGTGCTGGTTCTGCCCCCTAGTGGTGGCTGCGAGGGATGCGCCCGGGAGAGGAGCCCCTTGGTTACTCCCCTGGAGCTAAGGGTGTATGACCCAGTTCTCACTGCAAGGTCAAGGCAGCTCATCAGCACCCAACGGCACAGAAATTCAGTCCAAGGAAAAGCAGGGAGTAGACCGCGACACTTGTTGCTAAAGTACTCACTGAAACAATTTTGAAATCTATTGAAATGTCCCACACTTTTTATAGGAACATATACCTTTTTTTTTAAACAGAATTTTAAATTGTTTCCAGGGATGTAATTTCCGGGATACTGCCAACATTGAAATTTAAAAATAAAACGGTCACATCACTCTCCTGAATGTATCTAACTAAATGTAAATACTGCGGTGATTTATGGAGCTACAACTTACGTTCAGTGGCGTGCACAAACCTCGAGTCTGGTTTTTACATCTGTAAAACTGGTAGAACGAGATGAAGTCGTGGACAGTTTCCTGACCCCAGTTATTCCTTTGTATCCCCCACCCGGACAATATACCCCCCCCAGAAGGGCGGTCCTCTTAATCTATTACTGTGGATTAACTTTGCCAGGGTTTGATCGTATAGATGGGTGCACACGTGGTGTTCTCTCTGTCTGACTCCGCTCACCGAGCACCACGTCCACGAGATTCATCCCTCTGTCGCCTGTATCTGCAGACTATATTTTCCCATGGTTGCAGATTATTCCATTAGATGACTATCCCCCAATTTACTTACTCATTCTACTACTGATGGGCTTTTGTTTTCCAGTTTAGGAATAAAGCTGCTTTGAACATTTTCAAACGTGCCTCGTGAGACCAAAGCCCTAATTTTGTTAGACACACACGCACATGGGCGCGCACACACACCCGGCAATGACACTGCTGGCCTGGGCGCCCACACGCTTGGCTCTAGGGGCCACTGCCTGGAGCTACTCTGGTGTTCTCCCCCCTGCCACCCATCTAGTTTTACCTGATTATTATTTTTTTCTATGTCTTCTTTTATCTCCTGGACTTTGGGCCAACAGAAGTTAAATTGACAGAAATAATAAGGCAGGCGAGAAGCTGTCACAACATAACCAATAAAGCACATCATATATGTGTAAACTGTGCCACCAAGTAAAAGAAAAGATATATTTTTAAATGTATGTTGAACATTCATGACTAAGCATACCTCATACCTCAGAAGACCAGGTCACAAAGAAAGTCTCAAGAAAATCCATAAAGCAACTATGAGAAACAAACTGAGGGCCTCAGAGGGGAGGCGGGTGGGGGAATGGGATAGACCGGTGATGGGTGGTAAGGAGGGCACGTATTGCATGGTGCACTGCGTGTTATACGCAACTAATGAATCATCGAACTTTACATCGGAAACCGGGGATGTACTGTATGGTGACTAACATAATAGAATAAAAAATCATTAAAAAAAAAGAAAAGAAAATCCATAAAGCAGAAATAGCATAAACAAATGTCATCACAATGCAATCAAACTCGAAGTTAATTTAAAAAAAAAGTCTTTCCATCTTAAAAGGAAAAATTTACCTCTTTGTTGAACAATTAGGGGGAATATAACTAAGATTGAAGACCTTCTAGAAACTTTCTCCATAGAAAGAAAAGAGCACAGCTTTACTTACTTCGTCCAATAAAAATTTCAAAACAAACATAAGTAAATGAGGTATGGCTAAGTCTGGGTTTCCTAGAAAACTGCCTGAAGGAGAGATGAATGGACTGATGCTTTTCATGGGAGGTACCAACCCAGGCAGCAAGGGGAGTGAGACGAAGAAAGGCAAGGGAAGACAGGACCCAGCATGAAATAGTTCATGCCACGATGGCGGCCATGTCACTTTCAGCCCCAAAGGACCCACGGGTGTTTGCTTGGCTCGTGGGGCTTCTTTGGGATAAACTGGAAGGAGTTTTCCTCAGCACTTGAGAGAGAGGAAGGAAAGGGCATTGATCTGCCTAGATCCTTCCCACCGTTGGTTTTCCAATGGCCAAAGTTTGCCCTACAAGGAGTTCACTTCCTCACACTTCTGAGTTTCTTTGTGGGTCCTTCAGGGGCCAGACTGCAGATCCCACGTTTTGGGGCATGGTGCTTCATCCAGAGGAGCAGAGAGGAGGCCAACAATCCACAGACGTGCTGGGTTTGTTTGACTATGGAATGGTGGCCAAGGAGGGGCGTCCAGCATACCCAGAGCACAAGGCCAACCTGTCCCAGGGCCCAAAACAATCTGGGACCCTGTTGAGTCAATTGGGAGTGGAGATGGCTGGGAGGAGCAAGCAGCAGAGGGGTTCAGGAGGTAGGTGGCACCTGGGGAGGTGCATAGCATGGGTGTCCGTTACAGTCCTCCTCCCTTGCTTCACTAGATCCGTCTCCTCCCTCTGTATCTAACTTCCATGCTCTACTCTGGGGTCTCCTTTTTTTCTTTTTAATGGAAACAGGATGGTGTCATTCCAAATAATCACAGACCCCCTTCCAAGGTGGTGACCAATCTCTTGGAAGTCTTAAGATTAGATGTCCCAGTGAATCCCCAAGTTCCAGACAATCTCTCCCTGCCCCCATCATATGGGAGCAATCATAGCTTCTCATGGTCATTAGAATCTAGTATTTTCTGTCTGTTGGTGCACTAGCACCAGCAGCTGCTCAATATTTAGAGGAAACCTTACCCGTGATAACTAGTAGCCAAGTGACAATTGGCAAAACCAATAGTGTCCTCAGGTTAAGTGTTCTTTCCTGGGACGGACTCCCCAGACCTGTAATTTGGCAGAGTTTTAGGGACAAGAAGCACAAATTTCACAAGTGGGTCACTGGCCCGAGTCCATCTTTTTCTGTCAGTTGGTCATTGGGAACTACTCTTCACGAGGCCATAGATGTGAGTGGGCAGAGAAGTGGTGCATCTACTGATAGAATTTATGCACGTCTTCTGGACTGGCTTGAGCCTGATTTTGAAAGCATCGCTTTCAAAGCTTTCAAAGCATTACATGACGGATTGCTCCTGTGCGTGCCTCTCCTATGACTCTGCTATGATTCGGTGGGTCAAATAACAGCTCAAGCTGGGGAACCCTGGTTGCAGAGTCACCTGTGTCCCGTGATCCTCTGCTGCGTGTCTACTAGGGCCTGACAGTTTGCCAGGAGCGGTTTCTCAGGTGCTGGCGAGGGCAGAGACCCGCTCCATAGGCTAGATGGCTTTGCAGCAATTCTCTCATGGGGGATTGCCAGACAATCCAAATAGTATTCAAAGCCAATCCAGACACTTTTATTTCCATTAGATCTGTCGGATCTGTGACTCAAGAGGCTTCCTGGACCTTCTGAAAGCTCTCTCTCTCTTGTTCTGGGTGCTATTCAAAACTGGAAGTTTCCGGATCACTCAATAAATGGATGCAGTATTTGTTACCTCCTGCACACACAGAGCCCCCTTAAGTGGCTGTAGGTCCTGTTCGGTGGAAGGAGATGCAAGAGTAGCAACTTGTACTTTAACTTAGGGGCCACGTTCCAGAATGTCCATATCATTGAACCTCTAAAAACCTCACGGACGTGGCAGTCCACCGATTATTCTTTAGGATTAAATTTCCCATTGTCTGTACATATGAGACTTCCTAGTATATCCAGAGCAGTTGCCACCTCCTGTGTAACAGGTCCAATTAACCTGAGGCCATCAGCATGGTGCACCATGAGGTCGTGTAAACGTCAAGACGATCAATCTCCATAGACTACGTTGGAACAGAGAGCAATTGTTAACACAGCACTGAGGCAAGACATGGAGGTACGTTAATTTTCTTATCACAAAGAGTTGAACCGTCTTTGCTCTTCTGTCTTCATAGGTATCGAGATGAAACCACTCACTACATCAATAACCATTTATCAAATTCCAGAGGCTTAGTTGATCTCCTCTGGTAAAAATAACATATCCAGAATAGCAGCTGTAGTTGGAACTGTCACCTGTTGAAGCTAACATTCGTCCGTCATCATCTGCCACAACCCATCTAGGTTGTGTGGATGCCAGACAGGTGAACAGAGTTAATATTTTGGAAGGGCCACCATCCTCGTATGTATCTTTATTGGCGGTGTTTTTACTTGGCTCTTTCTACCATATTGGCCTGTACTCAATAGTTAGGGAATAATTGGAAAGGCAGGTCTCAATGAGCAAGTACTTTTCAAGCCTCTGTTGGGGATGTTTGCTGATGTCACCTTGAACGAAGCAACTCAGATGTCCAAGCCTGAATTCAAGCAGCAGAGAGAGAGAGACAATGCCTCTTGATGGGATGAGCATCAAAGAATTTGTGGTTGTTTTCAAAAAATTGACTACAGCCCTGCTGTAGAGAGTAGAAAGGACAAATAGTACCCTCTTGATTCGGGACGCTGCCAGTCTGGCATGAGTCTCAGCTTGCCCTTGTGGCTGAAGACAGAGAGGACTGATGGCGTGTGACACGGGGCACAGGAGGGGTGAGCTACAGTCGCCTCTTGCATCACTCAGGTCCTCTCATGTCACACTTCAAGTCCAATTTTTTTTTAAGATTTTATTTTTTATTTATTCGACAGAGATAGAGACAGCCAACGAGAGAGGGAACACAAGCAGGGGGAGCGGGAGAGGAAGAAGCAGGCTCATAGCGGAGGAGCCTGATGTGGGGCTCGATCCCATAACGCCGGGATCACGCCTCAAGTCCAATTTTTCAGGTTCTTTCAATTCCTCTAAAGGCTTAGTGCACAAAACTAAGGGAATAAGCTAAAGTCATTGATGAGACTGGACCTGAGCTGGTAACTGAGATTTTCGTCCTTCTCCACCACTCACGCTAGATTTTCCTCCCCTTCAATAAGAATTTTAATTGGCCTAGGTTGCTTGCTTGGTAGGGTGACTAAGTCTTTCAGACTTGAGGAGTCCGGGACTTCAGCTGCCTTGCTTTTGTCAGATGTGGTTGCTCCAACTGCCCAGTCGCCATTTTCATTGAGTATAGAAGCCCCAAGAGATACCCTGGAAAATGCCGAGTTCCACACCCACTCCTTTCCATCTTCATTGTACGGCACCCCATGGCTTCTCATGATAATTAGGGTCAATTCCCCCACCAACAAAGTAACTCCTTTTTTTCGCCTGCTGGTCCAACAGGATGGAGTTCAAAGTGACCAGACGGTAGTTCCAGCTTCAAACTCCTACAGCTCCTGGAGGAAGAATTCACCCCTCCCCGAGATAGTAACGTAGTAGGACGTAAGTTTTCAGGGACTGGAAGCAGATTCTTCACGCAGGTCCTGGGAGTGACGTTGAGAGTGGTCATTCCTATTCCCATCCAGTGTCTTCTAGCTATTTGTATATAGCACCGTATATGGGCCATGGGTCCAGTGCTTATTCTGTATCCTGGCGGACAGAACCCCAGCCCTGCAGGGTGAAGACCCCACTCCAGCGCCTTAGCTGAAAATTTCAGTCTTGGAACTGGCCAGCTGCTTCAGGGTGATATGACCTGTATCACATCATATGAGGAATAGAAGAGTGTCATAGCCATAACCCATTGTCGCACCACTTTTGCTATGCGTGTGGTCCTTACTCTGGGGGCATGTTGCATAAGATCTATCAGGCATCGGGTAAACCTTTGCAAAGTAGAGCTGGCAGAGAAGCCACAGGACAGAAAAAGAAATCTATATCCAGAGTAGGTGTTGGTTCTATTTCTTTCCCTCTTGGTTGGAAGAGGTCTGATGTAATAAACCGGCCAGGTGAGTGGTTTGGTCTCCTTGAGGGACAGTACCACGCTGAGAAGGTGCCATCTCTTCCGCTGACAGGTCAGCATTTGGCAGCATCACTGGTGACATAAGTCTCAGCGAGAGGGAGTCCACACACAGCCTCCATCTCTGCCAACATTGCTCGTCTGGCCACGGTCCCACCGTGCCAGTGTTAGCACTGGGGAGGACAGAGGCCGGCTGACTCCCACTGGGAGGGGGATCCGGGTAGGCTCTGGTGCGTCCCAAAGATCTGCTTCCTTTCTGCCCGGCTCCCTCATGTTCACATACCTCTTCCCCAGAACTCCTTATGTCCAGTCTTCCAGCCTTACTCTTTTCTCATCCCTAACTAAACAGCCAGCCATTCCCCACTGCCCAGGAATATCCTTACATTAGGTCTCTCCCCGTTCCCTAACTCAGATGACGTGAATTTCTCATAGCGCCATCTACTGGGGGGATTTCACTTCACCACGGTCCCTTGGGGACCATCCTGAGTGTGGAAGCGAGCTATGCTTAGCTCACACCAAAATATCAAGTGGTTCTATCTATGAACCAGGCCACGTTCTGTCCTCTTCTATCAGCCGGTCTTAGGAAACCTCTCAGGAAGACACAGGTGTGTGGTGAAGGAGACGTGTTAGTGCAGCGCGGCTGGGTAACCTGTGAGTCTGGGCCGCCTGCTCACGTGTGCTCTATGATCCCACATTTACGCTGTCCACCATCTGATGAAGTGCTGCTGGGTCCACCTGACTCTAAGACTTGGTGGATCTTATAATGTCCCATCCAGAACAGGCAGCTATGGCCGCACAGTCACATCATGTCCTACGGCCAGGAGCTCAGACTCTTCGAGGACCCAGGGGCACGCCAGAAGCGCTTTCCCAAATTGCGAGTGGCTATCTGCTCTGCGTGTCATGACCTCACCCCAGAACCCTGTGACTCCCCCATTAGGCTTGCCAGAGATTTCCCACAGCATCTTTATCGAGTACAGAGATTTTCAGTACCATTGGATCCACTATGAAAGGCAGCTCTGGGCCCTACTCGTGGTGAAGGGACAATGGACAATAACTTGTCTTTTATCTCAGAGGGAATGCCGTGGAGTACTGTGGACCACCGGACCCCTAAAAACGTCATCAGTGTGCAGGACCCAGAATGTATTCAGGGTCTGTGCCCCACTCTCTGGCACACAGGTGACTGAACCGTGCATTGAGTGCTTGCTGCTTCCTGCTCAACACGTTAGCGTCACATAGGAAAACAGCGGACTTGGCTCCTCTTGGCTCACTGCAAGGCTTTGGTGGAGGGAGCCGGCAGAGAGGAGAATTCAGAGTCCTCGCGGCGGTAAATGTGCTCTGCTCTCTTTCCCATGTCAACGCAAATTGTTTCATCCTCTTTACTGACCGGGATCGAAAAGAACGTATTTGCCAAATCAGTCACTGCAATGCAGTGCCAGAGGCAGGCTGGTGGGTTTGGGTAAAGATAATAATCCTGGCCCAGGGGCAGCAATCTGGGCTGCCGCTTGGATTAAGGTGACAGTAGTCCGCCATCATCATTGTGGATTCTCCGGGTGTTTCAGGGACTGTACAGATACATTCAACAGGGAGACCTCCCACGGTGCTACAGAAGCAAGAGCCCAGTGCTTAAGGGGGCACAGGTCAGAAGGACGGGCAGTCTCACTGAGTAAGGCTCTTACTAGTAAACTGTAGGGTTATTTTAGCTTCAAAAGGAATCATAACTGTAATTCATTGTAAGCCATTCAATAAGTGAAGCCCACGACTTGAGAGTTATGCTAAAAAAGTAAAAAGGAATACAAGGAACGTTCATCCTTTTAGAAGAATGCCAGCCAGAATGCTCAGAACACAAGAATTAGAATTTCTGCAGCCTCCCATGGACACTTGACTCCCGAAAGACCATGCGCAGACCAGCTTCTGAAGCGATCGTGCTGCGGGGCAAACACCCTGCCCCCAGACAAGAAGCACCTGTTTCTCATTCACACATTCGTTGTTCTCATGAATACTTGTCGGGTTCTTTCCCAGCCTGTTAGACCGCAGGTCCTTCTGACGTGTGCCCCCTCCAGCACGGGGCATGTCACATCTTCAGTTTCCACCTAGAGTTTTTCTTTGACCCACGGGTTACTTAGAAGTGTGTTGTTCATTTCTAAATATGTGAGGATGTTTTTTTCAGAGATCTTTCTGTCGTTGTTGGCTAATTTAATTCTACTGTGGTTAGAAAACATACTTTGTATGACTTGAATCCTTGTCTGACTTTAACATTTACTGAGACTTGTTTTGTGGCCCAGAGTATGGTTTGTCTCGGCCAATGGTGGTGCGTGTTTGCAGATACTTGTATTCCGGGCTGCTGTGGGTGGAACGCGCGGTAGATGTCAATGACGTCAAGTTTGTTGGCAGTGTTGTCTGTTTCCTTCCTGCATTTCTGCCCACTTGCCGAGACAGGTCTACAGCTCTCCAGCTACCCTTATTTGTGGGTGTGTCTGTTTCTCCCGGCAGCCGGGTCAGATTTTGTTTGGTTTCTTTCAAAGCCCTCATTCGGTGCATAAACGTCTAGATTTGTGATGTTCTCTCAATTAACTGACCCCTTTGCCCTGCTTATCGCTGCTATCTTTCTTCGGAAATCTGTCTTGTCTGGTGTCATCAGAGATACTCCTGCTCTCTTTGATTGAATGTGGCCTATTTTTCCCCATCCTTTTGCTTTTAAGCTACTGTGTCTTTATATTTGAAGTGGTTTCCTGTAGGCAGCATATGTGTGTCTTGTTTTGTTTTTTTGTATTATTTTGTTTAACAATGTGTCCATTTCTGCCTTTTCATGCAGGAGCTGAGACTGTGTTCTGTGACTGTGGGTATGGTTGACTTTAAGTCTTTCTTCTGTTTTCTGTTTGTCCCTCTGTTTTGTTTTGTTTTAATTTATCCCTCAGCCCTCTTTTTCTGTATTTTTTTGAATTATTTTATTACTTCATTTAATCAGCTTTGTTGGCTAATGAACTGTCACAATTCATTATTTTAGTAGCTGCTTTCGGTTTATGGTATATATTTTTAATCTAACCACGGTCTGCCTTCTAGGTCTGCCCTCAAGTGATATTACGCCACCGCACGTGCAGTAGGAAACTTACAAGTTTGTTGCCTTCTGCCCCGTCCTTTTGCTACAGCCATCCTACGTGTCACCTGCATACACTGCAGCCCCAATTTACTATTATTTTTGCCTTGTTCCTCTGTGTAGACTTCCTCCAACACTTGTTATAGTATGAGTCTGCTGGTGATTTGTCCTTCCAGCTTTTTGTACGTCTGAAAAAGCCTGTTGTGCCTTAGTTTCTGAAGGTTATTTCGGTTGAGCGAAGAATTTTATATCAACTGTGTTTTTTTCTTTCCTTCAGTTCTATAAAATGCTGCTCCACCGTCTTCTGATTGCATTATTTCTGACATTGGTTCAGTCTTTCTTCTACCTTCTTAAATACGGGGACCACAGTTACATGGTGTCCTAGCTCCTAATGTTTTCATCTGTGCCATTTATGGGTCCATTCCAATTGACTGATTTTTCTCCTTGTTGTGGGTTCTACCTTCCTTTTTCCTGCATACCTGGTACTTCTAATGGGAAATCAGACGATGTGAAGATTCCTTTTTTGGTGCTGGATATTTTTGTATTCTGTAAATATTCTCGATCCTTGTTTTGGGATGCAGTGCAGTTACTTAGGGGGACCCAAGCAGCATTTAGTCTAGGGTTAGTTTTCCTCACTCCTGCACTAAGACCTTGTTGGTATCCTTACCAGTGTCACATCCCAGTCTGGCTGATGGGAATAGACAGCTGCTCTCCGCTGCGTGGGCACCAGGCACCACTACTTCTGGTCCTTTTGGGTAGTTCCCTCCCCACCCTCAGGGAGAGTCCCTCCCACCCCCAGCATGCACCAACCGGTTCTCAGCTAGACACTGCAGGGAGACCTTCTGCAGGGCTCCGGAACTCTGTGTGCCCTCCTCTTAAGTACTCTGCCCGTGGGCTATAGACCACGTGGTTTCCCTGGACTGCACTCAGGAGATTCTGGGTCCCACCCCTGCATCATGTAAGCGCTCCAGCCAATTCACAGAGGGGAGCATGGGGCTCGCCTCGTTTGTTGCCACTGCCCTGCATCACCTTATGCTGGGGGCGGGGCAAGGGCGGTCTTGACCACTGTCCTCTCATGTATTTTTGTCAGGTTTTCAGTTGTTTGGGTCAGAGAGTAAACCTGGTTCGTGTTATTGCATCTGACCAGAACTGGGGTCCTTTTGCATGTTTATTTTTTTTAATTTTTTTAAAAAAATTATTTTGACAGAGAGAGAGTGGGGGGGTGGCAGAGGGAGAGGGAGAGAAAGAGACTCTCGGGGCGCCTGGGTGGCACAGCGGTTAAGCGTCTGCCTTCGGCTCAGGGCGTGATCCCGGCGTTGTGGGATCGAGCCCCACATCAGGCTCTTCCGCTGTGAGCNGTTATTGCATCTGACCAGAACTGGGGTCCTTTTGCATGTTTATTTTTTTTAATTTTTAAAAAAAAATTATTTTGAGAGAGAGAGAGTGGGGGGGGTGGCAGAGGGAGAGGGAGAGAAAGAGACTCTCAAGCAGATCCCAAGGCTTGATCCCAGGACCCCGAGATCATGACCTGAGCAGAAGCCAAGAGTCGGACACAACTGACCGCACTGCCCAGGCGCCCTCTTTTGCATTGTTTAAAATAGAGTCTGGGGGGCGCCTGGGTGGCACAGCGGTTAAGCGTCTGCCTTCGGCTCAGGGTGTGATCCCGGCGTTCTAGGATCAAGCCCCACATCAGGCTCCTCCGCTATGAGCCTGCTTCTTCCTCTCCCACTCCCCCTGCTTGTGTTCCCTCTCTCGCTGGCTGAATCTATCTCTGTCGAATAAATAAATAAAATCTTTTTAAAAAAATAAAAAATAAATAAAAAACATTGTTTATTTTGGTAAATTAAAAATAGAATACATTGCATGAGCAGTCACATCTTACTTTCTACATAGTTCTAAATACAGTTCTGACTTCCTTTGTGAAGCCTTTGAGAGAGACGTTACATCTCAGGTAGCCTAAGCGTGNTGAATAAATAAATAAAATCTTTTTAAAAAAATAAAAAACATTGTTTATTTTGGTAAATTAAAAATAGAATACATTGCATGAGCAGTCACATCTTACTTTCTACATAGTTCTAAATACAGTTCTGACTTCCTTTGTGAAGCCTTTGAGAGAGAGACGTTACATCTCAGGTAACCTAAGCGTGCAGGGAAACAGCCCAGCTCTGCTTCTCAGGTTTGTAATTGACATCTAGTTGAAAACTGAGTGCAAATAAAGGGTTTTTAAAACTTGCAGGGGCGCCCTATTGGCTTCCCGTCCTTGGGCAGGTCCTGGCTGTCAGTTCCTGTCCCTAGCAGCCTGAACACACAGGGCAGAAGCTCCAGCTTTGCAGGGCTGATAGGTAGGGTGACCAACATGTCCCAGTTTGCCTAAGACTTGCCCAGATTTAAAACCAAAGTCCCGAGTTTGGAGAACGCCCTCAGTTCTGCGCCGGCCACGACAGCGGGTCACCCCAGAGGCCGCGTTCCTGCAGGACTGGATGCAGAAAAGCTCCCCAGCAGGCACGGGCTCACCTCTGCGGATGCCCGCAGCCAAGGCCACTCGACCCCCTCCCCGCGTTGTTGGACGAGGGGAGCTCGTTATGGAGGCCGGGGGGGGAAGAGAGTCAGAGCAGGGAAAGCAGGTGTAACGCCCTGATGTGGGCTGGGCCGGGGGGCTGGGAGAGGGTCTAATGCAGCAGGGGTTTGCTCTGTATTGGATGCTGTCAGAAAGGGTGTCCATAACCCTGCTCTGCAGACCACGAGGAAGACGGAGTCACAGTGGTAACGCCGCCGCTGTCGCTCCCTTGAGCCCAGAGAGGGGCTGCTTCCTCGTCTGTGGGGGGCACGGCCAGCTTGTCTCCAGCTGCGCTTAGACAATGCTATGAGGTGGCCTAGCTTTATCTCATTCCATCATCGTCTCCCAGGGGCCTTGTCCAAGCGTGGTGTCCATGAGATGATTTCTGTCCTCCAGGAAAGCGACATGGCCCGAGGGGAGCGTGGGACCAGCTTCTATGAGCTGTGGAGGGGGTTGGGGGGCTTTTCTCTTTCCATGGAGGGGGGTAGATGGTAAGTAGGATGAGCATAAATTAAAAACTTACATTCCTCAGAAGTCACTATTAAGAGAGTGAAAGCCAAGCCACCCCATTTCAGAAGACATGTTAATACATGTCTTCTGAAAAAGATAACATCCAGACGACACAAAAACTCCAAATCAACGAGGAAAAGAAGGAAAACTCATTGGAAAAACTAGTGCTTTCAAGACTTAA
>NC_048231.1:39936085-39936211 GCF_002007445.2 Ailuropoda melanoleuca
AATGAACAAAAGCTATTTAGCGGACCAGTCTATGTCCCCTGAGTGTTTGAATACTTTAAAAGTAGCATGAGTACTGGAGCAGAAAGATCGCCTATAAAACGGAAGAACTTTCTTCTTCTTTTTTTT
>NC_048231.1:39936473-39950308 GCF_002007445.2 Ailuropoda melanoleuca
GGGCGAAGGCAGACGCTTAACCGCTGTGCCACCCAGGCGCCCCCGGAAGAACTTTCTTAAATTCCATATTTTGATAGTAGCGTATGGGAACTCTTTCCCGAAAGCTTTTACCTGTTATAACTTTAGGACGGATTCCGTTGTGTTGCTGTGCACTTCCGCTATTACACCAGCTGTAGGAGCTCCTGGCTTCCAAGTAAAACAAATCCCCCGCAAACCCCACCCTGGGTTCAGCCTTTAACAATAAACAAGTTCGTCAAGGGAAACTCTGCTGGTAGTTTATATCCCACTCAAGTAAGGTGATGGCTTTTACCTTTCTACCTCCCAAAACAGAAAAACAAACCCAAAGGACTCAATGCCCAGCCCGAGGCTGAGCCTTCCCTCACTGTCTCCTCCCTCCCAGGGGTTGGACTAACTTTTGAAGCCTTGGAACCAAAGGACCCTGCTTCCCTCCTCCCACGCTGGGTGGGCCCCTGGACGGTTTGCTGCAGAGGCCTCCCCTCCCCTGGTGGTGTCACCTTACACTCTGAGCCCGGACCTCCTTCCATGTCAGAGGGGGATGGGGAGACAGCTCTCCCTCCAAGTCACCCTAGGGGCACCGAAGTCCACTGCCATTGGGGTGGCTAGGGAAGACTCCTTCCCTGCCTCTGGTGAGTCTGTCCCAAAGCTGTCAGAGCACAGACACCATGAGGGGACCAGTGTCCTGAGCTTCTCCCGCCCCAGCCCTGCCCCCCGGGGGCTGTGATCCACCCACGGCTGCCGGATCCAGGCCTCTCTAAATAGCAGACTGAGCTCCGGGAAAATGCACGCTATCTCCAAATAAGCCGTTTCTCCCGGCCTGGCCTGCGGGAGGCACCTCCCCAGCCACCCTCAGTCCTCTCTGGAATGGGGCTGGGCCTAACTCGCTGGCCAAGAGGGACTTCACCAAGGGCTAGTATGACAGGTGTTTGGGAGGCCGGGCTCAGTGGTCTCCTTCCAGAAGCCCTTGACCTTCTGAGTTGAGGTTCTAGGAAGGCACCAGAGGCCGGTCTGGGAGGCCGAGGTCAGGGACCCAGGGGTTCACTCCCTATGGGATGGATCTCCCAGGGAACACCTGATTTCTGTCCTCCTTCAGATGCCCTCAGATAGTTCAGGGGCCTCTGTTCCTTGTGGACTAAATATCTGCCCCCATTTCACCTAAAACCACCTTATGGCCCCCACACTGCTCACCCCAGGCCCCACTCCCCCACAGGTCTGCCTTTTCCAGCGGACCCCAAGAGCCAGCTTCTGTCACAGTTGATGGCAGGGCTTGTGCCTTAGGACCGGGACTTGGGCCCCAGGGGAGCTGGTGGGGCCTTGTAGAGGAGGTGGCAGGACAGACTTGTTCAGGGAGCCCCCAGGAAAGAGGAAGGGCCCCCCCACCTCCTGTGGACTCCTGAGAGGCCCTGCACCCTGCTGGACTCATGTCAGGGAAGCCTGCCCCTGCTGGACCCTGGCTGGGGATGCCCTGGCGGGGTGGGGGGGGCGTGGTGCCAGGGCTGGAAAGAGTCAGAGTTAGAGAGGAAACCGCAGGGAAAGGAAGCAGCCAAGGGTTCGCCCCTCCCAAGGTCAAGGGAAGGAGTAAGCTAGAACGAGTCACGTGGCTGCCAGTCAGAAGTTTAACCCAGTGGGGTTAAATTTAAACATTTGTTTTGTTAAAAAAAAAAAAAAAAGGAAAGAAAAAATTCTGGAATTGGGTAGACAGCTGCTTAGGGCCACCTTTGGGGGTTGCTGACAGGTGCCCATTTCCTGCTCCCTGCGTCCCCGATCTGGATGGGAGAGTGGTTCTGCCCACCGCGCGCCCTCCCTGTACATGTGGAAGTCGGAAAGGGGGGAGGCTCTGCCCCTCGCCACTCTCTTTGCTCTTTGCTGCTGACGGGCAAGGTCATGAAGGGCAGGGCCTTTCTGAGCAGGTTTCAGTGTCTCCTCCCAGCTGCCGAGATGCTGGGGGGCTGGGACGGCAGTGACAGGCCGTGACATTAGCAGCAGAAGCAGCTCTGTTGGGGGACAGAGCCTGGAATGGCCACTCTGGTTGTTCTGTAAACTCCTGACCCCCGTGGCAGGTGCAGGGGTCCAGCACTTCCCCACCCCCAAGCCGCTCAGAGCCTTCTCCTCCAAATCTTGCAGAACTTTCATAAGCACCTGATTCTGTCTATTAAGTCAGCCCCTGCTTAGATTACCCAGAGTGGCTCTGTTGCCTCGCCCTGCCTGCCGCGGGATTTGCTGCCAGAAGTGACGTGGCCTTAATAGCACGGGTGAGGCGTGGGCAGCATCAGTGTCCTCCAGCTAAGCCCACGGGACATACCTGCTGCTGAGCCAGTGAGGGGGCGCACACCATGGGGAGCCGTGGGATGTCTCAGTGAGAAGGTGCTAGAAAGCACTTGGATTTGGGCTTGTAGGAAGTGATTTTAGTGAAAGTTCAAGAAAGTAGGGTTTCTCTCTGGAATGGATGCTGTCAGGAAGTGGGGGACATTTCTCATAGTACGTCTTATCTAGAAGGAGGGAAGGCTGTACAGTTGGCCCTTGAACGACACAGGTTTGAACTCTGCATCCACTTAGATGCGGATAGGTTGGATAGATACAGTCCCGCACTGTGAATTGCATTCTCTCTTCTTTATGGTTTTCTTACTAACATCCTCTTTCCTCCGGCTTACTTCATTGTGAGAATACAGTGTAGACCACATGCAACGCACCAAAAATGCGTTATGTCCTCGGCGAGGCTTCCAGGCAGCAGAGGCTCTTAGCACTTCAGTCCTTGGTTCGGGGGAGTCAAAGTCATACGCGGATTTTCAAGCACGCGGCGGGGTGTCAGCGCCCTAAACCTCGCGCTCTACAAGGCGTCAGCTGTAACCGGTGAAAAAGCAGCTGTCACTCGCAGAAACCACGAGAGGGGCGTGTTTGGTCATTTC
This sequence comes from Ailuropoda melanoleuca, assembly GCF_002007445.2. NCBI lineage: Eukaryota > Metazoa > Chordata > Mammalia > Carnivora > Ursidae > Ailuropoda > Ailuropoda melanoleuca. The sequence continues at coordinate 39,939,398 of NC_048231.1, forward strand.
TGTGGTTTGGAAATTACTCATATTTCTGTCCGTATTCAGACACGATCACAGAGGGCTCCTGTGTGGCTTGGTCCATCCGGTCACAGAGCGGCCGTGTCTCGCTGATGTTGGTGTTCTCTGGGACTGTTTCCGTGCAGCAGGAGGAGGCCACCGTATCACCACGAGGCCCAGGCCAGCTTTAGCTCCCACGTGGCCGGGACTGCTCTTCTCACGCGACAGCAAACAGGCATATACGCAGGCTGGGAGGCTGGGGAGCCCTGGCGACCACAGTAAGACGTTCGGTGAAGCTGTTTCCAGCGCCATGTATCTAGGGAGTCTGTCCAAGGGTGCGGAGGGGCCGTGCCTCTCACCTGCTCCTGCGGCGTCGTCTCCTCATCCACAGTCCACACCTCTGACCTCACAGGGAGGTCGTTATGACTAGTTGATGGAGAAGGAAAGAGCTTGATCCTGGTTCACAGATGGCGCCGAAGCGGAGGGCTCAAGCATTCATGCGGTGACCCGAAAGGACAGAGGTGAAGGGAAGTCCTCTCAGTGGTCATTACTTCAAGCACCACGTTTGCCCGTTGTCCGCTTTGCCTGGCCTGAAAATGGCCAGAAATACAGCTCTCTATTGACTCATGGACGGTTGCTAATGGCTCGGCTTTCTCATCAGAGCCTTAGACAAAAACCACGTTGCAAGACCGGTAATGAGGTGATCTGGGGATGACATACGGGGAGGGGCCTCTCTGGGTAGACAGGGACTGTAAAGACACTTGGTCACATGTGAATACTCGTCCAAAGGCATCTGGTGCAGAGGAGGCCCTCGGGAACCACTTGGACGGGACAGTCCATTCTGGGACAGCAGCCAGCCTCTTTAGCCAGCCATCCAAATGCTTGTTCAATGGGCTCATGAACGAAGTGGCCAAGGAGGCAGGGCTGGAGGCTATGCGTGGGCCCAGCGTCATGGACTTGGCCTCACCGGGTATGACCTGGACATCGTTGCAGTTGAGAATCTAACCCACCAAGAGCAGAGACTTGTGTGGAGCCCCTAACATGGTGTCATTTCCTGGGGACCAGCTGGTCACTTGGCGGAAGCCGGATTTCATCAGATCTCTTCCGTCATGGAAGGAGCAGCAATTTGCCCTCACTGGTGTAGACATTTAGTGTGGACATGATTCGCTTTCCCTGCCTGTAATGCCTCTGTCAGCACCACCGTCCACAGATTTACAGTATGCCTTGTGGACCTTTATGGAATCCCACAGCACATTTCTGTGATAAAGAGATTAATTTTACAGCAGAAGATGAGAGGAAATCAGATACACACGTGGAGTTCAATGCTCTTACTTTGATGTGCCCAGCCAGAACGCGTGGCCTAAGAGATGGTCCAGTGAGGACTCGTGTGAGTCCCGTGGGAGGCAACACTCCGAGAGGGTGCAGCTGCGTCTGACAGGTTGTGACCTTATCTAAATAAGAGTCATGATGCAGTCACTCAAGTACAGGTGCCATTCGGGAGTCAAGGGGTGCTAGAGGAACTAGCTCCTCTCACGATTATTCCCAGGAACTAAGTGGGTCCTTGGAGGTGCCTCTTGGAACTTCTATTCCAAAGGGAAAAGGTCATCAGAAAATAGTGTCAATCAAAAACTGGCAGAAACCTCCCAAGGATTCAGACCTTTTGGGTGTGTTTGGGTCATACTACTAGATGAAAAACCCCACCAGCCAAGGTCCTGGCTAAGGGGAGATAAAACACGGAATGGGTAATGGAAGAAGAAAATTAGAAAAATCATACTTGAAAGCTGCTAAGAGAGTAGATCTTTAATGTTCTCATCACAACAACAGCAAAAAAAAATGGTAGTTATGTGAGGTGAAGGATGTGTTAACTAAGCTTATTGTGACAATCATTTTGTAAGGTATACATGTATCACACTATCAAGTTGTGTATCTTAAGCGTATCCAATGTTACATGGCAATTATATCTCAGTAGAGCTGGAGGCAATATCAACTATGCCCTCAAGAAAATACTAGCAAATAGAATCCAACAACACTTTAAAGGGCTGATATGTTATGGCTAAATGGGATTTATTCCTAGACTGCAAGAGTGCTGCATCATACAGAAATCAATCAGTGTAATACACCATGCTGACAGAATGAAGGGGAAAAACCTGCATGATCCTCTCACATGATGCAAAAATAATTACTTGACAAAATTCAATATCCTTCTATGATAAAAACACTCAACAAGCTAAGAATGGAAGGAAACTAAACATAACAAGTGATATATGAAAAGCCCATAGTGAACGTCATACTCAATGATGAAAGACTGGAAGCTTTTCCTCTAAGATCAGGGAGAAGGTAAGGAGGCAAGCTTTCACCACTTCTATTTAGGGTAGTACTGGAAGTCCTAGGCAGAACAATTAGGCAAGTAAAAAAAGGGGGGGGGGAATCCTCTTTGGAAAGGAAGAAATAAAATTATCTTTGTTCTCAGATGACATGATCTTAAATGCAGAAAACCCTAAAGATTTCATTTAAAAAAACCTGTTAGTAGTAATAACTTCAGAACGTTGCAGGATACAAAATCAATACAAAAAATCAATTGTGTTTCTATACACTAACAATGAACAATTCAAAAAGGCAATGAGGAAAACAATCCCATTTGCAATAGCATCAAAAAGGAGAAAATACTGGGAATAAACTTAACCAAGGAGGTGAAAGACTTGCGTAATGAAGAGTGCAAACCATTGCTGAAAGAAAGAAGACAGAAGTAAATGGAAGTACATTCCATGTTCATGGATGGGAAGATTTAAGATCGTAAAGGTGCCTATACTACTCAAAGCTATCTACAAATTCAAAGCAATTCCTATCAAAATCTGAATGGCTTTTTTTTTTCGGAAATAGAAAAACCCATCCTAAAATATGTATGGAATCTCAAGGGATGCCAAATAGCCACAGCAATCTTTAAAAAGGACAGCCAAAGCTGGAAGACACACTTCCTGATTTCAAAACTATTACAAAATAGTGTGGTAGTGGCAGAAAGACAAACGTAGTCCATGGAATAAAATAGACCCAAAACTACATTCTCGTAGGTCACCTTTACAACTTTGGATTTGGCAATGATTTGGATATGATGCCAAAGGCCACAAAAGAAAAACTGGATAACTGGACTTTGTGAAAATGTTAAGATTTTGTATGCATATAAAAAGACATGATCAAAATTTTTTTGTATATCCTTATTTAGATATCACATGTATTTATATCAAAAGGCAACCTATAGAATGGGAAATAATATTTGCAAATCATAGATCTGATAAGAGGTTAATACCCAGAATATATAGAGAACTCCTAAAACTTAACAACAACAAAAAAAAACCCTGATTTAAAAGTGGACAGTGAGTTTGAATAGACATTTCTCCAAAGAAGAGATACAAATAGCCAATGAGCACGTGAAAAGATGCACAACATCATTCATCATTACGGAAAACAAACACCACAATGGGGTGTCATCTCACACCTACTAGAATGGCTATTATGAAAAAACAAACAGAAAGTTACAAGTGGTGGTGAGGATGTGGAGAAATCGGAATACTTGTGCACTGCCGGTGTTGGTGGAAATGTGCCACTGTGGAAAACTGTATGGTGGTTCTCAAAAAAATTAAAAATAGAATTCGCATATGATCCAGTGACTCCACTTCCGGGTGTTTATCCAGAGTAGGGTTTTGAAGAGATACCTGAACACCCACGTCCAGAGCAGCATTCTTCACAGTAGCCAGAAAGTGGAACCAACCTAAGTGTCCACTGAGAGATGAATGGAGAAGCCTAAGGTGGTCTATCCATACAGTGGAACCTATTCAGCCAGGAAATTCTGCCAGACACTCCAGCAGGGGTGAACCTTGAGGACATGATGCTGAGTGAAATAAGCCAGTCACAAAAAGAGAAACACTGTACAACTCCACTTACGTGAGGTTCCTAGAGTAGTCAGATTCAGAAAGACAGAGAGTGGAATGGTGGGTGCCAGGGCTGGGGGAGGTTACTGTGCAATGCATACAGAGTTTCAGTTTTGCAAATGAAAAAGTTCTGGGGGTGGGGGGGCCTCGGTGGCTCAGCCAGTTAAGCCTCTACCTTCGGCTCAGGTCATGATCCCAGGGTCATGGGATGGAGTGCCACATCGGGCTCCCTGCACGAAGCCTGCTTCTGCCTCTCCCTCTGCCGCTCTCTCTCTCTTAAATAAATAAATAAAATCTTAAAAAAAAAAGAAAAGAAAAAAAGAAGTTCTGGGGACGGGTTGTACAATACTGTAAATATACTGAACACTATTGAACAACACATTAAAAAATAGTTAAGATAGTAAACTTCATGTTATGTATATTTTATCACAATTTCAAAATCAACTATGGCCTCATGACCAGTTACAGAGACAATGAGGTAACAGTCATGGATATTTTCTTGCTTGCCTGTTATGGGGCATGAGTTAGCTAGACTGCAAGCAGACCGAGGGAAATAAAGATGTGACTCACTTACTCTACCACCACCGTGATGGACTGTGGATGTGCTGCCCAGAGTCTCCTTCTGTTGGGTTGTTGCCTCAGCTGCTGGGAGGGCTGCTGGCTGACAAGACTTCAGCTGTCAGCTCCTTTAGGGACCACCCCAGCTGTAGAGAGCAGCCTTGCTCATTACAACGCCCTTCCCTGGGGACTTCCCATATAAGATGAGTGATCTGAGGGAGGAGTATGAAGACGTAGCTATTTTGACCCAACTCAGAGCAGGCAAAGGACCGTTCCAGTCCCAGAGATCCTCGCGAGGTTGGCTGAGGCCATCATTAGGGCTGCGCTATAACTCAGCTTCTTCCGCCTTCCTGCTGCCCCTCCCTTCCTTCCATCAGCCTTACTCCCAGATGCTCTTCACAAGCACCCTGCATGCTGAACTCCTCTTCCGGTCTGCTTCTGAGACCTCGTCAAGCTCTTCTGTGAATCGTGGAGCGAGTCAGAGGTGAAGGTGGAGACAGAGCAGAAATAAACAATATTAGAAAAAAGGAGAGGATGTAACCAGCAATGCTACAGTTTTAAAAATCTTGCTTAGGGACGCCTGGGTGGCTCAGTCATTAAGCATCTGCCTTCGGCTCAGGGCGTGGTCCCAGCGTCCTGGGATCGAGCCCAGCATGGGGCTCCTCCGCTGGGAGCCTGCTTCTTCCTCTCCCACTCCCCCTGCTTGTGTTCCCACTCTCCCTGGCTGTCTCTCTCTCTGTCAGATAAATAAATAAAATCTTTTTAAAAAAATAATAAATAATAAAATAAAAATCTTGCTTAGGAGGTCGTCATGAACAATTTTATACCAATTTGTTTGGAAAGACATAGGATGTATAGATCCCTAGAAAATTACAAACTAGGAAACTAAATTAAGAAGAAAATTAAAAACCTGTAACCATTAAAGACATTAATTTTTTTCCCAAAATGATGCATTTACAAGCAATATCTACCAAATGTGGAAAAAGCAGATAATTCCAGTCTTACACAGAACCTCCCGGAGAACATAAAAGGAAGGAACACTCCCCAACTAGATTTGTGTGTGTGTTAGCCTAATATTGATACCAATGCAAACAAGAGCAGTATAAGAAAAAAATGTATCAACAAGTCTCATTCACGAACATAGATGCAAAAATACGGAATAAAATCATAGCAAAGTCAATTCCCCAAATGTATAAATATTTATATCACATAACAACCAATGGGGTTTATCTTGGGAACGCAAGGTTGGTTGAATATTATAAAATGGGGGAATATAATCTCCCACGTCTGACATCTTCACGTTCACAATCTCGTCATCTAAATCGAGTCCAGGCAAAGATGAGGCATCTCTAGTACCGTTCCTCAAATACAGTTTCTCTGGGTCCGTAGATCCAGGTTAGCGGCCTCCCTGCTGTCACGTGCCCCATAGTGTCCAGTGGTAGAGCTGACATGGGGTAACTGCTCTAGACACACCTGGTCAGAAAGGGGTGCAGTGGGGAACACAGAGGAGTCACTGGCCCATAGCAATTCTGAAACCCAGCCAAGCAGTTCTCTGATTAGGTCTTAAGTTCTGGAAAGAATCCTCCTTTGCTTTGGGCTCTGTCCTCTGACCTCTATTCTGCCCTCTGAGCCATCCCTTTTACTTTTTTTTTTAAGATTTATTTATTTTAGAGAGAGAACGAGTGGGAGGGGCAGAGTGAGAGGGAGAGAGAATCTCAAGCAGACTTCGAGCTGAGGACAGAGCCCAATGCTGGGCTCGATCCCAGGACCCTGAGATCATGACCTGAGCCGAAACCAAGAGTCGGATGCTTAACTGACTGCGCCACCCAGGCACCACCCGCCCCCTCCCCATTTTTTAAATGAAAGCACATGTTTGCAAGCAAGCAGTTTTCTCAGCCTGCTTCCTTCCAGGAAAATTGTGCAGGGTGGGGGGTAGGGGAATCCAAAGTCTCTCTTCATTTTGAATGGCTCTGTCCTTGTCTTCGTCCAAGTGGGTAGTCACTCCATTAGCAAAAAGGCACACCCGTGAAGGTCTTTGAGATGAGCTCTGCTCTAGCGTGGACTCCTGGGATGGCTGAGGGGCGATGTGGGGGCTTCCGAGAGGCCCTGTCTCTGGGAGAGAGGATTTGTGGGGTACACCTTAATCTTTGTCACAGGCCCTGAATGGCCCTCTGAGGGATCACCTTTGCTCTTTCTGGGGCCTTGACTGCCACACCCCTGGCTTCACTTGCAGACCGATTCTCCTGGATCTGACATTCCCTGGGAAGTCATTTCTTAATTTTAGCATCTTTTACCATTTGGAGAAACTGCAAATTTTCAAAACTACCAGGCACCAGTTCCTTTTTGTTTCCCAGCTCTCTCAACCTGCCTCCCTCCTCCTGTGCTACAGGCCTCGGGAAGAGGCCAGCACTCTGCCTGCAAACCTCCTGGTGGGCTCATGGGCATCAGAGGGCAGCTGCAGGCGACACAGTGGCCATGCTTCTGCCGTTCTGTCCCCAGAACCCGTGGTCCTCACTTCCTGGGCACCCTCCCTGGCAGTGTCCTCAAAGCCCCTCCGTCTACTCATGGCCTGTCCAGGGTGTGTTAGTGTTTGCCTAACACTCCCCCGAACCCCACCTGGCTCTGCCCACAGTCTGGTTCCAAAGCCACTCTGGCCTGTTTGGACATTTGCATGTCGGTACCCTTCCCCAGGCACCAGGAAGCTGTTAGGAGTGGTCTGTCGCTGCATGACAACTCACTTTAAAACTTACTGTGTAAAACAATAAACGTTTCCCGCCTCATAGCGTCTGTGGGTCAGGCAGCTCTGGGCAGCTCAGCTGGGGCCTCTGCTCAGGCGCCCTCGAGGGAGCGGTGATGGGTGGGCAGGGGCTGCCCTCATCTCAAGGCTCATCTGGGAAAGGATCCCCCTCCCAAGCTCCCAAGGAGTTGTCGGCAAGCCTCAGGTCCCCGCTGGCTGCTGGCAGTTCCTTGCCACACAGGCCTCTCCGCCAAGCTAGTCACAGCATGGCGGGGGGCCTTTCACAGAACAAGGACCCTGAGAGAGGCTGATCAAGAAGGGGGCGGTGGTTTTGTGATTTAATCTCAGAAGGGGCATCCCGTCACTGTTGTCCTGTTATATTCCCTAGAAGAGAGTCACCAGGTCCTGCCCACCCTCCAGGGGAGGGAGCCACCCAGGGCAGGAGGACCAGGAGGTGGGGTCACTGGACACACCTCAGAGGCTGTCCACCACGGACATAGAGCAAAACCTCCAAGAACCGGGACGAAAAGGGCAGATCACACAACTTTAACAGCTGACGAAGAGCCGGCATCTCACTGGAGAGGGAATCAAATGCCGTAAAACCCTCCAAAAGAGCTGTGAACGTCCCTGGCAATCTGACTTAGACAATGGCAACCATGGCACGTCGGCGAGAAAACATCCGCACAGACCGAGCTGCCGACCACTTGGAGCTTCGGGAGCGTGTGGGTACGGGACTGTTACAACCAGCTTGGAAACCAGTTTCCCGTTCCCTGGTGATGCTGAGCGCGCACGGAGCCCGAGGCCCAGGGCCCAACCTCGAATGGCTTGAGTCGGTAACACCACCTGCAAGCTAGGAAGCTGACTGCCCGGTTCCTGGCCCCCCCCCCCCCCCCCCGGGCACGGTGCTTCCAGGTTCCACAGCACCCGGGCCTGGCGAGAGGCACATGTGCTGCTCGTAAACCCGCTTGAGTCCCCCGGGCCGCTCTTGGCTCCAGAGGGACTAGGGGCAGTCCGTGTGCGGCACACCTAAGTTAGAAGTAAGAAATGCATGAAAAGAAAGAAAATCTAGTGTGTAGGTCTGGAATTTTACATGTGTGTGTGCACGCGCATGCACAGGCGTGCGCATACACACCCAGAAACTGCTTCAAACCTATTCCTGAGGTCACAGGAGCTGATCACGTGGGCCTGATCATTCGTCATGTTGAACACCCTGGGCTCTGAGCCGAATCGTAGATCTGAGTGGAAGGATCTGAGGCAGCCCCAGGAATCTAAAGGAGGAAGTGTCCACTTGTACATGTTTTCCCGGAGTGAACCTATTATCCAGAGGCACAGGAATCCAGGGACACAAGACCCCCGAGGAGGCCTCAGGGCAAGCAGGTAGAGAGTCAGAAAGGCAGGGCAGGCAGGGCTGGGGGTCCCACAGCTTGCCGTCCATGGGGCCCAGCTTCATGATGCAGAACGGGACACTGTTTGCTCCCGGCGTGCTTTCTCCGCACAGCTCAACGTCCAGTCCGGGAACAGTCTGGGGTTTTTCCCTCTGTTCCAGCAGAGGAAGGGACAGCTTTGGACAAAGACAGCTGAGGCCAGGAAGGTCCTCCGCCCACCACACACACACACCTCCACAGGGCCCCCTCCCCTCCTCCCTGTGTTTGAAATGACCCCTTAGAGATGATTCTGGAAGGGGGTGTGAGGAAACACTGCCAGGAGGAGTGACCCCAGAACACAGAGGGTCAGAGGAGGGATTGAGTTAGCTGGACTTCAAGGCTTCAAATTAAGTGCCCCACAGCCCCTCCCCCAAAGTCCCAGAGAGAGGAAGAGAGAAAAGACAGATGACACCCCGCCTAGCCCTCTCCCCTGGCGGACTGGCTGTCAGGCACTGGCAGGTTCTAAAATATATACTTAGTACGTTAAAATAAAATCCATCTTTCTGCTCACATATCATATATAATGTAAATAAAATTCCCAGAGCCGTGCATAACCATCACTTTATACATAACTTTCCCGTAAAAAAATGAAATTTTTCAGGCCACGGGCACAGTTTTGAGCGTTCTTGCTTATTTCTCTTAGAAGATGTTTACGTGGTAAGTCTAGGTTCCTAAATTTGGAGGATTTGTTGTAGCGGGTGAGGCAGAATCATTAAGTTGTGAAAACGGGAACGCACGACTCACATCAAAGACAAATTCTTAAAATCATAAAACAATGGCATTTTTAAACCAGTGCAGGAAACGTTTGTTCGTTACGCGACAACCATAGACAAAGATGCTTACACGGTCTGCTTCCGCTTCAGTCTCCGGGTCACTGGGAACCACGCAGGTGCCGGACAAAACACCCCACTCAGCCTGGGGCAAATACACACGCCATGCAGCCATTTTCCCTCTGGTTACTGTCGTGCTTCCTGGAGTGTAACTGGGGAGCAGAGACAGTGCCTGCAAATGTAGGGCTACAGCTCTAAGTATTAGAAAGACCGATATTCAAAACTAGCACCTGGTCAAATCACTTTATTTTCACTCAATTTACAGACGCAAAATCAACTGGATGTCAGTTACAGACGGGAGGGCAGGGCCGACCGACGTCTGGGTGAGCAGACATTATTTCTCCCCTCCCAGGGTATACAATATCCCTTTCAAACCAATGCTGCGTGTGTCATAACTATATTTAGAAATACGCAGAGAGGAAAATATGACCGCTCACTTCGAGGCTGCAAAGCAGAGGGAGACACTCGAAAACCTGCAGGAATCCGAAGCTTCAAGTCTTTAGTTCACGTTCCTCAATCCATTTCAAAGGTCGGATGACATCAGAAGGCATTCGTTATCAAACAAGGCGGGGTGGGGTGCGGGAATCCTCTAACAAATCCCATTTGAAGAAAAGGGTGGTGCTGTCTCCATTCAGGAAAAAAGATACCGATTTGGGGCTGCCTAACGTGGCAAAGGTTTCAGCAAACATTTGAGAAGCTCTGCAAACAGCTGGAAGCGCCGGTCTGAGTGACCACGCGGAAGTGACCACTTGTCTTCGGCCGGTAACTTTCTTGAAGAAGCAGGGAAGGAAGGCTGAGCTTCAGAAATCGGAAAAGCGCTGAACGTAGCCAAAAGTAACCGCGGCCGATTAACCAATGAATCTTTCCGACGGCCACGTATCCTGGGCATTCGTCGGGGGGGCCGGGGCCTCTTCCTCCGGTGGGGCCAGGGCCTCCATCTCGCGTACCACCTGCGTGAACACCTGGTCCACCATCAGTTTGCTCTTGGCCGTGACCTCCAGGAACGGGCAGCGCCACTCGCGGGCCAGCGCGCGGCCCCGCGCCGTCAGCACCTGGCGCTCGGCGTCCAGGTCGGCCTTGGTACCCACCAGCACGAGCGGCACGGCCTTGGGCCCCCGCAGCCGGCCCATGCGCTCCCGCAGCGGCCGCACCGCCTCGAACGAGGCCTCGCTGCACACGCTGTACAGCACCACGAAGCCGTCGCTGTTCTTGATGTACAGGTCCTTGAGGGTGACCAGGTGCTCGGCGCCCACCGTGTCCACGATCTCCAGCAGCGCGGGCGCCGCGTTCACCTCGATCACCTTGCTGAAGAGCTCCTCCACCGACGGCTCGCACTGCTCCGGGAAGCTGCCGCAGGCGAACTGCGTGGCCAGCGCCGTCTTGCCCACGGCCACGCTCCCGAGCAGCACCACCCGGTAGCCCTTGGCGGGTCGCGGCCCCGGGCC